>NC_082662.1:85506907-85820723 GCF_025265405.1 Mesoplodon densirostris
TGCTCCCAGTACTGTGCAAAGTGATGGGTCAGAGCTCACACCAGGGGCTTTTCTGACCATAGGATTGAACTTGACATGAACTATAGGGTTGTAGAAAAAAAGATGGCCTAGGTTTAAATCTTGGATTTGTTGGCTGTTTCTTTCTGACCATAGGCAAGCCACTTAGCTTCTCAGAGTATCAGTAATTCCATTTTCTAAAGAAGAAATGAGATCAGCTGTTCTACATGGTTAGCTCCACTACTTTGGCTCTCACCTTCTAGAATTCTGTTTCACTGGGAGTGGAGTGTGGATCCTGCCTAAGGAAAAGTCTATTTTTGAGCTTGATTTTACCTCAAGGCTGCCCTACCTGGCAAGATGGGAGGAGAGAGTTACATAAATGTGGGAAAACTTTGCAGGAGAAAATTAATCCTATAGTTCACTCAGAAAACTTGCAAATAAACCTTTAAAGGAACAAAATATTTGCATTCTTATACTGTCATGTGATGGTGTTATTCATGAATACCTCACAAATGGTAGGAAAGAACTCACCTTAGCAGTTTAAACAAAGAGGGGTCCATCGTGAATTATTTTCTAAGGAGATTGACTAGGTATTCATAGTAAATGCAGTCTTAAGAGGCAAAAAAATCATTTGCCCAGTGTCACAGATGCAATAGTCCATGTTTATATGTTTTGATATTGGAACCAGTTTTGTTAACTTCTCTATTCCTAGCACCCAGCAGCACAAAGTAGACATTCAATGGACATAATAGTCCTTGTTCTCCAAATGGAATTCCCTTCATGTCACCTGCTTAAAAAAGAGAGACAAAACAACCAAATTTTAATACTGACATTGTCCCCTAAGTTGTTAGAGAACTAGATTTCATTATTTTCAATAAATTCAGTGGAAGTTGTCCTCACCTTCGGAGTTAGCAATTTAAGCTTCTGACTTTCCCGGGCATGGTGGTGCCTCTGTGTTCAGTCTAATTTGGCCTAGATGTCAGTCTTCATGGGCAGTTTACATGTACAAGGGCAGTGGACATAGCAGAGGTGGAGGCTCAAGCTGCAGGCCAGGGTGGGATTCAAGTTCCAGCTCTGTCACTCACGACCTCGTAACTTCTGCAAGGTGCTAACCTCTCTAAGCCCAGTTTCCTCATCTGTAAAATAAGGAAGATACTATTATCTACCTCATAGAGTCATTGTGAAGATTAATTTTGAAAACGCATTAAAGTACACAGTGACTGGCACAAAAAGTTAAAAGCACAGAAGATGTTGGCTTAAAGAACTGACAGTCATGGGCAGGAAGGAAAACTCTCTATTTCTTTTATGTTTTCAGGGTCCACACAGCACATTATAAATTATTGTTATATTTTTATAATTCTTTTCAATATTATAACTATTCTAAATCTTATCATCAAACAACCTAAGTGTCCATTGATGAATGAATGGATAAAGAAGTAGTGGCACATATATATACACAATGGAATATTATTCAGCCATAAAAAAATTAGGAAATCCTACCATCTGCAACAGCATGGATAGACCCTGAGGGCATTATGCTAAGTGAAGTAAGTCAGACAGAGAAAGACAAATACTATGTGATCTCAAACTCATAGAACCATGGAAAAAGAGATCAGACTCTTGTGGTTACCAGAGGCAGAGGGTGGAGGGAGGGGGAATTGGAAGAAGGTGGTGGCAAGGTGCAAACTCCAATTACAAAATAACTAAGTACTAGGGATGTAATGTACAACATGATGACTATAGCTAACACTGCTGTATGATATATAGGAAAGTTAAGAGAGTAAATCCTAAGAGTTCTCATCACAAGGAGAAACTTTTTTTCCTTTTTTTCTTTTCTTCTTTCTTTTCTTTTTATTGTATCTACATGAGAAGATACTGTTAGCAGAATCTATTGTGGTAATCATTTCACAATATATGTGAATCTAACTGTCATGCTGGATGCCTGAAACTTATACAGTGATGTATGTCAATGATTTCTCAGTAAACTGGGAAAAAAGAGTTATCATCATATTTTTGTACTTTAAGCCCCTCCATGGACTTTATCAGGAGCTGAGGCTCCTGAACCACGGAATAGGTACCCACTCAACCTGAGAAGTCATTAATTTGTCTTCCAGATGTCCTTTTAGAAACCACCAATGCATCACTGGAGTGCTTACAAAGTTTGGAAAAAACCAAGTGTAAAAGGTGTATGTGGTTCGAGCCCTGGTCTGGGAAGATCCCACATGCCATGGAGCACCTAAGCCAGTGTGCCACAACTACTGAGCCTGCGCTCTAGAGCCCGCAAGCCACAACTACTGAGCCCGTGCACCTAGAGCCCATGCTCTGCAACAAGAGAAGACACCGCAATGAGAAGCCCATGCACCGCCACAACTAGAGAAAGCCCGCATGCAGCAATGAAGACCCAACACAGCCAAAAAAAAAAAAAAAAAGGTGTATGCAGTAAAGAGAGGCAGGAAAAAGAAAAAATACAATTAAAGCCTTAATTCTTTTTTTTTTTTTTTTTGCGGTATGCGGGCCTCTCACTGTTGTGGCCTCCCCCGTTGCGGAGCACAGGCTCCGGACGCGCAGGCTCAGCGGCCATGGCTCACGGGCCCAGCCGCTCCGCGGCATATGGGATCCTCCCAGACCGGGGCACGAACCTGTATCCCCTGCATCGGCAGGCGGACTCTCAACCACTTGCGCCACCAGGGAGGCCCTAAAGCCTTAATTCTTTAAGAAGTCATCTCATACATTTGTGTTTTTAAACAGTAACATATTCTTTGTGAAATAATGCTTAAAATCTTTGAGGATATACATATAATTTCTTCAAAGCCTTGCCAAGAAATGAAACATAAATAAGTTCTTGATACTAATATAAATATTTTAAAAGTCTTTCCAGTGAATCTAAATACTACACTTTCTTGTATTTTCCCAGTCTCCCTCCTTCGAGTGAGCACTCTTGTTTTCTTTAGATGCCAAAGGCACTTTGAATTTACGTACTGGTGATCAGAGAGTAAAATTTTAAGAGTTTCCTCACTAAAGCATTTAGGAATATATTAAACCGTTGTGCCCAGATAGACAGAAACTGTGTGGAAATAAGCTAGCTTGACCTCAAGTTACTGGAAACGTGGTGAGCAGAGAACAGCGAGTTCTCAAAAGAGATCTCCAGCAGGGTGACTGTTGTGTTCTTGAAGAAGGGAGAAAGATATGAGCTGTATGCTAGGGAAGGTTTTGGCCATAGTTATATTGAAAATAGAAAGGTAAATCTGTCTCATTAAGCCTCATTGCTTGTTGAATCAAATACGCATCTCATGATCTCACTTTCTCTTGAGAGTTTTGGAGTGGCAGGGGAGAGGTGGCAGGATATCTTCACTTGTTGACACACTGAGACTGAAGTTACAGTAACCTGGGGTGGAGTGAAGCATCCCAGCTGCTCTGAGATGTTTGCAGAGGATTTTCCAGTGATCAGAGGGCTTCTCTGAAGTTTACACACATGTGCAACCCCCTATGTCCACTCCTACAGACCCAAGGTTTCCCCTCATTTTCTGGGATTCCAAATCTCATCCTCCTTGTAACAGTTATGTTCTCAGAAGCATGACTCACTTTTTTCTCCTGGGTCTGGCGGTTGGAGGGGGGAAGCAGAACAGAACAAAGCTAGAGATCTAAGCAAGTGAAGTGGCCCCTCTATTTTCTTTGTCTACGTTGGCATAAAAATCTTGACTTGGGACTTCCCTGGTGGTGCAGGGGTTAAGAATCCACCTGCCAACGCAGGGGACATGGGTTTGAGCCCTGGTCCGGAAAGATCCCAATGCCGCGGAGCAACTAAGCCCGTGCACCACAACTACTGAGCCTGTGCTCTAGAGCCGATGAGCCACAACTACTGAGCCCACACACTGCAACTACTGAAGCCCGCGTGCCTAGAGCCCGTGCTCCTCAACAAGAGAAGCTGCCACAATGTGAAGCCCATGCACCACAATGAAGAGTAGTCCCTTTGGGCTTCCGTGGTGGCGCAGTGGTTGAGAGTCCGCCTGCCGATGCAGGGGACACGGGTTCGTGCCCCGATCCCGGAAGATCCCACATGCCGCGGAGCGGCTGGGCCCGCGAGCCATGGCCGCGGAGCCTGTGTGTCCGGAGCCTGTGCTCCGCAACGGGAGAGGCCACAGCAGTGAGAGGCCCGCGTACAGCAAAAAAAAAAAAAAAAAAAAAGAGTAGTCCCCGCTCACCACAACTAGAGAAAGCCCGCGAGCAGCAAAGACCCAATGCAGCCCAAAGTAAAATAAATTAAAAATGACTATCTTAAAAAAAAAAAAAAAGCTTGACTTTTCTCTCTCAAATACATGATTATTTTTTGAAAACTTTCCCAAACCAAACAATAACCATTGGTTCACACTATATGGCCCAAACACCCATCAGTAATAGAATGAATTATCTGGGGCATGTTCCCCACAGTGGAGAGTGTATTACAAGGGTTGGAAGGAACAGCCCTCACTGGTGCATCAATACGGTGACTCTCAAACATGAGGGTGAGTGAAGGCAGACAGATACCAAAGGGGGAACTCTATGTGCTTCCTTTTACAGAAAACATAAAAACAGGCAAAATAATCAGTTTGGGTTTGCCCTTTGGGAAAGAAGTCTAAGTGGGTCTTCTGGGCAGTTGGTGATAGTCTGGTTTTCTTTGCTCTGAGTGCCAGTTACACAGCCGTGTTCTTTGTAAAAAGTCGTCAACCTGTACACAAATAATATGCACCCTTTCTGTACATTTCATTTAATTAAGAAGCAAGCTCTTTTTAAAAAATAGGATATATGGAAAGTGAATCTCAATTCACTGGCCAAATTCTTTTCTGCATTCAGTCCCCCCCACTTATGCTTTCGCCCTTTCTGCATTTACAATTTATGTGGAGAGAAAGCCCCTTAAGACTTTTCAAAATTTTCCATGATGGCTTCTCTGGCAAACACGATCAGGTGTTTGTGGTTCTTGGAGTCCTAATGATTTACAGCTTTTTTTTTTTCCTTTAATAAATTTATTTATTTATTTATTTTTGGCTATGTTGAGTCTTCGTTGCTGCACGCAGGCTTTCTCTAGTTGTGGCGAGAGGGGGCTACTCTTTTTTGCAGTGCGCGGGCTTCTCATTGTGGTGGCTTCTCTTGTTGCGGAGCACAGGCTCTAGGCACGCGGGCTTCAGTAATTGTGGCATGCGGGCTCAGTAGTTGTGGCTCATGGGCTCTAGAGTGCAGTTTCAGTAGTTGCGGCACGCAGGCTTAGTTGCTCCACGGTATATGGGATCTTCCTAGATCAGGGCTCAAACCCGTGTCCCCTGCATTGGCAGGCAGAGTCTTAACCACTGCGCCACCAGGGAAGTCCTGGTATCTTTTGTTATAATATTTGATATTTGTCCTCAGTTCTTGAAATAGCTTCAGAGTAAAAACATGAAACTGATATCTTTTGTTATTCATAACAAACTACTTTCAACCACGTCTGAGTTTATGTTAATGGGACGAATTTCGGAAAGCCCCTAGATAAACACAAGACGGGAGCTGGTTGCTAAGAGAACCAACCACACTATTAGAGGGTTGGAATTTTCAGTTCCTCCCCGCCCACTTCCAGGGAGGGGAAAGGGTCTGGAGGTTAATTAATTGCCAATGCCTAATAATTTAATCAATTGTGCCTTGGAATGAAGCCTCCATAAAAACCCAAGAGGCGTGGTTTGGAGAACTTCATGTTTGTGGATGCCTGGAGGTGCTGGGAGGGTGGTGCACCTGGAGAGGGCATGGAAGCTCCGTGCCCCCTTCCCACACACCTTGTCCTATACATCTCTTCCATCTGGTTGTTCCGGAGTTGTATCCTTTTATAATACATTGTTAATATAGTAAGTAAATTGTTTTCCTGAGTTTCGTGAGCAGCTCTAGCAAATGATTGAACCCAAAGAGGGGCCACGGGAACCTCCAATCTATAGCCAGTGGTCAGAAGCACAGTGTGAGATAATAGAAAAAATATATATTGGTTTCTGTCCTGGGTTCCTGGCACAGAGCTCCTAAAACTTTTAAATTTCCTCAGTGAGAAAAGCATTAGGAACATCTTTTGATCTAATATTTGGTCTTTGACCCCAGTTCCTGACACGGAGCTCCTAAATCCCTTGGAATTTCCTGGATGATAGGAGCATCTTTTTTCTAATGAAATCACTCTTGGTGGGCTCCTGGATGGGGGCTGGTGACCAGAAAGACCAAGCCATGTGTTAGAAGCTTGGAATTTTCAGCTCCACCCCTTCATTCTCCAGAGAAGGGAGAGAGACTGGAAATAGAGTTATCAGTCATGCTTATGTGATGAAGCTTCCATAAAAATCTCAAATGTATGGGGGCTCAGAGAGCTACTGGGGTGAACACACGGAGGTGCTGGGAGAGTGGGGCACCCAGAGAAGGCATGGAGGCTCCACACCCTTTCCCACATACCTTGCTCTATGCATCTCTTCCATCTGGATATTCACCTGTACCCTTTATAATATCCTTTTCGAATAAATGGGTAAACAGTAAGTGAACTGTTTTCCTGAGTTCTCTGAGCCACTCTAGCAAATTAAGTGAACCCCAGTAGGGGGTCATGGGAACCTCTGGTTTATAGCCTATTGTTCACAAGCACAGGTAACAATCTGGACTTGTGATTGGTATTTGAAGTGGGGGACTGAGTCCTTAACCTGTGGGATATGACGCTATCACCAGGTAGAGAGTGTCAGAACTGAGTAAATTGTTGGACGCCCAGCTGGTGTCTGAGAATTTCTTGGTGTGGGGAAAAACCCACACACCAAGGGAAGGGAAGTGACCAGAAGGGAAGTGTTCTGAGTGTCAGAAGTGAAGTATTGACAGCAGAGTGTTGAGAGGAGAAACACAGGAGGTTTTTCTCCTTTATGAAGCACAAAGGTTTTTCTCCTTTCTTTGTGGGGATCAGGCTGAGGAGCGTGAGAGCATAACTCCTACAAGGAGGCTAGGACTTAAAGCCCCCAAATGTGATTTTTCTAAAAGAACAAACTGTCATAGTCAGGCCTTCCTTTAAGAATGGATGAAGCCATCTGACACGGGTGTGTGGCATGTGGGAGTGAGGGGAGGGGCAGGGTGGGGAGAGCCCCGGCTGTCTGGCACAGCACATGGTGCTCTCCTTTGGCTGGACCCTTAGCTTTGACAGTTTCTCTCCCTTGATCCTGACCCAGAGGTCTCCTTATTTCTCCAAAATTCCTTGGCTCCAAAGTAGAGCTAGAAAGCTCCTTCCAGCAGGACCAGGACTCCTATGTCAAAAGCTGAGACACTCTAAGCCTTTTAGTTCTGTGCAACTGCCCAAACTAGCGCCTCACTTAGATTTGGTCCTTCCCAAAGACGGTCAATTCACTGAACACTGAAAGCATTTCAGTTTGTCCATGTCTGTACCGTTGGATGTGAAACAGATTTCATGCAAAATGAAATCATTTCTTAGGATGCTTGCCTACAATCCAATACAGACTGCCAAAAACCGGTGCTATCTTATTCAGCCAGAGCCAAAGGCTTATTCACATTAAACACTAGATAACTGGGGGCTTCTGCTAAAGGGTCCACCTTAGCCATATCTGATACACAGGATTCTCTTTCTCTTGCCCCTCCCCAAGGCTCTCCTCCAGCCACAGGAAATGGCCCAGGACAGGCTGTTGACTCAGGGTCATGTATAGTCTGTCCAGCAAACTCTGACATGACTTAGTTCAAGATGATGGGCTCACCCAGTAGTTCCAACTAAAAATATTGAGAGGCTAAGTTAGCACCAGGAGTGGAACCCAGAAGGGGCACATTCAGAAGCAGATGAAGCTTGGACCACGCAGGTTCCATAGTCTTTCAATCCAAAGTTAAGATGGTAGTAGGAGGAGGTAAAACCCAAAGCATGAGCCAGGAGCAAAAATAAGACTGAACAGAGGGAAAGAACATGGTAAAACGTAGAAGAGCAGAAGAAAAGTAGCTGAGAACATTCCCTTCATACTCTGTTTCTTTTCCAAGGTTACTGTGCACTTCTTATAATAAACCTCTCTTCCTTTGATTTGACCTGGATAAATATCTATTTCTTGCACTCCAAACTGGAAGAGTCAGAGCAGATGCCCGACTCCATCCTCCACCCTTCCTTCTTTCCAGTAATTGGCATGGTGTTGGGGGTGAGGTGGGGAGGAAGATCTCACATTATTCTTGTAATGGATTCTCAGTGCTAATAGGGTTTGCTAACTCATCAGTGACCGTACAAACCTTCCAGGCCTCACACTGACTCATCTTTAAATTACAGGACTGAATAACGATACTTCACTCCCCTCATCTCCGGTTCCCTTAGGAGTTTGTACACAGGGTTCTCCTTCTGGTTGAGAAACAACTGAGGGGCACAGAGGTTGTTGCATCCCATGATTTTTTTAAATTTAATTTTATTCATATTTTTATACAGCAGGTTCTTATTAGTCATCAATTTTATACACATCAGTGTATACATGTCAATCCCAATCGCCCAATTCATCACACCACCCCCAACCCCCACCGCTTTCCCCCCTTGTTGTCCAGACATTTGTTCTCTACATCTGTGTCTCTATTTCTGCCCTGCAAACCAGTTCATCTGTACCATTTTTCTAGATTCCACATATATGTGTTAATATACAATATTTGTTTTTCTCTCTGTATGACAGTCTCTAGGTCCATTCACGTCTCAACAAATGACCCAGTTCTGTTCCTTTTTATGGCTGAGCAATATTCCATTGTATATATGTACCACAACTTCTTTATCCATTCATCTGTCGATGGGCATTTAGGTTGCTTCCATGACGTGCTTATTGTAAATAGTGCTGCAATGAACATTGGGGTGCATGTGTCTTTTTTTTTTTTTTTTTTTTTGCGGTACACAGGCCTCTCACTGTTGTGGCCTCTCCCGTTGTGGAGCACAGGCTCCGGTCGCTCAGGCTCAGCGGCCATGGCTCACGGGCCCAGCCGCTCCGCGGCATGTGGGATCTTCCCGGACCGGGGCACGAACCCGTGTCCCCTGCATCAGCAGGCGGACTCTCAACCACTGCGCCACCAGGGAAGCCCTGCATGTGTCTTTTTGAATTATGGTTTTCTCTGGGTATATGCCCAGTAGTGGGATTGCTGGCTTATATGGTAGTTCTATTTTTAGTTTTTTAAGGGACCTCCATACTGTTCTCCATAATGGCTGTATCAATATACATTCCCACCAATAGTGAAAGAGGGTTCCCTTTTCTCCACACCCTCTCCAGCATTTGTTGTTTGTAGATTTTCTGATGACATCCGTTCTAATTGGTGTGAGGTGATACCTCATTGTAGTTTTGATTTGCATTTCTCTAATAATTAGTGATGCTGAGCAAGTTTTCATGAGCTTCTTGGCCATCTGTATGTCTTCTTTGGAGAAATGTCTATTTAGGTCTTCTGCTCATTTTTGGATTGGGTTTTTTTCTTTTTTTTTTTTATTGAGCTGCATGAGCTGTTTATATATTTTGGAGATTAATCCTTTGTCCGTTGATTCATTTGCAAATATTTTCTCCCATTCTGAGGGTTTCTTTTCATCTTGTTCGTACTTTGCTTTGCAAAAGCTTTTAAGTTTCGTTAGGTCCCATTTCTTTATTTTTGTTTTTATTTCCATTACTCTAGGAGGTGGATCAAAAAAGATCTTGCTGTGATTTATGTCAAAGAGAGTTCTTCCTATGTTTTCCTCTAAGAGTTTTATAGTGTCCAGTCTTACATTTAGGTGTCTAATTCATTTTGAGTTTATTTTTGTGTATGGTGTTAGGGAATGTTATTCTTTTACATGTAGCTGTCCAGTTTTCCCAGAACCACTTACTGAAGAGACTGTCTTTTCTCTATTGTGTATCATTGCCACCTTTGTCATAGATTAGTTGACCATAGATGAGTGGGTTTATCTCTGGGCTTTCTATCCTGTTCCATTGATCTATGTTTCTGTTTTTGTGCCAGTACCATATTGTCTTGATCACTGTAGCTTTGTAGTAAAGTCTGAAGTCAGGGAGTCTGATTCCTCCAGCTCCATTTTTTTCCCTCAAGACTGCATTGGCTATTCGGGGTCTTTTGTGTCTCCATACAAATTTTAAGACTTTTTGTTCTAGTTCTGTAAAAAATGCCATTGGTAATTTGGTAGGGATTGCATTGACTCTCTAGATTGCTTTAGGTAGTATAGTCATTTTCACAATGTTGATTCTTCCAATCCAGGAACATGGTATATCTCTCCCTCTGTTTGTATCATCTTTAATTTCTTTCATCAGTGTCTTATAGTTTTCTGCATATAGGTCTTTTGTCTCCCTAGGTAGATTTATTCCTAGGTATTTTATTCTTTTTGTTGCAATGGTAAATGAGAGTGTTTCCTTAATTTCTCTTTCAGATTTTTCATTCATTAGTGTATAGGGATGCAAGAGATTTCTGTGCATTAATTTTATATCCAGGAACTGTACCAAATTCATTGATTAGCTCTAGTAGTTTTCAGGTGGCATCTTTAGGATTCTCTATGTATAGTATCATGTCATCTGCAAACAGTGACAGTTTTACTTCTTCTTTTCCAATTTGTATTCCTTTTATTTCTTTTTTTTCTCTGATTGTCATGGCTAGGACTTCAGCCACTATGTTGAATAATAGTGGTGAGCGTGGACATACCTGTCTTGTTCCTGATCTTAGAGTAAATGCTTTCGGTTTTTCACCATTGAGAACAATGTTTGCTGTGGGTTTGTCATATATGGCCTTTGTTATGTTGAGGTAGGTTCCCTCTATGCCCACTTTCTGGAGGGTTTTTATCATAAATAGGTGTTGAATTTTGTCAAAAGATTTCTCTGCACCTATTGAGATGATCATATGGTTTTTATTCTTCAATTTGTTAATATGGTGTATCACATTGATTGATTTGCGTATATTGAAGAATCCTTGCATCCCTGGGATAAATCCCACTTGATCATGGTGTATGATCCTTTTAATGTGTTGTTGGATTCTGTTTGCTAGTATTTTGTTGAGGAATTTTGCATCTATATTCATGAGGGATATTGGTCTTTAATTTTCCTTTTTTGTAGTATCTTTGTCTGGTTTTGGTATCAGGGTGATGGAGGCCTCAGAGAATGAGTTTGGGAGTGTTCCTTCCTCTGTAATTTTTTGGAAGAGTTTGAGAAGGATGGGTGTTAGCTCATCTCTAAATGTTTAATAGAATTCACCTGTGAAGCCATCTGGTCCTGGACTTTTCTTTGTTGGAAGATTTTTAATCACAGTTTCAATTTCATTACCTGTGATTGGTCTGTTCATATTTTCTATTTCTTCCTGGTTCAGTCTTGGAAGGTTATACCTTTCTAAGGATCTGTCCATTTCTTCCAGGTTGTCCATTTTATTGGCATAGAGTTGCTTGTAGTAGTCTCTTATGATGCTTTGTATTTCTGCGGTGTCTGTTGTAACTTCTCTTTTTTCATTTCTAATTTTATTGTTTTGAGTCCTCTCCCTCTTTTTCTTGATGAGTCTGGTTAATGGTTTATCAATTATGCTTATCTACTCAAAGAACCAGCTTTTAGTTTTATTGATCATTGCTATTGTTTTCTTTGTTTCTATTTCATTTATTTCTGCGCTGATCTTTATGATTTCTTTCCTTCTACTAACTTTGGGTTTTGTTTGTTCTTCTTGCTCTAGTTCCTTTAGGTGTAATCTTAGATTGTTTATTTGAAATGTTTCTTGTTTCTTGAGGTAGGCTTGTATTGCTATAAACTTCCCTCTTAAAACTGCTTTTGCTGCATCCCATAGGTTTTGGATCACCCTGTTTTCATTGCCATTTGTCTCTAGGTATTTTTTGATTTCCTCTTTGATTTCTTCAGTGATCCCTTGGTTATTCAGTAACGTATTGTTTAGCCTCCGTGTATTTGTATTTTAAGTTTTTTTTCCCTGTAATTGATTTCTAATCTCATAGCATTGTGGTCAGAAAAGATGCTTGATATGATTTCAATGTTTTTAAATTTACTGAGGCTTGATTTGTGACCCAAGATGTGATCTATCCTGGAGAATGTTCCATGTGCACTTGAGAAGAAAGTGTAATCTGCTGTTTTTGAATGGAATGTCCTGTAAATATCAATTAAATCTATCTGGTCTATTGTGTCATTTAAAGCTTGTTTTTCCTTATTAATTTTCTCTTTGGATGATCTGTCCATTGGTGTGAGGTGTTAAAATTCCCCTCTATTATTGTGTTACTGTTGATTTCCTTTTTTATAGCTGTTATCAGTTGCCTTATGTATTGAGGTGCTCCTGTGTTGCGTGCATATATATTTATAATTGTTATAGCTTCTTCTTTGATTGATCCCTTGATCATTATGTAGTGTCCTTCCTTGTCTCTTGTAACATTCTTTACTTTAAAGTCTATTTTATGTGATATGAGTATTGCTACTCCAGCTTTCTTTTGATTTCCATTTACATGGAATATCTTTTTCCATCCCCTCACTTTCAGTCTGCATACGTCCCTAGGTCTGCAGTGGGTCTCTTGTAGACAGCATATTTATGGGTCTTGTTTTTGTATCCATTCAGTGATCTTGTGTCTTTTGGTTGGAGCATTTAACCCATTCTTGTTTAAGATAATTATCAATATGTATGTTCCTATTACCATTTTCTTAATTGTTATGGGGTTGTTTTTGTAGGTCCTTTTCTTCTCTTGTGTTTCCCACTTAGAAAAGTTCCTTTAGCATCTGTTGTAGAGTTGGTTTGGTGGTGTTGAAATCTCTTAGCTTGTCTGTAAAGCTTTTGATTTCTCCATTGAATCTGAATGAGATCCTAGCCGGGTAGAGTAATCTTGGTTGTAGGTTCTTCCCTTTCATCACTTTAAATATATCATGCCACTTCCTTCTGTCTTGTAGAGTTTCTGCTGAGAAATCGCTGTTAAACTTATGGGAGTTCCCTTGTATGTTGTTTTTCGTTTTTCCCTTGTTGCTTTCAATAATTTTTCTTTGTCTTTAATTTTTGTCAATTTGATTACTATGTGTCTCGGCATGTTTCTCCTTGGGTTTATCCTGCCTGGGACTCTCTGCACTTCCGGGACTTGGGTGGCTATTTCCTTTCCCATGTTAGGGAAGTTTTCGACTATAATCTCTTCAAATATTTTCTCAGGTCCTTTCTCTCTTCTCCTTCTGGGACACTTATAATGTGAATGTTGTTGTGTTTAACGTTGTCACAGAGTTCTCTTAGGCTGTCTTCATTTCTTTTCATTCTTTTTACTTTATTCTGTTCTGCAGCAGTGAATTCCACCATTCTGTCTTCCAGGTCACTTATTCGTCCTTCTGCCTCAGTTATTCTGCTGTTGATTCCTTCTAGTGTATTTTTCATTTCAATCATTGTATTTCTCATCTCTGTTTGTTTGTTCTTTAATTCTTCTACGTCTTTGTTAATCATTTCTTGCATCTTCTTGATTTTTGCCGCCATTTTCCTTCAAAGTCCTGGATCATCTTCACTATCATTATTCTGAATGCTTTTTCTGGAAGGTTGCCTATCTCCACTTCATTTAGTTGTTTTTCTGGGGTTTCATCTTGTTCCTTCATCTGGTACATAGCACTCTACATTTTCATCTTGTCTATCTTTCTGTGAATGTGTTTTTTTTTTCCCCCACAGGCTGCAGGATTGTAGTTCTTCTTGCTTCTGCTCTCTACCCTCTGGTGGATAAGGCTATCTAAGAGGCTTGTGCAAGTTTCCTGATGGGAGGGACTGGTGGTGGGTAGAGCTGGCTGTTGCTCTGGTGGGCAGAGCTCAGTAAAACTTTAACCCACTTGTCTGCTGATGGGTGCGGCTCAGTTCCCTCCCTGCTGGTTGTTTGGCCTGAGGTGACCCAACACTGGAGCCTACCCAGCTCTTTGGTGGGGCTAATGGCGGACTCCAGGAGGGCTCATGCCAAGGAGTACTTCCCAGAACTTCTGCTGCCAGTGTCCTTGTCCCCAGGGTGAGCCACAGCCACCCCCTGCCTCTGAAGGAGAGCCTCCAACACTAGCAGGTAGGTCTGGTTCTGTCTCCTATGGGGTCACTGCTCCTTCCCCTGGGTCCTGATGTGCACACTACTTTGTGTGTGTGCCCTCCAAGAGTGGAGTCTCTGTTTCCCCCAGTCCTGTCAAAGTCCTGCATGAAATTCCGCTAGTCTTCATGTCTGATTCTCTAGGAATTCCTCCCCCCGTTGCCAGACCCACAGGTTGGGAAGCCTGACGTGGGCTCAGAACCTTCACTCCAGAGGGTGGACTTCTGTGGTATAAGTACTCTTCACTTTGTGAGCCACCTACCCAGCAGTTATGGGATTTGATTTTATTGTGATTGCACCCCTCCTACCGTCTCACTGTGGTTTCTCCTTTGTCTTTGGATGTGGGGTATCTTTTCTGGTGAGTTCCAGTGTCTTCCTGTCGATGACTGCTCAGCAGTTAGTTGTGATTCTGGTGCTCTCACAAGAGGGAGTGAGTGCACGTCCTTCTAGCCCACCATCTTGATCCCCAGCCAATTATTTTCTCCTTGGGATTTTTAAGAAATGAGAGGAGGAAATTCCTCAAGAAGGCATTTTGGATTTCTAGACTACAGGAGAAGGAAACTAGAAAAGGCTCATCACCCCATGACACAGACTAGTCTTTGATTTTGTATATCAGGCTGTTGGACATTATTTTAAAAATTTTAAAAGGCTCAGGTAGCAGCTGTGAACTTTAGGGCAGTTTCAGCTCACCTGGTGCCTACAGATCAGCCTGATATCCATCAGGGACAGTCCCAGCTGAATGGGTATAAATTCCGCCCCAAGCAGGGAAAGCAGAGTACCACACCTGCTGAGGGCAGGGCTGCCAGGGCCTGTGCTTCTGGGATATGTCCCAGTGGGCTCGGCATCCTTCTATCTTCAAGGCAGGGTTTTACTGTGCAATTGAATGCTTTATGTTTTTTTTTTTCCACTTAGAAGTTCACTGAAAATTGATTTCTTTAGTTGCCCTTAAGAAGAGTCCTCTAATTGTAAACTCGCATTGTGAGATGAATTTAAAACAAGCCAGGCTGCTCTGATTAGCTCTGCTTCTTTCATTGCTTTCCTCCTTGAAAAGCATTTAAAGCAACTGACTGAGGAAATCATGTTTCTTAAAACGCTGCAGCTCATTTCTTTTCATCTTATGGAAAATCAGACTGTTATGGCCTTACTGCTTAGTGCTTTCAACCTTCAAAAGCAACTGCAGGACTAAACGGTGTGTTCCCTCCCCAGGGTGGATGGGACAGGACAGCTCTGGGAGGCAGCTCAATGGGAACAGTCCAGAAATTCCGAACTCACAAGCCAGGGCAGGTGCCTGCAGGCAATCTGACTCATCTCCCTCAGCCCCACTCCTGAGGGGCTCAGGAGCCGGTCGCGTCGGGGGGCAGCACAATGGCTGGGACTTAGGAAGACTTAAAAAGAGAAAAGGGGGACTTCCCTGGTGGCTCAGTGGTTAAGAATCTGCCTGCCAATGCAGGGGACACGGGTTCGAGCCCTGGTCCGGGAAGATCCCACATGCCGTGGAGCAACTAAGCCTGTGCACCACAACTACTGAAGCCCTCATGCCTAGGGCCCATGCTCCGCAACAAGAGAAGCCACCGAAATGAGAAGCCCGAGCACCTCAATGAAGAGTAGCCCCCGATCGCTGCAACTAGAGAAAGCCCACACGCAGCAACAAAGACCCAACGCAGCCAAAAATAAGTTAAATAAATTAATTTTAAAAAGAAAAAGAGAAAAAGGACTCCTGTACTCTCCCTGCCAAGTATGAAACAAAGGCCCATTTGTGCAGCTTCTCTTTGGTCACCCTTCCTCTGTTCCGGAATAATTTGCTCCATGAATAGGGTGGGCAGGAGCCCCAAGTTGCAGCTCCCATCCCGTTCCCCCCTCCCCCCCCCCCACCTCTCATAGCTCTTCTTTCATCCCAGTGGTAATTCCCATCAGAGGAATGTCCCTAGTTTACCTCAGAATAAAACCCCCTTCAGGAGAAAGTGTCCAAATAAATCCTCACAAATGAGAGCTCTGACCGGCACTGAGGCGCTCAGCACCCCTTCCCTGGTGGGAACCGGGGGCCTTGGCTCGACGCTCCCCTGGATTAATTAGGGCTGTCGCTAAGCAACCATCCCTAACCCCAGCCGAGGGCCCTCAAGAGGAGAAAGACCAAGGCTGCTCATTTCACCGTCTCTGCTCATTACCAGTCCCAGCCTTGTCTGAGCAGACGGCTTACGTAACGATGTCCTCGGGCTTGCTCTGGCCCTAATGGTGTCTTGGTGACAGAGCGGCCAAGATCAGCGGTAGCCTCAAAGAATGCTGGGGGCACTTGCTGCAGCCCTCGTGAGCTGTCTAGGGCAGCAGAGCAGTACCAGGGGCCCACCGCGTACAGCACAGCTTTAGATACGGTATTGCCTTTAAGCCACCGATCCCCGGGAAGAGGGTGTTAGCTCTGCTTTACAGATGGTGGACCCCAAGAGGTGAACAGACTGCGCTAAGATCACACAGGGAACAAGCTGCTCAGTCAGGGGTGCAGGACCCATCCTCGGCGTCCATTGCAGCTGCTGGACTTTGGCAGCACTGTGGGGCAGGAAATGCAGCAGCCACTACACAGGTACAGGTGTTTATTAACAGACGAAATATTTGCAGATTGAAAAATCCTGTTGAGTTACTCACCAGCCGATCATGATTTGATTTCTTTCTGGCCACAGGAGTTTACTGTTTATCCACATAGTTATGCTCACCTTGTGTTCATGGAACAAGCTGAGGCTCCCCCACTTCACACAGAGGGTTTGACATCAGGTCCTCATGGTGGGTGAGGAGACAATTACCCTCTCACCTCCCCTCAACACACCGTCCCCAGTCCACCATGCAACAATAACCCATGTTCACTGTAGCTCAAATTTATGCCCCTCTTTGTCTGCCTGAAAGCACTTCTCATCTGAGACTCTTCTCAGTGAAGCCTTCACGATTCTTCCGGGCAGTCTGTTCCTCCCCTCCCTGCTCTCAGAGCCCTCTGGGTGCTGTGGTGGGCACTGCAATACACCACCCTGATCCCCCTAATCCCTGGGCTTGTTGCCCCGGCTGCTGGAAGTGCTGTCGGCAGACAGCCATCAGAAGTCCAGCTTCCCAGGGCTTGTCCCAGCTGCCCAAGTCATGCCCCGTTCTGGCGGCCCACAGCCAGTGGTTGATCAGTGCAGAGCGTGAAGTGATCTCAGCCTAACCCTGAAGGGCCTTTCTAGAGCTCCCTGTGGGTCACTGACACTGTCGTCAGGCCTGCATTGCAGCGGGACCTCTCCCTCTGCTCAGCCTTCTTCCTCCTCTGCCCTTTCACAGATGTTGATTCCAAGGGCACACTTCGTGCTCAGCTCCATCTCAGAGTCTGCTTCCCTGGGGTTGGGGTGGGGGACAACTGCCACATTCTCCCTTAGACTTTCTCTGTACATGACTATCTTGCTCTTTCTTAAAAAAAACTTTTATGTTCTCATTCATATTATATTGTGCTGGAAGACAGACAATAAACAAAATAGGTAGTATATTAGACTATGATGAATGCTACAAATAAAGGAGCAAAGTTAGGAGGTGATACAGAAATTAAAATTTTAAATAGGGTAGGAGAGTATATTAATTAACTCAGGCTGCCATAACAAAACACCAGAGACTGGGTGGCTTAACAACAGAAATGCATTTTCTCACAGTTCTGGAGCCAGAAGTCTGAGGTCGGGGTACCAGCACAGTCAGGTTTTGGTGAGGGCTCTCTTCCTGGCTTGCAGACAGCTGCCTTCTTTCTGTGCCCTCACATGGTGGCAAGAGAGCTCTGATGTCTCCACCTCTACTTATAAGGGCACCAGTTCTGTCAAATCAGGGCTCTACTCTTATGATCTCACTTAACCTTAATCACCTCCTTAAAGGCCCTACCTGCAATGTAGTCAGTCACATAAGCATTTAGGGCTTCAGCATATGAGTTTTGAGGGGGCACCATTCAGTCCATAGCAGTGATTTAGGGAAGACCTCCCTGAAAAGATAGCATTTAAGGGCACATCTGAAGTATGTAGCAGAATGATCCAGGGGATTATGTGGGAAAGGATAATTCAAGGAAGAAGAAAGTGTAAGAGCAAAGATCCTGAGGCAGGAGCATCCTGGGCAGAAGTAATGGATGAGAGGCAATAGGGAGGTCAGATTATATTCAGCTGTTAGGCCATTATAAAGAAGCTGGTTTTTATTGTGAGATGGAAAGACATGGTAGCAAATACATAACAAGATGTGACTAAGTTTTAATGAGATCCCCTTGATTACTATTCTGAGAATGTACTGAAGGGGAAACGTTGAGAAGTAGGAAAACTAGATAGAAAGCTGGTAAAATAATCCAGAGATTACAGTGACTTGCCCTTTAGATCTGACCTTCTCAAAGGCAGGAGCTGAACCTTATTTATTTCCACCAACAGTGCCTAACCCAGGCCCTGGCATACAGTAGGTGCTTAGGAGATGTTTGTGGAATGAATGAATGTCACATAAAAGCCATTGTGAGATGAGAGGAATTGAGAGACTGGTTGCCTATGGATGGGACATCTCCGTTGGTGTCTTCTATTTATCACTGCCTTCCTAGAAGAGTATGAATTTCTGTTATCCCCTCAAGCAAATCTATTGTTCAAACTGGGACTTGACTGGACTCCTTCTTCTTCCCCCAAACTCTATCTATAATCTTTCTGGACTGAAAACTGGGCTTTGGGATGTGGTCTTTCAGGGACTATTGAAGTAAGGGAAGAAGCCAGGACCAGAAGCAGTGTCAGCAGCCCTGACAATGTATGTCTAGAGGCTGGTTATTCCAGAAAAACCCTGGGCTCAGTAGCACTCTCCATTTGTAGATACTTTGCTCTTAGTTGATTTCTATTTATTTTAATCTTTGTAATTTTAAAAAACACCCCGTTTCAGGTGTGATGAATGTGTTGCTCACACCTGGCCAGGTAAGTCCCGGGGTGCCCCGTGGTGGCAGCCACAGTGCTGATCCAGATGGAAGAATGTCCGGTAGGGTTGGGGCAGTGTTAGCAATCAAGGCGAGAAACTTGGGAAGAGCAGCGATTCCCTTCTGGGATCTTTCCTTGAAGGCAGCTCAGACGCAGAGGTTCCCAGCTCCATTACCCCCGACAGAGTAAGGAGGAATGAGCAGTCCTCCAAGGGGAAAAGCTCTTGTAAGCTCCCCAGTGCGTGCTTTGAAGCTCCATGGGTCTCAAGTCATAACCCTTCATAACCTCAGGAATATTATATCCAGGCTTCAGTACTGTTGCCCCAGGTCTACTTCTGAAGCAGCCCGGGCCCAGCCTCAACCAGCTGTAGAGGCTCCTTGCTGGGCCTCCTTGTGTGTTAGAAGGAACTGAACTAAAGGAAAAATCAACAGAGAGTCACGGGGATCGGCCTCCTCCCCTGATCAGCCAGGCACATTACTTATGACTTCTCAAGCTCAAAGTGGCTCCCTCTCATGTGACACCTGAGGCCTTCCTGAGGGAGGACACGCCTCTGATTTGCTGCAGGGCAGCTGTGTTTGTATGAGATGCAACATATCAACAGGAGTCGCCTGTGTGATGCACAGCAGACTGATCAAGTAATCAAAATGCATCTTTATTTGTAGTCTCTCAGCATTCTTTACGATCTGTTTACTATTGGTAATCCTTCCCTGTCCCTGAAGGAGTACTCCAGCAGGCCCCAAGAATGTGTTGCTTCTTTTTAGGTAAGGGACAATCTGAGAGTCATTTTAGGCAGTAAGTATTGACTTGATTCAGCAACGAGCATGTCGGTCCAGGAGAGCAATCAAAACTCTGAATGTGATAAGATGCCAAACCCTGTCTCCTTCCCCAGCGGGCCCCTGTGGGCTGGCTGCCAGCTGTGGGGGACTGAGTGCTGGTCTGTGGACTTCTCCTCTTTCTCACGGCCCTAAGAATAAGGAATATATTTTATTTTAAACATATTTACTCCAGAAAATATGTTTATTTCTTTGGCACTCACTGAAAATATGGTGCATGGACATGAAAAAGAGTAAAATGTTTCACTGACCATATGAAAGCAGTAATTCACATCAATATGTAATTCATAGCCAACAATTTGAGAATTTTGGAGGCTTACTGGGAAAAAGAAGACTTTATTTTTGTTTTAATAGAATAAAATACTTTAGGCTTGTGGGAAGTTCGTAAATTTTTTCGTTGTTTAGTGGCAACTTTGAATAGATTTTTTAAAAAAATTATTGTGCTGGAGCTTAGGTTTGGAAGATTAGTAGGTATATATGGTAACACCTCACTTATCTGGGACCATCAGGGGATGAGGCATTTCAGAGAAATCAAATATTGAAGTATTTAAGTCCTATCCTTTGAGAAACTCAACGCTTGTGTTAAACTTTTTTTTTTTTTTTGCGGCATGCGGGCCTCTCACTGTTGTGGCCTCTCTCGCTGCGGAGCACGGGCTCCGGACGCTCAGGCTCAGCAGCCATGGCTCACGGGCCCGGCCGCTCCGCGGCATGTGGGATCTTCCCAGACCGGGGCACGAACCCGCATCCCCTGCATCGGCAGGCAGACTCTCAACCACTGTGCCACCAGGGAAGCCCGTGTTAAACATTTTTGTTGGAAGATTCTCTGCAATCCCTTGTGTACTCACTGCTTTCTGAAATAAGAGTGCAATGGAAATTGGGTCCTGTTTGCCCTGCTGACTTAAGAGCAACATTATGAAAACCAATTACGGGGGCATTCTGAATTTGCCCTCTTAGGCTACCAGAGTGTGTTGGCGTTTGCCCCTGCCTTCAGTGGGCTGGTGGCTGTGATCCAGTAATGCCCCTGTGTCATTGTCTGGACAAGAGCCTGAGGATGCTTTGTAAACTCTAAAGTGTGGCACCCTTTCTATCATTGGCAGTAGGGGTCTCCACCCCAAGAGAGCCAGGTTTGCTTAGGCTTGCTTTCATTATTCCTGCTTGCTTGTAATATGATGTCAAAAGTGATTGGAATTCAAACTGCAATCTTCATCTTGATATATGTTCTCGGACAAGTTATCAACTCCTATATGCCTTGGTTTTCCCACTAAAAAAAATGGTAGTAAGAATACCTAGGGTTAAGGATTGACCCATGTCATAAGCCATAAGATGCTATGTCATCTGGGACTTCCCTGGTGGTCCAGTGGTTAAAACTCTGTGTTTTCACTGCAGGGCCGAGGGTTCGATCCCTGGTCAGGGAACTAAGATCCCACATGCCGTACGGCCGTCATGTTAGCTCATTTAACTAAAAAACACCTGCGCAGGCTCAACTCCAGCCCTAGACAAATATTTAATCAGAAGTACGTTTTGGATAATGTGGAGAGGAGTTGTTTACAGGAAGGGATAACTCTGGTAGACATAGCAGCAGGGTTCGAAGGGGAAGGGGTCTCCCCAAAATTTCCTCCTGTGAAGCTTCATGTGGTAGGTGAGAACCGTGGCTCAACAGCATATGCAAATTTCTTTTCTCTTCATCAGGTCACAAAAAGGGGAATGAGCACCCAAGGTATCTCTCTGAAATGACACTGGTTTACCATTTCCATTCTCCTTGACATTTTTCAGGGGTTAAGTGCCTCTGGTCAGGGATGTGTTATTATTTCAGCATTACTATCCCTTTAAGAGCTCCCGGCACCTCTGAAAAGCAGCCCATGGGCTGCTTCAGCACTAAGTGAATCTGAGCTGTAATAGGGTGACCTCTGACCCTAATCCTAACCCGCCCCCAACCCCGGATTTATGGGCTCCCACTGGTACACAGAAGGAGGGATGGAGAGACCAGTCAGGGTCACCAGATGGCCAATTGGCCTAGGGAGCTGTCAGATTGGGGCTTGCTACATAAACTGGGACCCAGCTCAAAGCCCAAACCTCATCAGATTCCCCCATTTTGCACAACCCTGCAATAGTAGCCACATCCTCATTGCATAAGTTCAGGTTTAACCACAGACCAACCAATCAACCTGTGCCTTGCTAGGCAAGGAGGCAAGGAGAGGCCCAACCCACTGAAGAATGCTTTCTTTTAATAAACAGGGGGCTTCCCTGGTGGCGCAGTGGTTGCGAGTCTGCCTGCCGATGCAGGGGACACAGGTTCGTTCCCTGGTCCGGGAAGATCCCACATGCCGCGGAGCAGCTGGGCCCGTGAGCCATGGCTGCTGAGCCTGCAAGTCCGGAGCCTGTGTTCCACAATGGGAGAGGCCCCAACAGTGAGTGGCCCCGCGGACTGCAAAAAAAAAAAAAAAAAAAAAAAGCAGCGAGGATTTTTTGTCAGGGGCTCCTGGGATTTCAGATTAGGACCCTGCAAGATTTTGTCAGGTCACTGTTCCAATATGTGATTAAAATGATCAAGTGATTAAAATGCTGTTGTAATGCTAGTATAAAATGATATTTTAGTTTGGACACATCTTTAGAAAAACTCAGGCTCCTTCTCCGTAAAAGTTGACAAAACAATTTATGGAGGAAACTCACAGGCATCCAGAGAATTGAATCAATACACGTAAACCATGGAAGAAGTTCTAAAAGCTGAGTTGAGGGAAGGGTAGATGTTAGAAATAAATCTTTTATCTTGAAGTTATAGTAAAAGTAAACACAATAAATTAAATAGCCTGCAAGTTTCATGAAGCTGAACCATAAAAAAATAAACACAAAATTCTGTGGTTTGGGCTACATAAAGATAAGCAATTGGGAATCTGTTTTTATAATAACATGCCCTTTCCTGTTATAGATAAAGAGTTTACCAAGGAATTGATGCAAATGTGTTTCTGCCCACTATTCTTATATTTCCCCTTTCTCACTAAAATTACCTACTTCACAGAATATGAGAATTGAATGAGATACTGTGGGTCACTAAGTTTGATGCACAAGAAAAACTAAATAAACAGTTAAATTGGAATCCGAATAGGACTTTTCTGCTCCCCTCCTTCTTCCTTCTCCTTTTGTTGGTTCTTATTGAGAACTGTGTGCCCTGGGCAGGTGCTGAGGTAGCCCTGCTCTCCAGGGACTTTGTTTATTCATTTACCCAACCTATATTTATTGAGCTCCTACTATGTGCCAGGCTCTCTTCAAGGCTCCGGAGACTCATAAATCTATGGTATCATTTCAATTACTGTTAAATGCTATGAAGAAAGACAAAGGAGGGTAATGAGATAGAGAACAGCAGGTGGGAGTCGGGGATGATTTTATGTGGAAAAATTAGGGAAACCTCTCTGGAGGAGGTGGCATTTGAGCAGAGGCCTGAATGAGGTAAGGAGTAAACCCAGGGGAGGATCTGGGCAAAGTATGTGGCAGAGACAAAAGAAACAGCATGTGCAAAGGCCCAGAGGTGGGAAACAACTAGACATGATCTTAGGAAAACAAAGGCCAGGGTGTCTGGAGCTGAGTTTTTCAGCATCCTCCCCACAGTATGTTTCCCACCTAAAATGATAAGGGTATGTAGTATATATTTTATAGAGTGATTGCAAAGATGAAATGAGATAGCATGTAGAAATCCCCCAGCTTAGCGCCTAGTACATTTTAAGTTCTAATAAATGTAAGCTATAATCATCATCATTATCACTTGGGCTGCTCAATGTTCCTGCTTAACCAATGCACAAACCTAGGACTTCACGGGAGAGAACTCAGTGGCCGTGGAGTAGGAACCTTAAGTAGCTGTGGGTAGCTGCTGTGCCCCCTCAGGCCTTAGGTCCCAGTCACTTTTGTGGTCTGGTTACTCATGCCCCATGAGGTAATCTCCCCATTTTTTTTTGTTGTTGTTGTTCTTGGATGTGTGAGCCATATAATTCCTTCTTCAGAAGTTGTAAAGATGAGACTTCAGCCAATAACCTGACATGAAAAGAGGCCATTTTCTCATCCTCAGGCTTGGTAATGATTCCTGCCGTGAGCCAGTCATTATGGAAATGACTCAGCCTTTCTCTCCTGTGTTAACAAGAACTGGCGGGGAACGATGTGGGGATCACTGAAGCTGTGCCCATGTGTCACTGTGTCACTGTTTACTTGACTACCCAGATACCATGCAAACAGGGGCCATTCCAGCTCATTGTCTTCTTTCCAAGTCAGCTACAGTCCTCGCCCAACTCATACCATGGGCGCCTGATACATCCGTCCTCACCTGCCAGGAAGCTGAGGCCACAGTTCTCTTTTCTCTCTGAGGTCTAATTGGGCAGTGAAAGATGGTTAGTGGGCTGAACTCAAAATAAGGCATCCGAGCTCTCTTTGCATCCCTAACATCAACAATGCTTAGTGTCTTCTTGGGGGGGCCCCACTGTGAGAACTGATCCAGGTCCAGATCTCAAATGAAACCTTCTATTAGAGTTATGAGGCGGCCCTCTGGTCTTTTTTCAGTTGAAATTATCCTGGCAGTTTTGAAGCAAACCAGAGTCCATTCACGTGTTTGACAGATGTTATGCATTAACGATCCAGTGCCCGGCAGTGCTAGGCATCAAGGGCGGGGAGACAAAAGGCAGTCTCTAATGCCAGGGACTTCAGGGTCTAGTGTAAGGAGACTGATGAGAAAATACATAGCTGTAGATCACCGTGATTGGTATTGTAACAGATCTCTGAGTGCTACAGAGGCATGCGGTGTGTACCTGACCCACTCTGGTGGTCAAGAAAGAATTCCTAAAGGACAGCATGCTTACATGACTCTGGAAGGGTGCACAGGCACCATATAATCAGAGAAGGGCCAGGAAGGAGGCAGAGGGATGTTCCTAGAGAGAGAGAAAACAGCCTGAAAAGCACACGTGACAAAGCGAGCTAGCTGTGACCACTATCATCCATTTTCTCCTTCTTTCTGGACCCACAGCTGGATTATACTTCCCAGCCACCCTTGCAGGAAAGTGTGGCCACATGACTGAGTTCTGGCCAATGGCAGATGTGCAGAGGTGATGGGCGAGCCTGGCCCAGAAGATACTCTCCTGTGTGCCTTTCCCTGTGCTTTCCCACTTCAGCTAATTGGGAGCAGGGAAGAATCAGGTCACAAAGGGCCTGTGTGATGCTTGAAGGAACTCCAAAGTTAAAGGGCAGGTAATAAGCACAGGGAAACAATCACATTTCGTTTTTAGAATAATGGAGGTGGGATGATATCATTGACAGTGATCTAATTAGTGATTAGATATTAGTTGAATTTTACCTGAGCCCTGTGCTTCCGGAAAACAGCAATGCTTAAGAAACCCCCTACCCTTTGGCTTTTCAAAATCCCCCATCTTTTGTGTTCCAGAGGCTAAACCTCAAAGGATCACCACCCTCAAATATTTTGAGATAAGACATCTCCATCCCCTCTCAAGGCTCCTGTAAGACTCAGGATGATTCCCTGTTTACCTGCCTGTATGAAACCCTAGGCCCCTTCCTTTTCTTTGAGACATTCCTCCTTAATGAATGTTCTCCCCACTGCAATAACCTGAATAAAAGCATTTCCTTCATTGTCTGGGGAGTTTTGTCTTTCACATTAACACGATAGCACTAGACTAGGAGTCAGAAGCTTCTGAGTGAAACTAGCTTCTATTTGAGAGTAGACCATCATCTGCTTTATTTTTCTTTAACAACTTTTATTATATACTAATTTATTTGTCATCAGTCATCCATGGGAATATAAACTCCTTGAGGAAAGAGCTTGTCTTCTTGACCACTGTATCCTCAAGGGTCTACAACAGATCCTGGCACACAGTAGGCGCTCAAGAATTAGGACAAGTTATGGCATGGCAACCCCCACCCCTCCTGAGCTGTCTGCCATGCTCCCCTGGCTCCTCTGGCTTTCTCTCTCTCCTTTGTCTTTCTCCCCCATTCTCTGTGTCCTCTGATCCAGTCTCCATCTCCCCCCCGCCTCCTCTTTCTCTTTTTGGGATCACTTTCCTAATCTCTCCCTTCCTCTTGCTTCCCCTGTCTCTTCCGTGAGCCTTGGGCCTGGCAGGTCCCTCTTATTCCTTCAGTCCCTTCTGCCTGGATATTTATTGGGGAGGATGCAGGGTCCAGGGAGAGTGCTCCAGCTGCAGAAGGAAGGCTAAGCCAACCATGTCTGTGGATCTGCTGGATGGCTACAGGTCTAACTTTGGATATGCATTTGGTCAAGGGCTCCTTGAAAGTTAAAGATTCACTTGGAATTGGTCAAGTTGGCATTTTGGAAACAATCAAGTGGACACTAAGCCTTGATCCAAGCAGGGTGTCGACAGCTGAGATGGAAAACACCCAGACCAGAACCCTGCCCTCCAGGAGCTCCTTATCTCATTAGCCAAGGGCGTGAGGTCCATACATGGTCTTCAAGGAAATAGTAGGGGAACAGACAGAATGAGGGGTGCAGGCAGTGCCAGGCCATGAGCTCTGGAAGGGATCAACCGTTGCTAACTTCGGGGCATGTGATCTGTGTGTGAATGGCGGCAGCCAGACAGATCAGGGCTCCAGCTGCAGAAGGGGAAAGCAGCCCATCTGTGCCTGCGAGGCTCCCAGGGCCACCTGGGCCCACGCTTAGCTGAGGAGCCTCTTCTCCTGTCAAGTCCCTGCCCTGACTCCCTCCCTGCCCCCACCAAGACCCAGGAAAGCCCAAGTCAAAGCCTGCAGATCTCCCCAGAGCACAGAGGGACGTGGTCAGCTGGACAGCTACATAAAGCATCATAAAGACAGCGTCAGGCACTGCGCTAAGTAACTCAGTGGCGAGACAATGCCTCAGCAGAGTCTGGCACAAGCCTTCCTGCTAGTTTCTGAATAAATATCAGCTGAATTGATTTAGATGCTAGGATGTGGCCCACAAATCTTGATGAATAAAACCTGCAGCCCCTCCCTCTCTGGCTCAGGAAATCGTTCACATTAGCGTGCGAGGCTCTGGGGGCTGAGTGGGAGGCGGGAACCAGCTGGGGCTCAGAGGGAAATAAGGGGGTTCATTTGTGCCCGGCGTGGACACTCCAGGCAGATGGTGATCCATCCAGCATGAAACCTGTTCATTCTGCACGCAGCATGGGATTCCTTTTGTGACTCTTTTATAAATAGGATGGGCCAGAATCTCTCTGGGAAATGCCTGTGGGATTCACGTGTTCTTCTAAGGTGGGTCCTTGTAGTTCTGTTAACTCTGGGGAAGCAGAGAAGGGAGAGACTCTTTTCCTGAGCCCTGGCGTTTATAAGTGTGGTTTGGGGAAGAAAAAAAAGGAGAGTGGCTGTAATGAGTAAAGTGAGAAAATGTTTCCCCAAGAGGATGATTCTTGGAGCAAAAAGGGAATTGAGGGCTGAAGGGGTTGGCAGAAAGCGGTGCGTGGGTGTTTGCTGGAGCACCTCCCGGGTTCCTTCAGGAAGAAAGCTCCCACTTCATAGCCATTTTTTTTTTTTTTTTTTTGGGCGCGCAGCATGTAGGATCCTAGTTCCTCAACCAGGGATAGAACCACACCCGCTGGAAGCACAGAGTCTTAACCACTGGACCACCAGGGAAGTCTCAGCCCACTTCATAGTCTTAATGACTTCTGTCTCCTCTCCCCAACAATTTGGCACAAAATACTCACCTAAGTGGTATTTCGTTCAGATCATCATACCTAATCAAAGACTAGTTCACTGAGTCATCCCTTCCTTATCAGTGACGGTCTCCCTACTCACAGTTCACTCCTGTTGCTGACTCACAGGTCGTCTCTGAAGCTGCGGTCTTTGCACCTTTGGAAGATAATTTTGTAAAACCACGTCTGCTCCCTGGCCTGAGCACCACTCGGAGAGTCATAACAGCATCTGGAACCAAAGCTCAAGGCCCAGGTTGATTAGGGCTAAGTCTTCAATTCCTTTTCCGGATCTCCCTCCCCCATCAATCAGGATATTTAGAAAATGTGTAAATAGCCATGTGAGAAAAGATTAACTCAATTTACTTTTTTTTTTTTTTTTTTTTTCTGGTGTGAGATGATATCTCATTGTAGTTTTGATTTGCATTTCTCTAATGAGTAAAGATGTTGAGCATCCTTTCATGTGTTTGTTGGCTGTCTGTATATCTTCTGTGGAGAAATGTCTATTTAGGTCTTCTGCCCATTTTTGGATTGGGTTGTTTGTTTTTTTGCTATTGAGCTGCATGAGCTGCTTATAAATTTTGGAGATTAATCCTTTGTCAGTTGCTTCATTTTCAAATATTTTCTCCCATTCTGAGGGTTGTCTTTTGGTCTTGTTTATGGTTTCCTTTGCTGTGCAAAAGCTTTGAAGTTTCATTAGGTCCCATGTGTTTATTTTTGTCTTTATTTCCATTTCCCTAGGAGGTGGGTCTCTATAAAAATATAGCATTTTCCAGGTTCCACATTTCAATATTAAGATATCTTAAGCTATTAAAAGTTCAGCAGCAATACAGCAGCACCATGAGTCCAGGAGGCAGGGGAGAGAGAAGGAGTAACTATTTCTAATATTTATTGACTCTCTGAACTGTGCCAGGCATCATGTGGGCTTTGCACACACTTTAACGCTCACAGGAATGGGGTGTTAAGCAGTGTGATTAACCTCATCTCTCAGATGAAGAAAGTGGGGCCCAGAAAGGCTAAGTGCCATGTGCAAGTTCACACTTTTCCTTCCTCAGCTTCCTCACTTCTCTCAGCTTGCACAGAACTGAAGAGAGTGAGGGCCTTGCTCTGCATTAGGCTTTGGCTCGAGGGAACGTTGTGACTGGTTTGACCTTCTATCCAGACCACTGACACTGTCTCCATATCAGCGATAAGCCTGTTTCACTTTCTTATTATTCATGTGTTCACTGCAGTAGCATTTTTAATTTCCTTTAAGAAGTTTTCTTTTGCCTTCACAACGTGACTAAGTGTTTGGTGCAAGAGGCCTAGATTTTGGCCAGTCCTCCTTGGACATGCCTTCCTCACTAAGCTGAATCATTTCTATCTTTTGATTGGAAGTGAGAGACAGGCGACTCTTCCTTTCACCTGGACACTTAGAGGCCAAGGTATGTTATTAATTGGCCTAAACTCAATACTGTTGTGTCTCAAGGAATAAGGGAGGCCTGAAGTGAGCGGGGGAGAGGGATGGAGAGTGGGAGGTCAGTGGAGCAGTGGGAACACACACCACATTTATGGGTTAAGTTCATCGTCTTATACGGGCATTTTAAACATTCACAATTGTAACATCAAAGACCACTGATCACAGGTCACCATAACAAATATAGTAATAAGGAAAAAGTTTGAAATACTGAATTACCAGACTGTAACGCAGAGACACGAAGTGAACAAATGCTATTGGAAAAATGGCTCCCAGAAACTTGCTCGGTGCAGGGTTGCCACAAACCTTCAATTTGTAAAAAACACAAGATCTGTAAAGTGCAAAAAAGTAAAGTAGGGTAAAAGGAGGTCTGCCTTTAAAGCTTTTGTGGGAGAGAGAAAGGGAGGGAGAGAGGAGAGGTTAAAGAAGTAAAAACCTTTTCTACAATTACTTGTTTATTAACCTCCCAAATACAGTTATGGCTTCAGAGAAAAATAGGAGCACAGGAAAAGAGAGAAAAAAAATGTGATGTGTATGGAATTAATTAATGGAATAGCTTTAAGAAGCAAGAGTTTGAAAGCCTTTGAATTTAGATGCTAGAATTTGTAGCAGATTTCCTTGCCCACCAAGAAGGCTTGTTAATCCAGATTCTTTAGGGATCAAGGGGATTTCTTACATTCCTCTGGGGGCAGTGGAGTTGCTCTAGCCTGCCTCAGCCCCACTTAAGGGCAGAGCCTCCAAAGCCCCCCTGATTGAACTGCGGATAACAAAGCCACCTCTGGATCAGCACAGAGACCAGGGTTTGCCTCTTTCAGAGAGCAGGTGGGGATCTGCTCATGAGGCAGTGCGGTTTACGGTTAATGCCTGAAGAAATGCATGAGCGCTGAACTTGGTTTTAACTTTTAAAAAAATCGGCTGACAGTTGTATTTCCTGTTAGAAAGCCTTGTGGAAGTGTGAGTCTAAGGGTTCTGGAGAATGAATGACAAGCATACGAGTAGCTTCGTAGGGACACAGGTGGGGATGTGATGCACATAGACTGCGTGTTAGAGAAGCAAAGAGCTCTTGGGTGGAAACTCACCTGCCATTCACTGAGCCCCTCCCCTCCTTGGGGTCCCTCTCAGGTCTCCTCTTTTCTGAAAGCATTACTAATGCTGGCCCATGCTGATAATAATGGTGAGAGTATATTAACAGCAACTACAGTAATTACTGTAGGGGAGGGAAAACGTTGCCTTCTTCCCTTCTGCGTTCTTCGGCTGGTTTAATTATTAAATTGCCCTGAGACACATTAATAGGAGAAAAAACAAACAAAAGGTTAATAGCACGTATACCTCTTGTATCCATGGGAGAGACCCAGGAAAACTAACTCCCTGAAATGGTGGAAACCCTCATCTTAGATACCATCTTCAGCTGAAGACAAAAGAAGACGTGAAAGGAGGAGGGAGTTATGAGAGGGTATCAGGAAAAGCACAGTAATAAGAGTAAGCTTATTATGCAGATTGAAGCCCTTGCCTTCTCCACTGATAAGAGTTTCTAGAGATTGAGTCATCCCCCTCTTCCTGATACAGCAAGGGAGACACCTTTACAAATACAGATTTCCCTCATACACGTAAGCATCTTTTACAAGGCATAACTTCTGCTTGGTTTTCAGAGCTACTCCTGTGTCTGTTGTTTTTCAGAAATAACCAGCCTATACCAAAGGGGAAAGGGTGGGGGGAGGGATAAATTAGGTTGACATATACACACTACTATATATAAAATAGATAACCAACAAGGACCTAGTGTATAGCACAGGAAACTCTACTCAATATTTTGTAATAACCTATAAGGGAAAAGAATCTGAAAAAGAATCTGAATATATATTATATATGAATCATTTTGCTGTACACCTGAAACTAACACAACATTGTAAGTCAACTATACTTCGATATAAAAAAAAAGAAAAAAATAAAAACAACCAGCCTAAAATAATCCTTATACCAAAGAGACCTATTTGGGGGTGGCAAATTCTGCTCCCTTACATTACCAGTTATTTAATACCTACCAAGTGCTAGGTACTGTGCTGGGAACTTGACCTATAGTACCTATTTTTTTAATAACAATCCAATCCTAGAAGTAGTCCAACAAGCTTTACCTTTATAATCTCTGATTCTCATAACAAGCAAAATTGGTTTCATTTTTCCCTTGTTTCACAGATGATGAAATAAGGAGGTGGCTGTGTGTGCAGGGCCACACAGCCTGCTGCAGACAGGGCCCCGACCTCCTTGAGGGCAAGGGTCCTGATGTAGTTACCTTCTGTACCCCTCATGACACTGCCCCTCAGCTCACTGTCTGTAGAAGGTTCTCAGCAAATACTAACTCATTAAATGATTTAAATCAATATTTGCTTACACACCCAGGGGCAGTACTGTGGGATGTGCTTTTGGGTGTACAACCTGGTGATGGCAAAACGGGAATTCTGACATGGTCTCTGAAGAGCCCTGGGCCCCAGCACCCAGCTGCCCAGTGCTGCCAGCAGCCGGCCACCTCCCTCTGACCTCACTCTTCCACGTCTTAGAGGATGCCAGGATTTTGAGCTAGAACTGGCCTCACAGACTGGCCCAACCCTCTTCATTTTATAGATGTTCCCATCTATAAATTGAGATCAAAATCCGTGCCAAGTTTCATGAATTCACTGCTTGTTCTTTCCCGGAGGAAATCTTCTTACACAATAGGAGATCAAAGTAGATCAACACATTCTTGGGCACATGTATGAAACGCCCTGTGGGAGATAACAAAGACCTGTGAAAATTAGCCTCTGTTCTCAAGGGATGTAGAGTTTTGCTGTAGAAAAACACAATAGCCGGTGATATTAAATACTTCCCAGGGGCCACGTCCCATGGGGACTGTGTTCCCCCTGGAGTATATCATCTGTAACATTTAAAGCCATCAGAACCGTTTCCCAGCAAACTTTTAATTCCTAAGCAGAAGGGCCTGGAAAAATTCCTGTCTAGCCTTCCCTCCCCCTCCCCTTTTACTTTGATGCTTCTTTTTCCAAGAATACAAGGGCACTACCTGTGTGAGTTGGCCAGGCCACTCTGCAGCCAGAGAATCTGGGGGCTGGCTGGGTCCCAGCAATGGAACGCCCAGGCCTGCATGCCCTCCGCATTTCTCCACATTTCTCGGGAAGGTTAGGTGAGCTTGCCTGGCAGGACTCAGGCCAAGGAAGTGAAAAGCCCAGACACAGTGGTTCATCAATTCCTCTGAAGTTTACTAACCAGGCAACGTATACAGACACTGACATCTTAAGGCAGTAACTGGAGGTCCCTGGGGACCAACTATCTAATACCGATGGGTGACAAATATGACTTGATGATCTGGTCTTCATTGCAAGTGCCAGGGGCTCTTTTCTCTTCTTCTTCTTTTTCCTTCTTTGACTTGTTAGGGAATTTTTCAGTAGGTTTACAGAAAAGCTTATTCCCAAGCTCAGACCTAATCAGGATTTTTCAACATCCTCCCAGTTCCCTGCGTAATAATAAATTATGTGTAATAAATAAATGCTATGACCAAATATTATTACATCGTGGGAGTAGTGTCCAGAGTGAGCCTTGCAGAAGCAGCACATAAAGGAACCCTGGACATCCTGGTCACAGTTCTGGGGACAGGGCAATATTCAGTTCAGGGCTTGGCCCTCTGCCCTGGAAGGAGGCCAGGCTCCAAGCTTCTTTCTCCTGAAGATGACCCCACAGTCCTCACACAAGGAGCCCTACGTCCATTCATGAGCCTGCATGTTGACTGCTCCAGTAATAGAGAAAAATGGGGTGTCAGGATGCTTAAACTATTGTTCATTGGTGGCTTTAGATGGACAGAAAGTCCAAGAGCCACTCTCTCGCCCTGGAGTCTTTGGAGAGCCCTTTCCAAGCCGCCCTGGAGTGAGCTGTGATGAGTTTAGCATTTACTGAGAACCTATTAAGTGCTGTGCCTGTACCAGGCACCTTAGGAAAAGGAAGACTGTGTCACAGTTTGTATCCTTGATGGCCTCAAACAATAGGCAACCCTGAAGCTGCTGAGGCGGATGTAATTATTAACCAAAAACAGGATAAGAGCCCACTGCTCGAATAAAGTATTCACCAAGGTCTGCTCTTCATTTGGATTTGGGTTTGATGAGGTCCTAAAGGAGGCACTTTTTCTCTGATGTTCCCTCTTTCTAACACTTCCTACCCACTGTGGATTTAAGTGGCTGATGAGAGAAGGAAGCAAACTCAAAGTGCATGGGATGGGCAGGTTACTGTGTAGACAGATGCTCGCATTCCCACTGGGGACCTCTAGGAGATGGTGTAGACCTTGCCTGGCCTTGACCCCCCAGCCTGCGTGAGGAAGCTGGGGGACGAGTTGGCCAATTCCCTCTGTCACCAGTGGAGAGAACCGACCTCCGGCAAGTCTGCCCAGCCTGTAGGCCAGCAAGTTTCCGCAGACAGAGAAATCCCTCAGAGTCCCAGAATGTGTAGGCCTGCGGAAGCGGGAGTGGGAGTGGAGCTGGACAAGGTCTCACAGCATCTGCCTCGTTCCCACAGGCAGGGGCCTGGAGCAGCGTTGCACGCCAAGAGGAGAGCCAGCAGGCGCGTGGGAAAGGTGAAATGAATACCCAGCCCAACCCCGGGAGAGGAATGCGGCCCCATGGGTGTGGGCCTCTCACCTCCACCAGGGGGTAGGGAGCCGGGGGGGACGGAGGTGTTGTTTCATACAACTCTCTCTCGAGATAAGTTTCTTTATGAAAACACAGAAGGGCTCTGGGAAACAGGTTTGAATTAAACTTACACATGGGTCCTTCACAGCCTGAGGACAGGCTCAGAGTGTCCTGTCTCACACCATCTTCCAGTGTAACGGGCAGATGCTGGGTAGGAATGTCTTGTGGTTCCTGCTTTCCATCCTCACATAAGTGTTCTCTGAGACCAGGGTCCGATCTTGGGCCTTCTGGAACCTGCTCCACATTCCAAGCATCAGGGAGGGGTCAGTGTTCACGTCTATCTGGCAGGTGGAAGTTTCTGTGACTTAGAAACGGGTCTGTGAGAGGCTGTAATGAGCCAGCTTCCTGGGCACGGTGATGAGCCTTTCTGCTCATCCCACACCAAGCAGGCTCGACAGGGGCTAGAAAACCCTGAGACCGCGCTGAGGCCGAGACTTGGCCCACATTCACATTGGAAGTGATGCTGCCTGGATTCCGGGTGCCAAGGAGTTTGTTAGTACTTATGAGCTGTTCATCAGAATTGGGGGAAGTCAGCCCAAACTCTGGCGGGAAGGGAGGGCTGGGGAAGGAGGCTGAGTGTGTGTTTGTGTAAACATCTGGGCACATGGTCAGCAGCCCTCCAGGTGGTGGAGTCTGTGATGCCACTCGGGGGCTGCCAGGTGGCAGGGGGACCTAGGAGGAGCTGGCAGCCACTCCTTCCTCTCTTCCCCCAGGTTCTGCGTGCAGCAAAGAGAACTGTCCAGTGTAACCCCCCTTCGTCCTCACACTAGAGCAGACTGAAGCCCCCCGAGGCATCCTGTCAGCTCTGTTTTCAACTGCATCACAGGTGAACTGTTTAATCAGGAGAGAGTAGAGGCAAGGGAAGGTACATTTTCCTTCCTGACCGACCGCTCACTCTGTGGTTGGGCGCCCGGCACAGTAACTGCTCTGTCCAGGGGTCTCCACAGGTAGGGGATCGTCTTGGGACACAGAGACACCTGGGACTGGGAGGTAGGCGCTGGGAGAGAGCCCTGTACAGGGGGGTAAGAGGCAGGTACGAGTGGATACACGTTCCTGTTAATGTGGTTTCATCTACACTGACAGTGCTAACTGGTAAGGCACAGGTGGAAGCCCCAGTGTGGCTCCTCTCTCAAAGCCAGTTTCTTAGCAGCTGGAAGCCCAGAGGAGGTAATGGCTGTGTCCTGGGAAGTGCCTAGAGCTCAAAGGTTTGGCTTTTCTCCACCAGCTGTTATTTTATTGTATTTGAAAAACTCTTCAGTCCTTTCCTATTTCTACTTGGATAGGGCTGGGCTTTTTCTATCTTTATACACCTGAAACCTAATTCTTATAGACCTTGCTCACAGAGAACTTTATTTCAAGTCGTCTATCTTACTAGTTAGAGTGGTTGTTAAAACTGACCAAGAAGACTTCTAGAAAAGGCATCGCCAAAAGATGAGAGTGGAAAGTTGAACGAAAAAGGAGGCCCACGTTGCGCTTGGCAACAGGAGCCGTAGGGACCTCATTCTAAGGAGGGGCCAGACCACTCACTCAGGCTTCATAAGAGGCTTCTGAACTGGCCCCGCTGGCTTCCCCAACCTTCACCTGGCTCCCCCCTGCAACATAAGCAGGGAACCAGGGGAGGGAAGACAGAAAGGACAAGTTTTCACCAGTGCAGTGTTCACAGGGAGGGGTTACTTCCTCCCCAAAGCTACGTGGAGAGTTGGATGTGCTGGAAGACCGAGGGGGCCATGTGAGTGGGACAGAATGTGGTGAAACTGGGAAAGTTCTCGGGGGGCCCAGCATGTGTGCCTGGAGTGTGGAGACCAAAAGCTGGAGGTTTCTGAAGGCAGAGGCCTGCAGGATCAGCTTGGGTAGAGGTGGGAGGGGGCTGTCTGGTAGTTGCTTGGCAATGAGTCAATGAGCCAACGGGCCAAGTGAGGCAATACCCACCCAGAGAGGAGGGTAAAGGCACAGACCAATGATGGCCAAAAGGAGATACAGCTGCCCTAAGGGGGCCTCAGTTCAGGGGTGTGACTGGACAGGGCCCAGAGAAAACCTTGCCCCCATTTATGTGGAGACCAGCACACCAGCCCAAATTTCCAGTATCATAGGCACCCCGACCGAGCCAAGACAAGACTAACACCACCTTCCCAGCACAGTTAGATGACCAGTCATGTTACATCAGCCTGATTCTCCCCCGTCTTCTTCCCTGTCCACCCCCACCCCCAACCTAGAGCAAATTGACCCTGAAAGGGAAGGTGAAGAAAGAGAGGGCAGACTACACACACCATCCTACTTCAAGTCCTGAGTTGAAGCCTGACTTTCCCATTGAGACAGGAAAGGGGAGATTTAAATTGGATCTGAGATTGGAGTTTTGACTCTGACTGGGCTGGACACTGAGTGTGACCAGTGAGTTATGGAATCTCCTTAAGACATCAGTACAGGATGGGCAGAGGTGGTGACTGGGGAAAAGAATACCTTCTTACACTTGTTCCCCACTTAGTTGAGATGCCTCAAACTGTTTTTGCAGCCATGAATTCTAGGAACTTTAAGAACACACTTTCCTCTTGAAACACAAGATTTTGAGAAAGCTAGAAAATGGAGCAAGAGTGGTTTCCTTGTTTGAGGCAGAGATCTGAAAACTCTGAAACATTCCTCAATGCCTGGAGAGCTATTTCTTGAAGATTTGTTACTACACAGTGTATTAGTTTCCTATGGCTGCTGTAACAAATTACCACAGACTTAAAGGCTAATACAACACAACTTTATCATCTTACAGTTCTGTAGGTAAGAGGTCCAACACGGGTCTCCTTGGGCTGGAATCAAGGTTTCGGCAGGGGTACACTGAGTGCTCACAATGCACCTCTTCAACCTCCTCTCTTGCCTCCCTCCTCCACTTTTGAGGACCTTGTTATCATATCGGGCTCACCTGGATAATCCAGGGTTATCTCCTGATCTTAAAGGCATTTGGTTAGCAACCATAGTCATTTCATCTGTAATCCTGATTCCCCTTTGCCATGCAACCTAACACAGTCACAGGTTCTGGGGATCAGGACGTGGACAACTTTGGTGGCCATTATTCCCCTCTCACATGTAGCTTACATATTATTGAATTCAATTTAATTAAACAAAAATGCATGTGATCCTCACAATACACAAGCCAAGATTCAATCACATTCCATCACCTGCCTCACAGGGGTTCTGTGAACTAGAGAGGCAGTAGCCAAGGGGTGGCCGGACTTTCATCGTGTCTGGAGGGTCACACCAAAGCCGTTCCATCCCACTGAGACCCCAAGCAGGGGCGACAGCAGGAACACGCGCCCTGCACACACCCCGGAGGTAAGGGGCTCGGCACCCCTTGCTGCACTCACTGCTCTACTGACACCTGGACTTACCCTTTCCACTGATAAGCATCTTCTGTTGCAAGGTTCTGGACTGCAAAATCCCAGGCGGCCTTCACCAGTTTCAGGAGCTGCAAGACGCTGCTGACTTAGGGAAGAAGAAAGGTGGTGAAGGGCGCTGTCACTGGCACGCCTGAGTGCTGAGGCTCACCTTTCTCTTAGGGTGGAATGTTCTGGCTAAAACCTGCATTTGCACAGATGTTACAGCCAGTGTTGGAGAAAGAGTCGGAGCCCACTCCTCCGGATGTCCAGGGAGGGCTGAGGGTGGAAGTCTCTCCAGAGCCCAGCACTGTTAACTCCGCCTGCTGGGATGGGGAAGGGTGCGAAATCCTTACAACTTTCCATATGTTTCAACACCAGTGTCTGTTCCCCTCCCCTCCTTGCTCAGGCTCCACTAGCCATTCTTGTCTGGCCTCCGAATACAGAAATGGGAATCCACCCCAAGCCAGGACCAGGTTCCCGGGCCTTACAGGTATCCTGGGCTGGGGGAGGTCTGAAGAGCAGGCTTCTGTAAAGCTTCACTCCCTCACATGTCGATCTATCAGTCAGGCACTCTAAGGTCAGGGGGCCCTTCTCTTATTCATGGGCCCGGCAGCTTAGGTTGGCCCTTCTGGTCCAGCGCAGGCCCTGGACATCCAAACATTCCCCCTAATGCTCTCTCCCCTGTCCTGTCATCGGGCACTTTGAGGACACGAGCCCAGCTTCAGACCACCCTCATCTATGGAGTCTGGCCGCTGAGCCATCATTAGTGGTCCCCTTCCCCCTGGAGCACTGCCCACCATCCCCAGCTCTTTTACACAAAAGTTCTCATTCTTTTTCTTTTCTTGCACAATAAGCCTTAAGAGCTTGTTGGAAAGGACACGATGTTCTGTTAAGCCCTTAGGAACGTAAGGACTTATTTACTCTCCTGCAGAGTAAAAAGGGCCCAGTCCTCCGTTAGAAACACAAAACCATCGAGACCATGACCCAGCCCTCCCCCAGGAGCATTCATTCATTTAAGATGAGGTCATCTTCTCCAAAAAATGGACCAAAGGCTTTCCTCCTGAAGCACAGAAATCCACTCTCTAAGCACATTTTCTGTAATGAGCATTATTACTATCATCCTGGAAAAAATAATCACCTGTATTTGTAAATGTTTGAATAGCAAGGCTGTGTGGATAGCAGTCAAATGCAACTGTGTTTCCAATTAGAGAGACCCGTTTCTCTCATTTGGCTGTGGAACCATAGCCCTACATGACGATTTTGTCACAATTGTTTTAGAGATGAGTATACGAGGACGTTTCCCACCCCAGAAAGAACTCTGCACTAGGTCAGAAGACCCGGTTGCTAGCCTAGTTCTTTCACTGACTTGACCTTGAGCCTCAGTTCTTTCTTCTGTCAGGAGGGAGAACAGCATGATCCTGCCCGCCTGCCTGCTAGGTGTGCAGCAAACCCCTGACGAGGCCAGTGGCACAAGCACGCTGGAGGCTACACAGTGCCCTGCATCACACGTTGGCATTAGTGGCCCTGGAGAGAAGTGGTGGAGCAGCCCTGAGGTTTTGGCGATCCCGCCAGGCTAGGTTAACAGAGAGCATCCTGCCCATAGCTCTGGCCACCCCCAGGGATGCCCTCCACAGAGAATAGGACAGCAGCTACAACGGCAGGGTGAGTCAGGGAGAAGCAGGGGCTGGGAGGGGGCGCCGAACAGGAGGCCAGACTTGCTGTGATTTCCTTTCTGGCGACAGTGAGAGAACTGCCCAACCTGGCAGCCAAGCAGTTAGGATCCGCTGCAGGGGTACTTTTCCAGCAGAGGAGTCATTTAGGAAACGTCTCTACAGGGACTCCCGGCTCTCAGCCTGCCCATTGGGCCCAAGGGGGGGGGGGGGGCTCCAGGGCCATATGCCCAGTGACAGCCACAAAAGCTGTCACACCCCTGCACGCCAAGACTTCCCCTCTAATCCTGCTCCTCCTCGAAGATGGAACCTGTGCACATTTTTTCCCTATTCAGTAAGAATTATGGGCACCTGGGCTGCATGTGGCTGACTTCCTAGAGAACTACTTTTACTACATCATGTTTCACTGTGTGACATCATACACTCACACTGAAGGTGTGAACAGAAACCATTTCGGCCCACACAGTTTTACTGCAACATTAGCAGGGAATTCCCAGCCCACAAAACACTCACTCAGGAGGATTAACGTTGCAAATCACTCTGCTCACCTCAGGAACTTCCCCCTCAAAACCATTAAACAAACACATGACTTTTCAATAACAAGACTCTGGAACTCTCACCTCAAAACCCTCGCCTTTCCGTGTTGGTTAATCTTTATTACATTGTGATCCTTAGTTCTAATCAGGCTCCTGCACGGAAAGACTTGCTTTAAACTAGACCTCAGACCCACCAAACTTCTCACTTTTGAGATGCTACTGAGACTCTGTCAAGTTTGTGATAAGCAGGCAACTCAGTTTTGCCTTTTCAAAAGGTAGTTTTGGCTGTATTTTTGGAGAGCCAGAGTTTAACAAAGGATACGCTGAGAAATAGCACCTGTTTTCTGAGTCTACTAGGATATTCGTGCCTTTACCAGAAAGGCTTCTTTCCCTTTACATCTTTTTTCTCTTCACATTTACCTAATTTGTGGCATTTTGTGTATTCCTGTACACCATCCCCAGGGTGTGGAAGGAGGAAGGTATTGTAGCTGATGCTGTCAGTGTCCCACCTGGATCCCCGGGAGCACAGGTCCTGCCAAACACCAATTGCTAGAATCTGCATTTGTGCCTGAGGGTTCTCTCCTCTCCCAATTTAGATCTGGGGAAGGCTGCATAATCCGTGCTTCCTTCAGCATCCAAAGATGCTAAGAAGTAACACATCTCCAGCCTGAGCGCTCAACCAGGGTCTCTGAATTTAGCGCATAAATATCCCAGCTCCCTGGCCCTTGGGTGGAATACGTTTTCAGGCATGTGTTTTACACCTTGTCTCAGAGTTTCCCCTCAGGATTAAGCTTTAGTGGCTCACTGTGGTAGCTGACTACTTGGCTTCCTTTCCTTCCCTGGATCTCTTTCCCACTTCCCTTTGAGTGCTACCTCTACTTCCCAAATAAACTATTTCCACTTGATTCTTTGCCTCAGGGTCTTCTGGGAGAACCCAAACTAAAACAGGTATCAATAGACACAAAGGAATATAAACCAGTAAAATGTCTTACACATTACAATATTCAAATAAATGTTTATTACATTAAAGAGACAACATTGCAAAGTATATTTGCAGTGCTTAGCTCAGAGCTGGGCACATAGTAGGTATTCAACAAATGCTTGGAGAGGAAGAAAAAGAACCTACTCAAGCATAGGCTAGATGATCACCTGGTGGGAATATTATAGAGGTGGTTGAAGAATCAATAGCTAAGTAGACAACCTTTAAGGATCCATGCATATTTATTTCTGTGGCTCTGACTGTTGCCACAGTGGTGGTGGGAGCCTTCTGGGTGCTAAGAACGGGGGCTAGCCTGGGCTTCTCCATTAGCCTCTCATTTCCCTATTGAATTTCTTTGGTCCCATAAAATTTAAACAGCTTTATTGAGATATAATTTATATTTTATAATATTCACCCCTTTAAAGTGTAAAATTCAGTAGTTTTTAGTGTATTCACAAAGTTGTACAACTATTACCACGATTCATTTCCAGAATATTTTCTTCACCACTCCCCCGCAAAAACGTGTACCCATTACCAGTCACCCCCATTCCTCACTTCCCCAGCCCCCGGCAAACACTATTCTCTTTTCTGTTTCTGTAGATTTGTCTATTCTGTACAGTATGTATAAATGAAATCATATAATATGCGCACACTTTTGTGACTGTATTCTGTACAGTATGTATAAACGAAATCATATAATATGTGCTCCTTTGTGACTGGCTTCTTTCACTTGCCATAATGTTTTCAAGGTTCAGCTATGTTGTAGCATGAATCAGTATTTCACCTTTTTTTAATTGCCAAATAGTATTCCATTGCATGGATGTACCATATTTTGCTTATCCATTCATCAGTTGATTGAAATTTGGGCTATTTCCACTTTCTGGCTATAATACTGCTCTGAACATTCCTGTGTAAGAGTTTGTGTGATCAAATATTTTCATATATATACACCTAGGAGTGGAATTGCTGGGTCATATGGTAACTCTGTGTTGAACTTTCTGAGGAACTGCTAAACTGTTTTTCAAAGGAACTGCACTATTTTACATTCCCACCATCAATGAAGGAGGGTTCCAATCTCCCTCATCCTCATTATTCTCGTTATTGCCTTTTTTATTATTGTCATCCTAATGTGCATGAAGTGGCATATTATTATAATTTTGATTATATTTCCCTAATGACTAATGATGTTGAACATCTTTTCATGTGCTTATTGAACATTTATGTATCGTCTTATGAGACATGTCTATTCAAATCTTTGGCCTATTTTTAAATTGTGGTTTTATATGTTCTGGATATTAGACCCTTATCAGATATATGATTTGCAAATATTTTCTCCCATTCTTTGGCTTGTCTTTTTACTTTCTTCATAGTGTCTTTGAAGCATAAAAGTTTTCAATTTTGATGGAGTCCAACTTGTCGATTTTTTGCCTTTGGTTGCTTGTGCTATTGGTGTCACATATAAGAAACCATTACCCAATCCAGGGTCATGAAAATTTACACCTATGTTTTCTTCTAAGAGTTTTATAATGTTAATTCTTATATTTAGGTTTTTGGTCATTTTGAGTTAAATTTTGTACATGGTATGAGCTAGGAGTCCAATTTCATTCTCTTGCATGCGGATATACACTTGTCCCAGTACCATTTGTTAAAAGACTATTCTTTAACACTCCCATTTATCACTGCAACAAGAAGAATAAAATACCTAGGAATAAACCTACCTGGGGAGACAAAAGACCTATATGCAGAAAACTATAAGACACTGATGAAAGAAATTAAAAGATGATACCAACAGATGGAGAGATATACAATGTTCTTGGATTGGAAGAAGCAATACTGTGAAAATGACTATACTACCCAAAGCAATCTACAGATTCAATGCAATCCCTATCAAATTACCAATGACATTTTTTTACAGAACTAGAACAAAAAATCTTAAAATTTGTATGGAGACACAAAAGACCCCGAATAGCCAATGCAGTCTTGAGGGGAAAAAATGGAACTGGAGGAATCAGACTCCCTGACTTCAGACTATACTACAAAGCTACAGTAATCAAGACAATACGGTAATGACACAAAAACAGAAACATAGATCACTGGAACGGGATAGAAGGCCCAGAGATAAACCCATGCACCTATGGTCAACTAATCTATGACAAAGGAGTCAAGGATATACAAGGGAGAAAAGACAGTCTCTTCAATAAGTGGTGCTGGGAAAATTGGACAGCTACATGTAAAAGAATGAAATTAGAACACTCCCTAACACCATACACAAAAATAACCTCAAAATGGATTAGAGACCTAAAGGTAAGACTGGACACTATAAAACTCTTAGAGGAAAACATAGGAAGAACACTCTTTGACATAAATCACAGCAAGATCTTTCTTGATCCACCTCCTAGAGTAAAGGAAATAAAAGCAAAAATAAAGAAATGGGACCTAATGAAACTTCAAAGTTTTTGCACAACAAAGGAAACCATAAACAAGATGAAAAGACAACCCTCAGAATGAGAGAAAATATTTGCAAACGAATCAACAGACAAAGGATTAATCTCCAAAATATATAAACAGCTCATGCAGCTCAATACTAAAAAAACAAACAACTCAATCCAAAAATGGGCAGAAGACCTAAATAGACATTTCTCCAAAGACATACAGATGGCCAAGAAGCACATGAAAAGCTGCTCAACATCACTAATTATTAGAGAAATGCACATCAAAACTACAATGAGGTATCACCTCACACCAGTTAGAATGGGCATCATCAGAAAATCTACAAACAACAAATGCTGGAGAGGGTGTGGAGAAAAGGGAACCCTCTTGAACTGTTGGTGGGAATGTAAATTGATACAGCCACTATGGAGAACAGCATGGACATTCCTTAAAAAACCAAAAATAGAATTACCATATGACCCAGCAATCCCACTACTGGGCATATACCCAGAGAAAACCATAATTCAAAAAGACACATGCACCCCAATGTTCATTGCAGCACTATTTACAATAGCCAGGTCATGGAAACAACCTAAATGCCCATTGACAGACGAATGGATAAAGAAGAAGTGGTACATTTATACAATGGAATATTACTCAGCCATAAAAAAGGAACGAAACTGGGTCATTTGTAAAGACTTGGATGGATCTAGAGACTGTTATACAGAGTGAAGTAAGTCAGAAAGAGAAAAACAAGTATCGTATATTAAGGCATATATGTGGAACCTAGAAAAATGGTACAGATGAACTGGTTTGCAGGGCAGAAATAGAGACACAGATGTAGAGAACAAATGTATGGACACCAAGGGGGGAAAGCAGCGGTGGGGTGGGGCTGGTGGTGTGATGAATTGGGAGATTGGGATTGACATGTATACACTGATGTGTATAAAATTGATGACTAACAAGGACCTGCTGTATAAAAAGATAAATAAAATAAAATTTTAAATTAAAAAAAAGGACTACTCTTTCCCCTACTGAATTGTCTTGACATCCTTGTCAAAATCAATTAGCCGTAAATGTAAGTTTACTTCTATACTTTCAATTCTATTCCACGAATCTATATGTCTATCCTTATTCTAGTACTACACTGTCTTTATTACTGTAGCTTTGCAGTTTTTTTTTTTTTTTTTTTTTCTTTTTGCGGTATGCGGGCCTCTCACTGCTGTGGCCTCTCCCGTTGCGGAGCACAGGCTCTGGACGCGCAGGCCCAGCGGCCATGGCTCACAGGCCCAGCCGCTCCGCGGCATATGGGATCCTCCCAGATCGGGGCACGAACCCATATCCCCTGCATCGGCAGGCGGACTCTCAACCACCGCGCCACCAGGGAGGCCCGCTTTGCAGTTTTGAAATCATGAAGTATGTCTTCTAACTTTGCCCTTCTTTTTCAAGATTGTTTTGGGTATCCTGGGTCCCTTGCATTTCCATATTAGTTTTAGTATGTTCATCAATTTCTGTAAAAAAAGCCAGGTGGGTTGTTGCTAGGGATTGTGTTGGACCTGTAAATCAATTTGGGAAGTGTGACCATCTTAACAGTATTAATCCAGTTCACAAACGTGGGATGTCTTTCCATGTATTTAGATCTTCAATTTTCTTCAACAGTGTTTTAAAATTTTCAGTCTTGCACTTCTTTTGCTAACTTGTTCCTAAGTGTTTTATTCTTTTTGATGCTATTATAACTAGAATTGTTTCTTAATTTCATTTTTGATTTTTCATTGTTAGTGTATAAAAATACAATGGATTTTTTATAATCCCACAAAATTTTAAAGTCTGTGTTTTTCCCTACAAAATCAGGAATCATCATTTTCAATAAATATTTCCTGCATCCTAAGGCATGAGATTGTTTGAGGCCTGCTACAGAGCACTCAAAGCTTGCTGCCGTTTTTGAGACAAAACAGAGGAAAACAACATCTGGGGTTGGGAAGTGAAGTGTGTATGGTTTCTTTAGCATAGATAAGGCAGGTTTATAGGGAGTCATGAACTTTAAAAAATGAGAAGTCTTTGAGCATCAAACATAGATCTGAGGGTGCTACAAATAGGTTATAAAATGAAACATTAAGATCCAAGAGCTGGTGGTATAATAAGGGCAAAAGAAATGCATGTTAAAAACAACAACCCATAAAAACCCTCTCAGACAAAATGAGTATATGCATTCTAGTACCAGCTTTGGACATTGGCTATGAAATTTAGAGCTTGGAGGGATCGTAGAATCATCCAGTCTGCTCCTCTGAATTTACAGATGAGAAAACTGGGTCTAGAAAGGTGAAGTAGTGTGGGGTAGTATAAGGGAGGAAAAAGCCAAGGGTTTGGAAACAAATGACCAAAGTCATCACTCCTAGGAGACCTTAGGAGGGGTTACTTAGTCTCTGTCAACTTCAGTTCTTTCTCTATAAAAGGGGAAAAAATGCCTGCATTTTAGGGTGGTTTTAAGGACAATTATTCAATGAGTTATAGTCTTTCCCAGCACCATGTGCCAGGCTCTGTGCTTGGTGCTGAGGACAGAGTGGAGAACAAGAGACACAGCCCGTGACCAGAACAGTAGATTTAGGGTGAAGATGAAACGAGATAACAGGGCACAAGGCTCAGCATTGTGTTTCTGTGTCTCATTCCAAGTTCCAGTTAAATTTCCCAAGGGCAGGGGGCCTAGTGCCTTCAGTTTTGAGTCCTGAGTGCCGAGTACAGTACCTGACACACTGAAGGTGCTCAGTAAGTGTTTATTGAACTAAATGAATTTTTTTCTTCTTACCCCTAGGAAAAGGAGAACTTTAGACACAAAAGGGGAGAACAACGTTTGCCAGGCGAGAAAGCAGAGCATTTCAGGAGGATGTGACGACCAGCATGGAGCTTGGCGTAAGACCAGGTCCTGGGCCAAAAGAAAAGGCAAATATTATCAGCTGAGCCAGGGATTATTTTGTTTTATTTTTAAAAGAAAGCTTTTCTCTTGATAAGTTAAAATGAAAACAAACAACAACAACAAAAAACTCTCTGGTCCCTTTTCCCTTCTAGTGACATCCACATACAAATGTCTTTTCTCACCAAATAAATCAGTTATTCTTAGCCAGCAAAGCTAAGTTTTAAAATAGAAGTAAATGCAATTTATGTCAATATTACTCTGAGCGAAAAATAAAAGCATTTCTGTGCATACCATTACAAGTTTGAGCCCACCCAAACTGGGATGGTAAGAATGATGAGGGCAATATATTGTAATTACAGGGAGAAGGGAATAACTTCAGGCTCTGGATCAGTAATTCAGGCCCGTGGGCATCACTGTAGATTTCTGCATTGAGAGGACCCCTCATTCTTCCTTCTGGGTCCACAATAGCTTGAGGCATGCAGTCCTCCTGGGAGTGGGGAGAGGGAGCCGGAACCAGGCAGAGACCACCAGAGCAGCTGATTCCCGTGAGCCGTGTGTCAGGCATTAGATAGAGCCAGCCAGCTCCCTGGTCTCTCCTTGCCTCACTAACCCAGCCCTCTTCAGACCTTATGAAAGAAAGCAAAAAGAGTTGGTGTTGAAAAAAATACTCAGATGGAAAGCTAAAGGGCTGGATTCGGAGTCCAGTTCTGCTTCTCATTGGGGTACAGTCTTGATGGGGGCACCTCAACTCTCTGAATGTCAGTTCCCTCATTTGTAAAATGAGAGGTTGGCCCTAGATCAGGCATGGTAAATACCCAAGAGGCATGCTCCTTTACTGCATCTCATCCATGCCAGACATTGCTAATCGATCACCCATCACTTCCTTTCCCACCCAGCTGCCTGAGACTCCTTCACAGACATGCTACAGGGAGCCAACACCAAGCACTGGAACAAGTGCAGGATACAACCTACGTTCCGTCCTCCACCAGACAGTTGGGTAAGGCCTTTTTACCCTGACATTATATGATTCTAAATCATTTTCTGTAGGCTTGCTCAGACTTCCTACTAAACTTGTCATAAGGGAGAAACTGATGATTCCATGAAGTCAAGAAACAGCCCATGGTGGCTCTACACAAATGCAAGTGTTGTGAATACTAGTATTTATGTGAGTCCTCCCGACAAAGCTATCACACAGTCAGGGCTTTCAAGTTGCTGAGGGAACTCCCTGCTGAGCTTGGTCCAAGATGGTCCCTGGGGATGGATTAGGGCAGACAGGGAGAAGGAATTTTGAAAGGTTTTTTTTTCGAAATATAAACTTCTATTTCTATGCCAGGATTAATTCCATTCCATACAAGAATGGCCAGGGCAGTGTTGCTAGGAAATTAGCAGCTGTTTGTCTGGATGATTTTGGACAGGAATGTGTCACTTGTGCAATGCAAACAGGGAAGGGCTTTGAAGTGTGAGAAACTGGTCTCTGTCCAGTGCTGTTTAAGGAAACACAGCGCAGGGCATTTTAGACAGAGCCAAGGTGGAGAATCTTTCCCAATGTGATCTAATTCCCGGGGGCAATGAGCACTGCCCCAGAGTCTCCTTCCATCTGCCCATCTGGTCAGTGCTCATCCTCACAACTGCTGCCTAACTTTCGATCCTGAGCCTGTCTGCTGGGCGCCTGGGGCCAGAGTGACCACTGAGCTGGAAGATGACGCCTCTTTAGAAATGAGCCCTGGAAAGCTAACTCACCCCCAAAGAATCCAGCCTTTGGAACTGTAAAGTAGAGCCCTCAAGAATACCCCGACCCTCTGATGATTCCACTATATAGAGTTTAAAGACAGGCAAAGCTAATCTATTTTATTAGAGATCAGAATAGTACTGACCTTTACGGAAGAGGGAAGGAAGAGTGATTGGGAAGTATCTTAAGGAAGCCTTCTGAGGTTCTGGTTGTATTGTATATGTTGGGCACACTTATATTTTCACTTTGCAATAACTCACTGAATTGTACACCCATGACTTTTCTATGTGTATGCTACACTTCAATAACTTTTAAGTATCTAAAAAAAAAAACAAAAAGAGAGAGAGAGAGAATACCCTGACCCATCTCTAGCCTCACCTCACTCCTGCCACTCTGCATTCTCCTCCCCTGGTTTATTTTTGTCTATAACACTCACCTCTAGTTAACATCTATTTCGTTTTCATGATTTATTATTTAGAGTCTCTCTCTCCTTTCTAGCATGGAAGCTCCATGAGGGCATGGATTTTTGTCTGTTTTGTTCACAGCTATCTCTTCAGTACCTAGAACAGTCTCTGGAACATAAGAGGCACCCAATAAATATTTGTTAAATGACCAAATGCACTCATCTATTCGATATTTTATTCAACCAGAAAACTGGATTTGTTTCATCCAAGAAAATTTTTATAGAATACCTTCTGAATGCCTGGAATTATTCCCTGGGTTTGGGGTTGGGGTCTGGGAGAAGTTTGAGGAGAAAAACAAAACAAAACAATGCAAGTGCTCTCTTCATTGTTTATGTATGTCTCAAATCACCCTTTCGAGGTAAGTAGCCTTATCTTGGTTTTTCAGTGGAAGAAATGGAGGTTCATAGAAAGTAATTTTCCCAAACCACATAGCCACTAAGTGGTAAAGGCTGGACCATTTATAAAATATACAAATGCCGCCTACAGCAGCTGTCACTGGCCCTCCTTTCTTCTCTTATTGTCTCTCCAGTTCGCTGCTTTCCAGAGTGGCAAAGATGTTCTAACACTCAGGTTTTGACACAACTCCCTCTGAGAACAGAATTTTGTGTAAACAACTGCAAACTTCTTTTTTTAAAAAATCTGCCTTGGTTTGAGATTTCTACTACTATAAGCTCTAAAAAGCAGAGTGATGCATCATGACACTCACAGGATGACAGAATGTGCCTGGAGAGGGGACATTTAAGTTTAGAATTGAATTTCCCAAGCAACGACAAAGGTTCTGGAACCTCCCAGAATATCCTCCGTAGGATTCCCACTGGATTTGCAATCTCATTTTTAGGGAATTCCTGATTTGCGCTATAAGTGAAAATCGAATCCATTTCCCATCAAGTTTAGGCTTAGAGATTCTTAGTGATATACTCCCCTTTCCAGGCTCCCAGGAATTTAGCCTTCTAATCCCCAAACTGCAGACTGGGAACACTTAGAAATTCTTATGATTGAGAAACTGAGGACTCTAAATAAACCCCTCAGCAGTCAGGAAACATCCTGTGGGTGGGTTAGTCGTCATGAGATCTCTCTGAAGGAAGTTTAACTCCTAGTTCCAAGAAAATGCCTGTTTATCTTTTTATATTACAGGATCACTGGATGTCCGGGGTGTCAACTGAAAAGAAGTGTCCAACCTAAAAGTTGACAATTATGTTTTATCTGGGGCATTACTGAGAACTATAGCCCGGGATGGCAGCCTCTCAGATAGCCCTGAGGGACTGCTCCAAAGAGGTAAGGGAGGAGCCAGGATATATAGGAGTTTTTGCTAGAAACAAAAACAAAAACAAACCAACCAACCAACACACAAAATCCCTGTGTAGTCGAACAGCAAAAGATTACTGCTAATCACAAAAAAACCCCAGACATCTCAAGTTAATGATTTTAGTGCTTTTCTGTGTATGAGAAGATACAAAAGTCTGGGCTTATTGAAATTATTCCTTCCATATGCATTTTTTTTTTTTTTTTTTTTTTTTTTTTTTTGCGGTATGCGGGCCTCTCACTGTTGTGGCCTCTCCCGTTGCGGAGCACAGGCTCCGGACGCGCAGGCTCAGCGGCCATGGCTCACGGGCCCAGCCGCTCCGCGGCGTGTGGGATCCTCCCAGACCGGGGCACGAACCCGTATCCCCTGCATCGGCAGGCGGACTCTCAACCACTTGCGCCACCAGGGAGGCCCCCATATGCATCTTAACTAGGGCCAGTATCCAGTTTTCCTCCATCCCAATTCCCCTCAGAATGCACTGTTGGGTCAGCTGCCGTGGCTGATGCCTTTATGGCCGCAACATCCTTTGTTTACTGAAATGGCAGGCGACATTCTTTGTCCACAGGGATAGTGGTGCCACTCATCATGTACAGGAGGTTAAGGCAGGTCAGTGGGTTTCACTGCAAGTAAATATCTTTCTAGAAAGTATTTAAAGAATAAAATTTCTTCCAATAGAGTTTCTCCTACACCTTATTTATGTTAGTTTATTTTCTTTAGCTACTCACTTAGTTTGTGAAATATCAATCATTTTTAAACTTGTTTTGCTGTTAATTTCCTTTGCTATGCTCTCAGGCAAAAACCACATCTGTTGCAGAAAGAGCCTAGATTTTGCTCCTACTCTGATAAAATATGCACCTCTCTAGGCTTGATAGGAAGGAGTGGACAGCACTGTTGTAAATATCATCATGTCCTGATAGCCCCAGGCCAGGGACCCGAAACCTGGCAGGACCAGAAAGTGACAGATGAAAAGATTCTCAACATCATTAGTAAAATACAAATCAACACCACAATGAGATACCACTTCACACACACTAGGCTGGCTAAAATAAAAGAGACATTATACAGAAAGGTGTTGGTGAGGATGTGGAGAAATTGAAACTCTCACACATTGCTAGTGGGAGTGTAAAATGGTGAAGTTGCTTGGGAAAACAGTTCTTAAAAAAATTTGACATTGAGTTACCATATGGGCCAGGCAAATCTACTCCTAGGTATATACTCGAGAGAAATGAAAGCATCAGTCTACACAAATATGTATACACAAATTTCATTGCAGCATGATTCATAATAGCCAAAAAAGTGAAACAACCTAAATGCCCATCGACTGACGAACGGATAAACTCAACGTGATATACCCATACAATGGAAGGTTACCCCCCAAACTATTGATACATGCTACAAAACCCCCAAAACTATTGATACATGCTACAAAATGGATGAACCTTGAAAGCAGGCTAAATGAAAGAAGCCTATCACAAAAGGCCATATACTGTGAGATTCCGTCTACATGAAATGTCCAGAAGAGGCAAATCCATAGGAACAAAAAGGAGATTAGTGGTTGCCAGGGGCTGGGAGGAGAAGAGACTGGGAAGTGACTGTAATGGGTATATTTTTCTTTCTTGGTGGATAGTGATGAAAATATTCTGGAATTAGGTAGTGGAGACGATTGCACAACTTTGCCAATATACTAAACAACACTGTATTGCACACTTTAAAATGTTGAATCTTATGGTATGTGAATTATATCTCAATTAAATAATCTAGTGGTGGGAGATATATCAAAAGAAAGTAATAGGGAAAAATCAATAGTACTGTTAAATTACTCTCTTTGTGTCCATTGCAAGAGCTCAGTGGATTCTCTTCTAAACACAGCACACTGAAGAGTATGAAATTATGAATCAGGGAAGAGTACATTATTCTTTACTCCCATTTTTCTCTCTGTAGTACACCACACCTTGCCCTGTTCCTGGGTGCCTATTTTTGCCTTATAGTCCAGGGTTTCTCAAAGTGTCACTTTGTTCCCATTGCATCAAAAATCTCTTGTAGTGCTTGTGAAAAATGCACAAAAATTCAGTGGGGTTCACTGAAACAGAAACTCTATGTGTATGACTCTGGACTTGGCATTTTTAACAAGTCAGCTAGCTATAAAAACAATACTATTATTAATAATAGCTTTTACCTATAGAATACTATGTGCAGGCACTATTCCAAGTACTTTACATTAATTAACTCATTTATTCCTCAGTACAATCTATGATTGGGTACTCTTATTATCCCCATCTTACAGATGAATAAACTGAGGTACAAAGAGATGAAGAAACTTTCCCAAAGGCACATAACTAGTAAGTAATAGAGTCTGGAGTCAAATGCAGGCAGTCTGGCTTCAGATTTCAAGCTCTAAATCACTTCACAATACTGTCTGCTATGGTTAGAATGTTTGTGTCCCCCCACATTCATATGTCGAAATCCTAACCCCCAAATGTAATGGCATTAGGAGGTGGGGACTTTGGGAGGTGCTTAGGTCATGAGGGTGGAGCCTCATGACTGGGATTAGTGCCTTTATAAAAGAGGTTCCAGAGGGATCCCTAGCCCCTTCTACCATGTGAAGACAGAGAGAAGGTACCAGCTATGAACCAGGAAGAGGGCTCTCAACAGAACCTGACCATGCTGACACCTTGATCTTGGACTTCCCTTCCCAGCCTCCAGAAACATGAGAAGTAAATTTATGGTGTTTAGAAGCTACCAGATATGTGGTATTTTGTTACTGCAGCCCTAGTGAACTAAGATACCACCTCTTCTCCCCACTGATGGTTCTGCTTAAATTTGAGACTCACTGTTACAGTTATTATTTAATACATCACTTTCATCTGCAAAGTAAATATCTATATTCCTACCTTTGACGTGAACATTTACAAAAATAAATTTTCTTAAAGGGGATGCCAAACTGGGTTGTGAGATTATACATTTGGAAACAGGGACATGAGAGGCTATAGCCTTGGACAAGGGGCCATGCCCACCCCTCCTGCCCCTTCATTAATTAACTCCAGTGAAGCCAACTGCCCAGAGAAAAGGCCTGGCTCCTGCAGAAGAAACCTGGCCTGGATTCCATTCCTGAAGCCTGAGCCAACCTTCCCCCATGGTGTTTCTGACTCAGAGACAAGGAGAGGAGCCTTGCCTGAGGGTGACATTGCTCTTGTCACAGAGCTGGGTCAGCCTGTTTGGAAGCCCTGGCCAGCTTTGGGCTGCCTACTGATGGCCCCGACCACTTCAGGCTGGAACTGGGTCCACAGCTTCTGGCTGACCAGAGTTACCCACCATGTGCCCAAGGGCCATGGTTGTTTCCACATCATGTGGGACGTTCTGTGACAGCTGTCTCGGGGGCCTGCGGTGTGGGATAGTGGAAAAAGCACAGGTACAGGGTCTGGATCTGCCCCTGGGGCGGGCACATTGGTCCTGCAGACTCTCTCTGACATAGATCCTTCACCTATAAAGAGAGATCATCGTTCCCAGATGACTGGTCACAATGACATCGGTAACACTGCTTCCTAAGGTATTATGTTAGCATCATCACTCTGACGCGAATAGCCGATCTTTAACTCCCAGCCTGGCCTCCCTCATCCAAAAAGGGTTGGCGTCCACTCACTCATTCCACAAACATTAATTGAATGAATGTGCGATTTCCTTTGCAGACAACGTGCAGAATTGCAAAGCGGCTAACAGGCATCTCAAATTTAACATCATCTCATAGAGTCATAGTGAAACTCTCCATTTCTCCCCCCAGCCTGGCCCTCTTCCAGTTTGCCCCATCTCGTAACCAGTGCCAACATCCATTCAGTTGCTCAAGCCAAAACCTAGGAGTCATCCTTGACTTTCCTCCTCCTTCATGCCTTCCGTCAGCCAGGCCTTCAAACGACACCAGAGCCCCTCCCCGACTTGTACCATTTCTGTCCTCATTCCCTGTGACCCGCCCCTCCGCCCCGCCCCTGGCCATGCCAGTCTCCCTGCTCCTCTACAGGCCGTGCTACACTCAGTAGTCAGGATAAACCACAGCCCACCACCACTCGCCTGCTGGGAAATAAAACCCAATGTTCTTGCCAGGCCAGCAAGACTCAACCTGGACCGCCCAGCCCCTTGCCCACCTCTCTAACCTTGTCCCCTACACGGCTCCCCCTTTCACTGCATCACCGCCACACCAGCTCTCTACTTTCTGTCATCCCGAGGCAGCCTAGCTCATGCCCATCTCAGGCCTTGGGACTGGCTGCTCCCTCGGCCTGGAACTCTCCTTCCTCCTCCTCCGAACATGGAGTGCCTCCTTCTCATCACCTTGGTTTCAGTTCAAAGAACATGTCCTCAGTGAAACCACCGTTCCTGTCCTGAATTACCCTCTCCTCCTTTATCCGTTCTAGTTTCTTCACAGCCCCTGCTGCAATTTGAATTTATCTGGTGTGTTTACTTACATGTCAAGTTGTGTCATTTTCCTCAACGGTAACAGAAGATTCTCGGGGCCAGAGGCTGGCTGGTTATCCCCAGCTCCTAAAGCCCAAACGTAACGGGCTCTCAATAAGGATTTCTTAAATGGATGATGTGATGTCACTGCTACAGCACTGGTTTCAATGTATTTGACTTGTTCTAAGAAGAATATAGGAGGTTTATAGAACTGAAAATAACAAGATTTGTTAAATACGGCCTAGGAAATTAGGTTTAAAAAAGGAGGGTGGGATGCTTTGGTGAACTCTTAGCTTTGCAGTGCCCCAGGGCTCTGTCCTTGGCTGCCCCTGGTCTACCTGCATTCACCCCAGTGGGCATCTCCTCCAGTGTCCTGGCTCCAAACACCATCAGATTGTTTACATCCAGCCAGAACTCAAGCTCGCTCATCCTCACTTGGTGTCTAACCAGCCCCTCAATCCTGTCATGTCCAAATCTACTGCCCCATATTCTACTACCTGGGAGGGTATGGAGCTCAAGACAGCTCTAGCCTTCCAACAACTTCAGAGTCATCCTTAACTCCTCCCTTTCTTTCATACCCTCATTGCATCTGTCAACAAGTACTATTAGCTCTACCTACAAAATATATCCAGAATACGACCCTTTCTCACCTGCTCCTACTACCAAGCTGGCTCAAGGCACCATCACCTCTGAATCCTTGTCTCCTAATTGGTCTCCTAATCGGTCTCCAGCTTCTACTCTTGTCTCCTTTGATCTCAACTCATTAGTTAGAGTGACTTTTTTTTAACTTTTGTCTCTCCTCTGCTCAAAACCATCAAATGGCTTTTCATCTGATGCGGTGTAAAGTTCAAGTACATCACAGCCTTCCAAAGCCCAACATGGTCCTGCTTCCGGATCTGTCTGACCATGTCACTACCCCACTCACTGGCCCCACTCCAGCCACACCAGCCTTCTTGCTGTTTCTTCAATATGCCAGGCACACTCCTGCCTCAGGGATTTTGCACTTGCTATTCCTTCCATGTGGAATGTTCTTCCCCCATGGATCCACACAGCACACTCCCTTGTCTCCTCAGGCTTTGCTCAAGTGGCATCTTCTCAGAAAATCCTTCCCAGATCTCTACTCTATTTAACATTCACCTCCTCCCACTCTCTTCCCCTTCCCTGATTTATTTTCTACTTCTTTATCACCATCTAATATAATATTACATATATGTGACACAGATATAACATTACATATGTGCACGTATGTAATTTGTTTATCATGTATTCCCCTCACTGGAATGTAAGCTTCCTAGGGGTAGGAACTTTTGTCTGTTTTATTCAGGGTGGTATCTAGAAGAGTGCTTTTGGCATGTAGAGAAATTTTCAGGTAATCTATGAGATGGGGCTTTCCTGGAATATTGCGGAGGCTGTACCAATACAGCTTTGGAGGTTCCACTGTGGTCCATGTAAATGGCACTCCTTGGAGTCATGCAGTGTACAGCCTGCACAACTGTATGAGGCATCCCTGTTTATGAGGCTGCTTATGTGTAGAGCCATAGGTTTTGTCCAGCAGCTAAAGCAGAGGAAGGTTTGCCACGTTTATGAAGGTTCCAGTGCCAGAAAAGGACACATAACATCTCACTCACTGCAGAAATGGACTAAAGGAGCAGCAGTGGGCAGGACCAAGATGCTTGGTAAGAAAGAACTTGAAGTTTGATCTAACACAGAGAACAGCCACAGAGAATGTTAGTCTGAAAAATTTTAAAGCAGGTGAAACAAAAGATATCCTCCCTTGCCAAACCACACCCACTGTGAAATATCTCAGCAGGCCTCCCATTGACCAGTTCACTTGAGCAGTGTGGTTTTCCCTTCAATGCACAAATTGTAAAATCAACACCATGGTAGATGAGTGAATTACACTGCTATTTGAGATTGGGATTAGCCATAAACTAGTTAAATAGGGGCAGTTACCACAACTAACCACTGCAGCAAGTTTTTCCACGACGAAATCTGATTCTATAAACTTAACGCAGAATAGAAATATTCGCTCCACTGGGCACCCCAGTCAGCTCTTGCACCCAAGGCTCTTAACTTGCACACGACAGGAGAATCCACATTTCTGTGTCCATGTGTAAGAAGCACATTTCTTGAATTTTTGTGGTGAGTCAAGGATTTTTATGAGAGTTAATTTTCACACAACCCCCAATACACATTTTTTCTTTCATTTATTGGAAGATATGAAGAAACTGCATGGTAATTAAGCTGAAAAATATGTAGCGGTGATGACTAAGCAAACACCTCAGCTTTCATGATTGTGGCTGGCTGAAGTTTCCAGTAATGCATTCACTTGGGGCAAACCCTCCCGGAGAGCCTACCATGTGCCAACACCATGGGAATAAATGTCAAGAAGACATGACCCTTGACCTCAAGGGGCTCCCAACCTGGTGGGGGAGTCACAGCTTTCTCACCTGCAAAGTTATCCAGCCCTGCAAGGCAGTGCGTGCAGTGTCCACTGAGGAGAACTGACCGTGTGTGATCCCTGTGGACAAGAGGGATCTGGGGCCTCCAAGAAAGGTGGGCTCTGAGCTGGTCTTAAAGAAGAGCAGGATGTGGAAAATTAAGGTTTCACAGAGCAGAGCTGCTCACTAGCCTCCTACCTCTAGCTTATGACCTCTGTTAATAAGAGAGAAATTAAACTTGAACACATTTGAGCCATGTATTTTGGGGTCTCTTTGTTACAGCAGCTTAGCCAATAAGCCTAACCGATACATCTGTGGAACAGTCCTTGAGCTTACCTCCTCTGAACACATCCAGCCCAGTATGACTCCATCAGCAAGAAGAAAGGAAGGGAGCCAACAGCTCCTTGGCTACATCAGTTCTAACCTCCCAATGACCTGGCCCAGCAGGAGCCTTCACTTTCTTCTAGCAATAAAGAAGCAGAGGTGTAAAGGTTTTCCAAGGTCACACACAGCTAGGAGGCAGCAAAGACCAAGAACCCAGATAGTTCTGACGCTCTCTAGGACTCACGCATAATCAACTGTAGGCAGGAAGAGCCTCAAAGGACTGTATCTGGTATGCCCCAAGTATATCTTCACTCAAGAGAGCAACATACAGAATCTCCGACATTCTACTGAATCCAAAGAGTTTAGCAGTCTTTTAGCACTAGAAAAGAACTTGGAAAATTTCCTGTTTAACCACTCATTTTTACAGATGGAGAAACTGAGGCCTGGAGGGGTTAAGTGGTTTGTCCAAAATTCCATGTGCCTACATAGTTCATGGTCCTATTCAGCATAGCATACTGTGAACCTTATGTCCATGGCTTCAGGGACAAAAGGCAAATTAGGGCATGTGTTTTCTTAAAGACCTTCTTCGAGTCTCTCTGGGCTCAAGAAGCAGACAATGATGGAAGGTGCCCTGCATGGATGGGGGAGGACACGGACAAAAAGGGGCCTCGGTTACTGTGGTCCAGAGCTGATGCTTGACTGAATTCTAAAGTAGGTCAACCTAGTTCTTATCCCTAAGTTTCCCTTTCTGGGCCCTTTGCTCTCCTCCAGGTACTGACAGGTGACAGCTTGGTAGTAATGTAAGCTATATCCTGGGGTATGTATGTTCATTTAGGCTCTCTCTCCAACCATCAGTGCAAAACTTTGTCTTCGTCAGAGAGACTTCAGGCCCAGCCAGCAAGCAGGCACGGGGCGTTGGGAGAGGAGGAGGGAGGAGGGCTGCTGGGAAAATCTGGTATGCATAATAGGGAGGCCATCTCTGCAAGCAGCCTTGGCCCCTGAGGATTGTGTCCAAGCTGGTCTGTGTGCTGGGGCTCAGCACCGCCTTTCAGAAAACATGTTCCGGTGATGAAATAGGAGCTCTCACATCTGTTTAGGGAGCTCGCTGCATTTCCGAAAAGCTCCTGACTTGGGCAGGCTGAGTCAGGAGTGGGCTGGTTTGTTAGATAAATCCAGAGAGTTATTGATTTCTCAAGGCTTTGTAAACTGATCCTGTGTGGGAGTATTTCCCTTTCCTTATATGGATCATTAGGGAAGACTGGACACGGATCAGGAATTCAATTTCTAACCAAACAAATTTCTGCCCAGGCAGACAACTCAACTCATTTTAGTACAGGCAACATCTAATAAATAAAATACTTTCTTCATCTTCGAGACTGATTTGTCATTGGAACATAGGTGACGGTCTACATGGGTCCTTTAAGTGTCCCTGTCTGGGCTGCTGTAATCCAACAAGGTACTTTTAAAAAGCACCACATTAAAAAAAAGAAAAAAAAAAAAGGCACCACATACACAGGAGAGCCTTTAAACCTAGGTATTCCCATTAGCTGTTTGCACTACCCCAGGGATGAAGATTGTGGATCATGTTATTATTCCCACTTGCTAGATGTGGAAACTGAGGCCCAGAATGATGAAGAACTGGTCCAAATTCACACAGCAAGAAACAAACCATCCAATTCCATTGCCTTTTCCCAGTTTCATACAGGACGTGCTTTCTTGGGAGATAAGTCTGAAATGTCACAGGTTAAAAGAGAGAATGGAGAAACCATCAAGGACCCATAGATAGTGCATTCATTTGTTCATTCATTTAAAAACTTTTACTGAGTGCCAGCTGTGTGTCAGGCACCGTTCTCAGTTATGGGGATGCAGCAGTGAATAAAGCAGATAAGAATCCCACTGCTATTCTAGTCTTGTTCTTTGACTCTTGTCCCTTTCTGGGTTAATAACACCTGGCATTTACTTAGAGCTTAACAGTTTACAATGAGCTTTCCTGTACCGGCTCCTAAGACCTTCACAGCCATCGTCAGAGAGGCTAGGTGTGTTACCTGCAGGCACATGCAAAGCTGAGATTCTGATCCAGCTCTTCTGACAGCAGTGCAGCAATGCCCTTGCAGGTCTTCTGCACTTTCTTCTTAAACAACTAGTCAAGGGTCACAGCTGCTAGAGGGGGCACCAAGGAGCCTCCGAGCTACTCCACCCCCTCCCCTGCACAGTATGAGAGGTGGGGAAGAGAGTCCCCCCAGCAATTTGTCAGTTCACAGCTTGCAAAGCCAAAGGACCTGACCATAGATGGAGAAAGGATACAGGAGTTCATGCCCTTGTGACCTGTACATCACATGGGGAAAGACCAGAGAGGGGCTGACTGGGAGGAGGGGCCACAGGAGATGGAGATGGGGGCTTTGCAGTATTAGGCTGGGGCATGTGCATGTCCACAATTCATATTTATTTGCCCCCAAAAAAGCAGCACTTGGCCTCCTGTGAGCGGTGAGCTTTCAGGGAGGCAGTGTCCCTCTAGACCCAGGGTGGGCTTAGCTTGAAGGAGGCAGGAAGTGGGAATTGAGAGGCACACCTTTTTTTAGGGGCCTCCTTACTGTTTTCCATAGTGGCTGCACCAATTTACATTTCCACCAAAAGTGCACGAGGGTTCCCCTTTCTGCACATCCTTACCAACACTTGTCATCTCTTGTCTTTTTGATGATAGCCATTCGAACAGGTGTGAGGTGATATTGCCTTGTGGTTTTTGCATTTCCCTGATGATTAGCAATGTTGAGAATCTTTCCATGTGTCTGTCGGCCATCTGCACTCTTCTTTGGAAAAATGTCTGTTCAGGTCCTCTGCCCACTTGTTAATTGGGTTGTTTGTGTTTTTGATGTTGAGTTGTATGAATTTTTTGCATATTTTGAACATTAACCCCTTATCAGATATATCATTTGCAAATATCTTCTCCCATTCAGTAGGCTGCCTTTCCATTTTGTTGATAGATTCCTTTGCTGTGCAAATGCTTTTTAGTTTGATCCAGTCCCATTTGTTTATTTTTGCTTTCTGTTTCCCTTGCCTGAGGAAACATATCCAAAAAAATGTGACTAAGACAAATGTCAAAGAGCTTACTGCCTATGTTTTCTTCCAGGGGTTTTATGGTTTCAGGTCTTACATTTAAGTCTTTAATCCATTTGGAGACATTTAAGTCTTTAATCCATTTGGAGTTTATTTTTATGTTTGGTGGTACACGAACTTTTAAAGGCAATATTGCCAATTTTCTGTCCAGAAAAGTTGCACCAAATTTACCTTCCATAAGCAGGAGTTAAAAGTAAAGATTTGGGGATCCTTGTAACTTTCCCATGCCTGTTATTCTTATTTGCTCCTATGGTGATTAACAATAAAACTCATAAAATGAAAAGGAGGTCCATGAAGGAAGTCAGGGAACCACAAAGAGGACATTGAGAAGTTGGTCCATGTTCCCAGGCTGTGGGAAGGAACGACAGGAAATTGGATAGATGATAAAAGCTTTAAAAACATCCTGAGGGATGGAAGAAAGGCAAATGTTGGGGGGACCCATGGAGGTACCCCCCAGTGTGTGTTTTGACTCCTGAACTAAACAGAAGGCTCCCAGGGCAGGTCAGTAGCTCTGCTTCCTTTGCACTTATATCCTAGCACACAGTGGGGCTCACTCACACGGGACTGGAGGAGCATCTGGAGAGCGGATTTTAAAAATGGACACCTGCAAGAGGAAGGGAGAGTGGAACTGTTGGGCCTGGTCAGCTCCAGGGGCAGCTAGGAGAAGTGTCAGGTGGAGGCATCCTAGATGCCTGCAGATAACCAGCCAGCCCTCAGCAACCTTGGGATCATTCTCAACGAAGCACAGAAAAGTGATGATCCAGACCTTCCAGAGCGTGTCACCTAATCCGCTTTCTATCAAGCCATCAACCAGCTTTCAGTGAGCAGCCGTTGAACACAGCCCAGCACTAATTCAGGGTCACAGATGAAGTGGAAGCAGTACACCTGCCTGTGAGGAACTTGCGGTCTTGGTGGGGAGGCAAGACCAGCATGACCAGGAAAGCACCACAATCCACTCCAAAGACCGTGGCAAGCGAGCGTCAGACTGTGCACTGGGAGCGAGGTGGTGCAGTGGGCGTCCCGAGGACAGAGGAGGGGTCGGCAGGACGGAGGGCTTCAGAGAGGAGGTGAGGCTTGAGCTTCGGCAATCCCAGGGTGGCCACCTTACGTCCTTGCTCCTGTGATCCTTCTGAGAGGAGGAAAAGCATCATCTGGCACTTTCTGGATCCCCTGTTCCTCCCAGCAGCCGCCTGCTCCAGCATCAAGGTTCAAGGGCTACCGTGAAGGGAAAGGGACGAAAGGAACTGACAGCAGTGGGAGAGTAAAAACACACTCCAGCCCCTCCCACCGGCCAGCGCTGGTGTCTGGGTCCTGGCTGCAAAACAGGCTCTGCCGGCTGACTTGCGTTTAGGGGAAGGGGAGGCTTCCAAGTATGTCTTTTTAGAGTCCCTAGGATCAGGCAAAAAAAAAAAAAAAAAAAAAAAAAAAAAAAACCCAAAACCCAACAAGGCTACAGGGTCTATCAACATCCCATAGTTGGATAGCTGAGGCGCTGGCATATTTACCCTGCTTAATCACCGCCCCACCCCTCCGAGGAAAAAAGCTGATTTCAGCCCCTTGAGGAGAGAGAAAAAAACGAGCGGTGACCTCTCTGCGGGACTGATGATAACTCGCTCCTTATAAGGAGCAAACAAAGAGCCCAGCTCATCGCTCAGGAATGCGGGCCTCCGCGGGTGTTCTTCCTCAGGTTACCTGGCGATGGGGCGCCACACGTGAGCGCAGCATTTCCGGGACAGCAGAAGAGGGGGTCTCTCTTCTCACCAAGCCGAGAGTACTAATTGCTAGAGATAATCCTAACTATAAAGCTTCTGAGTCAGCGCTACACTTGGATTTAATGGGGCTAATGAGTTGTTTAAAGAAAAAAAAATTTTTTTTTTACTAATTGAGAAACAAACTTCCTAGCAGCTATATAAACACCTGCCTCACAGTGGGTTATTATTTAACCCCTAGTAAAAGAAGGGTCAAAATCCGCATAGCTTGAAGTCCACATTCCTCCAGGAGCTAACAGAGTAATCAAACCATCATAATCTTAGCTATTCTTTACTTACAATATCTCCTCTACGTCAGATGCTTCATTTATGATCTGTTAGTTCCTATAGTAATCCAGGAATCATGCCATTTTACCAAAAAAAAAAAAGGATGTTGAAGCTGGAGGAGAGGTTACGTCACTCGCCTGAGTTCACACAGCTAGCAGGTGGAAACAGGGAGATTTGAACCCGAATCTTTCTGACTCCAGAGCCCACGGAGTTCTTTCAACGGGAGCCATAAACGTCTAATGCCCACGGAAGACCAGGGCCCTCTGGGCTTTGAAGTGTGAAGGAGTTTGGTCACTCCAACGTGTCCTGTTCCTCGTGAGGATTTCCCAGACCTTCAAGGAATACTTGAATGTTGTGTTGCTTTTCGTTCCCATCCTGTTTCACTCAGAAAAACAAGGAACCTAAGTCAAATCCCTGGGTGCTGTTTCTGCTCGACACTGGAATAGCCAGGCCAGCAGGGTGGTGCAGACCTTTGTGTGAGATGCTCCCAGGCTGGGCCTCCTTCTCCGTAGACTCTGGCTGCCCTCCCCACGCACCCAGGCTCTGTCTCTCTGGCTCCCAGAGCTAATCAGCTGGGCCAAATTCATCCCCTATTTAGTGAGGCTGCCCAGACATTCTGACCCCCCACCCCTGTTATTCATTCAAACAAATGTTTCATACCCATTATATATCCAAGCACAGTCCTAAGGTCTTGGGGGATAAGATAGAGATGTCCCCGCCCTCTGGGAGCTGACATTCAGGAATGTGGAGTCAATAACCAACTAGTTACTCAATTACTTGCTTACCTCCAATTCTGCAAAGATTGCAAAGTTGCTAAGACAGGGCGTACCTGGGTTGGCGTTGGGGGTCCTGACCGGAAATGGGGAATCAGAAAAAGCTTCCCCCAGGAAGAAGACAAGATGGCTGGATGCAGAGAAAGGGCCAGAGGTACAGTATGAGGCCAGAGAGGTAAACAAGGTCCCATCTTGAGGGCCCTTTATAGATCTGGACTATCTTTGGAACAGTGAGACTCCTATGTAGGGCGTAGGTGATGAATTATATGTGTCTATAAGCCAGGGAAGAAGGTAATGACACCTATACCAACAAATTTTTTTTTTTTTTTTTTTTTTTTTCTGTACGCGGGCTTCTCACTGCTGTGGCCTCTCCCGCTGCGGAGCACAGGCTCCGGACGCGCAGGCTCAGCGGCCATGGCTCACGGGCCCAGCCGCTCCGCGGCATGTGGGATCCTCCCGGACCAGGGCACGAACCCGTATCCCCTGCATCGGCAGGCAGACTCTCAACCACTGCGCCACCAGGGAAGCCCTGCCAACAAATTTTATAAATCAAGTTGAGATCTAACAACTGCCTTTTTGGCTCTTGGTTTTTCTAAAACAGTAAATTTGTCGTAAGTTAAAGACGGTCAATTAAAGGACTTGTGGCACATGTTTCTTCTTGACAATGATGATTTAAGCCCAAGCAATCCTCTCAAGAGGATGTATTCATCCACCTCTGCCAGCAGTCTGAATCTGGAAGGGTCATCCTGCATAGCCGTATTCGGAGGTAGGCCCCTCAAGGCCTATTCAGAGAGGTGGATTTGGGGGCAGGGGGTTGGGAGAGAGAGACAAGGCAAAGAGTAGATTGGTTCTGGGATCTCAAGGATGATCCCCTCCATCAGGGCTGTCTATGTGGGGTTGCTCTCCTGGGTTCTGGGAAAGCACTGAGGGACCCCCCAAACAGCATTCTCAAAGTCTGCCCTGATGTCCCCACTGAAGACTGAGGCCTTTGGTCCTTAAGCCTTTTTCCATGTGTACAATGACGCCTTGCCCCAGAGGGTCCACTGAGGTTTCTTCTCACCCTCATAGTCTGTGATCTAATCACTTAATAGAGACATGCCTTCCCCAGCTGCCTCCCTAGGACAGTGTTACATGGGGGACAACTCTGAGAGCTAGCTGGGACCCAGAGAGGGACAGAAGGAAAAGGGGGAGAGGTGGGATATCAACAAGGACTTTTTGATCAATCGACTGGTGAGAAGGCAGCAAGACAGGACGCAACCTATGGCAACAGTACGATTCTACCCAGAGACAGTTCTGCCTTTGAGAGCTTGACTTGTCCACTTGTTCAGAAGTCACCACGCAGGTGCACGCACACACACACATTCCATATATTTTCCCTTTAGGGGAATGTTAACATTCCTTTAAAGTGTTTTTCTTAAAATTATATTTGGAGACCACATTTTTTCAACTTGTGAGAATATATCTCCAAAATCTCAAGAAATTGTGATTTGTTTTTAAAAAAACCTTCTTCATACCATAACCAAATTTACTGTTAGCAATCAAAACACAGCAACTTGCAGCATTAGCAGCCTGGTTGCAATGCGTGTTGTGTCAAAGCCCTTTTCCTAGCATTTCGTATATTACCATACCTCTGCAAATTTTCCACTAACCTTGCCCTCTCTGAAAGGTGGGGAGTTCCGGGGAAGTGTTCTTTATACAAGTGTATTGCTGGCTGTGTGTAGTGCTACTATCACGCATTGAAAAGAATGTGAGAATAAAAGAGATAATGTCTGAAATGAAAAAAAAAGTGGGAATTTCTAAACCATGTAATCAAATGTTGCCAATTCTGCTTCCCAGCTATCAAAATTGATAACAAATTATCAAAAGGCCATAATTATGTGCGGCCTGGGCAATGGTCACATCCAAGAAAAACACGTCTCCAGATATCTCCAGCTCTGTGGCTTCCAGTCCAAAGCTTTGTAGAATCTCTGCCTCATGACGGGGCCCTGTTGCCAAAGGAGTAGGAGGAAACGTTTCCTTGTCTGGTAGAGTGGCTTGTGCCCTGGCTGGAACATTAGGGAACTGTTCTAGTCCAGCCAACTCTGCTCATTAATAGCTGTGTGCTTTGGCCCAGTCTCCTAACCCTTTGGAGTTGCTATTTCTTATCTCTAAAATGACAGCAACAACTCAACAGCCTTTGACTGAGGACAGACTATATGTTGGGCTGGACGGTATGTGTTAAGATATAGCTATCCAATATTAAAAAAAACAAACAACCCAATCCAAAAATAGGCAGAAGACCTAAATAGACATTTCCCCAAAGAAGATATAGATTGCCAACAAACACATGAAAAGATGCTCAACATCACTAATCATTGGAGAAATGCAAATCAAAACTACAATGAGATATCACCTCACACCTGTCAGAATGGCCATCATCAAAAAATCTACAAACAATAAATGCTGGAGAGGGTGTGGAGAAAAGGGAACCCTCTTGCACTGTTGGTGGGAATGTAAATTGATACAGCCAATATGGAGAACAGCATGGAGGTTCCTTAAAAAACTAAAAATAGAACTCCCATATGACCCAGCAATCCCACTACTGGGCATATACCCTGAGAAAACCATAATTCAAAAACGGTCATGCCTACTTGAGAATGGACCTGAGGATATGGGGAGGGGGAAGGGTAAGCTGTGACAAAGCAAAAGAGAGGCATGGACATATATACACTACCAAACGTAAGGTAGATAGATAGTGGGAAGCAGCCGCAGAGCACAGGGAGATCAACTCGGTGCTTTGTGACCGCCTGGAGGGGTGGGATGGGGAGGGTGGGAGGGAGGGAGATGCATGAGGGAAGGGATGTGGGAACAGATGTATATGTATGACTGATTCACTTTGTTATAAAGCAGAAACTAAAAAAAAAAAAAGATACAAATTAAAATTGTTAGGATTAACTTAAAGTTTATTGCTGGTGCAATGCTCTTGGTTATAACTGAACTCTGATCAAGCAGCCATTTCTCTCTTAGAAGTTCAGCATGTTTTCAACTACTGTCTCCAATTGTACCTTTCAGTCATTGGTTTGCTGATGCTCCTTGATATTCATAAATATGCTCTTTTAATTAAAAAAAAAACAGTCATGTACCACAATGTTCATTGCAGCTCTATTTACAATAGCCAGGACATGGAAGCAACCTAAGTTGCATTTGTCCATCGACAAATGAATGGATAAAGAAGAGGTGGCACATATATACAATGGAATATTACTCAGCTATAAAAAGAAATGAAATTGAGTTATTTGTAGTGAGGTGGATGGACCTAGATTCTGTCATACAGAGTGAACTAAGTCAGAAAGAGAAAAACAAATACCGTATGCTAACACATATATATGGAATCTAAAAAAAAAAAAATGGTTCTGAAGAAACTAGGGGCAGGACAGGAATAAAGACGCGGACGTTGAGAATGGACTTGAGGACATGGGGAAGGGGAAGCTGGGACAAAGTGAGAGAGTGGCATGGACATATATACACTACCAAACGTAAAATAGATAGTTAGTGGGAAGCAGCCACATAGCACAGGGAGATCAGCTCGGTGCTTTGTGTCCACCTAGAGGGGTGGGATAGGGAGGGTGGGAAGGAGACGCAAGAAGGCGGAGATATGGGGATATATGTATATGTATAGCTGATTCACTTTGTTAGAAAGCAGAAACTAATACACCATAATAAAGCAGTTATACTCCAATAGAGATGTTAAAAAAAAAAAAGAAGATATAGCTATCACTTCAAGGAGAGTGAAGTAGTGGACACAAACACTGGGTGAGTGCTGAGGGTGAGGTAACTCTGAATATTAGAGTATCCCTATTTACCCAGTGAGCATTTAAGATAAGATTTGGTTGATGAGAATACAAAAATGTGTCAGAATATAAATGAAATAGACACGTCTGTGTATAACAGTTCATGCGTTGTTTTAATTACATATACATACTTAAAATCACATAATATGTGCTAATTTATAAATAGCGATTAAGAGGTTAATAGTTTAAATCATATATTAAAAAATCACAACAGGGTTATAATGTAGAAATATTGCTTCTACCGATTCACAATGCAGTACTTTTTTTTTTTTTTTTTTTTTTTTTTTGTGGTACGCATGCCTCTCACTGTTGTGGCCTCTCCTGCCGTGGAGCACAGGCTCCAGACGTTCAGGCCCAGTGGCCATGGCTCACAGGCCCAGCCGCTCCGCGACACGCGGGATCCTCCCTGACCGGGACACGAACCCACATCCCCTGCATCGGCAGGCGGACTCCCAACCACTGCGCCACCAGGGAAGCCCACAACGCAGTACTTTTGATCAAACTCTTCCAACGCACCTTTGACATCAGCATCTTGGCTTTCACTAGTTGTGGAGGGAGAAGGAAGATGACAAGCCACGTTATTGAGAGGCCAACAAACCCTTACAAACAAGGAAGTCTACTTCAGAATCTGAAGTCGGTTGTTCTGCTCGGATATAATCCCCTCCACAGCTTCCTTGTGCCTTCAGGAGAGTCTGTTTCACAAGCATTCACACAGGTTGGTAGGAGCAGCTTTCTTAGGGGAAACCAAAGGAAGGGGCTGCGTTCCACAGGGTCACTGTGATGTAAAACCAGGACAACAGCTACAGAACAGGGAGCAGAGTCAGACATGGAACTAATTCAGGGGACGCAGGACCTTAGAGCCAAGGCTGCCCATGAACAAGCCTCCTTAGAATTTGCAGATATCTTTGGAGGTGACTTGTACTTCCCACCGGTCTTGGAATGGGTATTTGAGCCAACCTTGATGAGTCTTAAAGGATAAGGTGGGATTCTTTGGGTGTTGTGCACATGGCACATACTGGACAAACTCAACCAGTTTGTCCCAGCATCTTCAGGGCAGCCCTGCTGGAATCTGAGGAGTGTCTGCCCCTAGAGCAGTGCACTCTGTACTGTGTAAGCCTGGAGATAACCAGCACCTTCCCCTGTAGCCTGGCTCTCTCCCAGAGCAGTTCCACCACCAGCAGGCAGAATTCTTCAGTACAGTAATCCTTTTTCCTTTGCCCTGGGTCTCCAGTCTTCCTCAGGCTTTGCATCAATCCTGTCCCCCTGAGATGGAGGCAGTCAGATGGTGGGCCTCCCTGCCATCTGCAGGGGTGTCCAGACACCTACCCTCTACCTTCAAGACACATAGAAAGAGTCCCTGAGAAGTTTAATTGCAGGTCCCAGAATCAGAGGGAGCCTTTTCCTACTAATCACAGCATCCTCCCCCGTCCCAATCCTAACTCCCGTTTTCCAGAGACCAGCTGGTCAAAAGAAGACTGTGGGACTTCTTTAGGGTGTTTATGTCTCCTCCACTAGAGACAGTACCTGGCTTCTCTATATCACCCCGATGTGTGATTCTTAAACAGGGTCCCTTCTTTCTCCAGACATTCAGGTGGGATTATAAAATAGAAGTTGCTGTGGTCATGGCCATAGAACCCTCGGCCTTAGACCTGGGCTTTGTCTCTCCTCCAATTTCTCCTCTTTATCACTGCTTCCCTGGGGAATGTTTAATAGAAAAGAGCCAGGACCCCGCACGCTCAAAGGCTCTGATGTGCCTTGACTCTCAAAGCCTTTGCAGGCTCCCCTAGCTGTCAATTTGCCCTTTTTAGGATCCTACAAGATTTCTGCCTCCTAGGTCTTCTGATCTGCCCCCTCTATTCTTCTGGGGACATACCCCATTCCCTGGTTTTCCCCACTGGAACCCTTCTTGACAGAACTGTTGGCTTGAGTTGTTGCTAAGCCTCTGGGAACATGAAGACAAACATAGTGAAAAAACCCTAGGTTTTAACTCCCCCCTCACCCCACCCTCCACCATCAACTTAATCTCTACATGCCCAGTGGCTGGAGTGTTTGTAAAGTGTCGCCAGAGCCTGGTTTTGGCCTCTGACATATTTTTCTGCCTTTTGGGAAACTCCCCTTTCTCACTACCTCTTTAGACTCTGCAGATTTCACTGTGGTTCTATTCAGATTCCTACTTTGAATATCACTAGCTAAGTTGCACTGGGCACATTGTATGTGCCAGGTACCATGCTAAGCACTTTACATTCATTGTCTCACCTAGGGTAGGAACTATTATTATTCTCTCGCTTTACAGAAGTGGAAACTGAGGCACTTGAGGAGAGGTTAGATAACTTTCCTACATGGCTAGAAAGTGACAGAATCATGATTAAAACACAGCTAACTCCAGAGCCTATGCTCTTTATGTCTATACTATACTGCATCTTACCAGGCCTTAGTATGTCTGCCAGCTATTTCCTTTACCAAAGAAAAGAGCTACTTACTTTCTGCCCACCAAGTGAGTAGATGGGTATATGTGGCTGACTGTCCTTGGCCTGACACATGTAATGGGTATCAAGAAGCATTCGGTGGATGGATGGATGGATGAATGGATGGGGGGCAGGTGAATGGATGGGTAGAGAGATGGGTGGGTAAGTGCATGATGGGTGGATGATGGGTGGACTGCCATGTGATTTAGGATCTTTTGTGCAGAAAAACATTTTGGAACACAAGGAACTCATAATCCAGAGTTATACACTCTCTGGATGTTTTGTTGCTTCTTTTCTCCAAATCCTACTGTTTGCTGTTCTGTTTGCAAGAGGAGGGCTTTCTGTAGGTACCTAATCCCACAGAACAAATAGAGCAGCTGTGCTCTGCTAACAGTTATTTCTGCTAACATTTATTTTCTTAGATGCTTCCTGCTAACTTTGGAATTCAAAATAGATTTGCTCAGGGAGGCTCGGTTTCTAGTAAGTCTGCTGTTCCCTGATCCTAGTGGGGTCCCGCGGCCCAAGCCTGACTCAGACTGTGGCATTTGTTGTTTATGTTGAGAAGTCTGAGGCACTGCTCTACAGAAACAAGGAAATCCACCTCTCCCAATTCACTGCTGCAAAACAGAGGCTAAGACTGGACATAGCCTGCCCTCTTAACCCACAACAAGTTCATGGAAAAGATGAGCTTGCAGGAGGGGGACAAAGTTACCCATCAAGCCCTCTCCCCGCTTCACTTCCTGTTCCCCCACCATCATGTAATCCAGCGGGACCATATGAGGCCTTCCCGGGACAGACCCCTCCCCAGATCCTCAGCTGTAGTTCCTCTCTGAAGTACCCAGATAGAATTTCATGCATATTTCCTGAGTTTTTCAGATGCTAGAAACCACCACCAAATGGAAGAAATTAGCACATAGCCCCCAGACTTTCTGGCGCCTAAGGATTGATCACCGTCAACAAATCAGAAAATTGTGCTCGAACTGATCACATATCCTGGGACATCTCTCTGCCCCCTGACCTTTAAAAATGCTTTGTGGGGTACTTCCCTGGTGGTCCAGTGGTTAACACACCACGCTTCCATTGCAGGGGGCACGGGTTCGATCCCTGCTCAGGGAACTAAGATCCCACATGTTGCGCGGCCAAAAAATAGGAAAAAAAATGCTTTGTGAAAACACTTTGAGGAATTTGGAGTTTTTTAAGCATAAGTAACCCATTCTCCTTGCATGGCCCTGCAATAAACCTTCTTCTGCTCCAAACTTCAACGTTTTGGTTTGTTTGGCCTCACTGTGTGACAGGCACACGAACTTGCGTTTGGTAACAATCATTCCAACCCTCATACAACCTCCAGACCTCTCTTCTTGTTCCCTTGGTTCCAGATGACAAACTCACTCTTCCTAAGGTATAGTGACCTACTACATTCCTTTCCCATTAGAAAGAAGTTCCTCAAGAAAAGCAATGTCAAACTCAAAGGCGGAGCTGCTCAAATTTCACCAAGCAAGTGATACCCCCGGGCCCGTCATTCAGTCTAGCTTGTTCATTTGTGATATTAGTTTTATGTATTTGTTTATTAATATTATTCAATCACATGGGGGAGAACAGCTCAAGGCCAAGTTCTTTTCTCATTTCTCTAGTATATCCAGAGAGGCTCGTCCTGTCCTACTCAGGATGAGGGCCTGGGGCACAAACGTGCTAAATGCTCTCACCAGCCTCAGGCCCCTCAGTCTATGTGTCACTGAAGCGGATGTAACTTACCAGAAGTGGCCAGCCCTGCCCCTTACATGGAGTCTATGTGCCCCTTCAGAGTGACCAAGAGGCCCCAGCCATGAGGCCTGGGCTGCAGCGTGCCTCTGGAAGAACCCCACCTTCACCTTCAGGTACTTGCAGTACAGGGAGGAAGAGTTACCTCCGTGCAAAGTTCTCAAGATGTTGACTACTCTGTATATTTTGGCATGGGCATAAGAAAAGAAGCAAAGAAAAATTATATTTCCTTTTCTCTGGTCTCACTCTAAGCTTTTCAATAAACTCTACATGCCCAGCTCTAATCTTTTTGTCCGATTGTGAGCTAAGTCTACAGGTAAACTCCATGAACTTTCTGCATGAATCAAAAGTGCTCCAGGGGGCTTCCCTGGTGGCGCAGTGGTTGAGAGTCCGCCTGCCAATGCAGGGGACACAGGTTCGTGCCCCAGTCCGGGAAGATCCCACATGCCGCAGAACGGCTGGGCCCGTGAGCCATGGCCGCTGAGCCTGCGCGTCTGGAGCCTGTGCTCCGCAATGGGAGAGGCCCCAACAGTGAGAGGCCCGCGTACTGCAAAAAAAAAAAAAAAAAAAAAGTGCTCCAAATCCTTTTTGTCACTGAGAGGACAATGACAAATTTAGTTGTCATATCTTATCAGCCTATTTAATGTGAAAACAAATTAAATCTTTATGCCTCATGAACTGTGAGCAAACACCCATTACAGGTGTGTCCCAGTTCCTGACAATCATTCATGCTGGGGCCCCAGGCTCCTTTGTAATTCACATGGGAAAATGATTAGAAAGGAGGGAAGGTGTGTTCCTGGCAAGAGAAACTAGTCAGTGTGGTGCCTGTGTGAAGACTGGAGAAAGGAAGCCTGTCCTCCAGGTGGGCGCAGCGGCTCCTGGGCACACAGCTCAGCAAGCAGAGCGCAGGCTGATTTCAGGCCCCACTCGGCCCCTTGGAGGTTGTGAGGCAGCCCCAGCCCCTGGCCACAGAGCTTTGCTGGGACGGTCTCTGCCCTGTTCTGGATATAGGGTTACTGGTAGCTTAGATCTTGGAATGCTTGCTTCAGCTTTGCCCACTTTAGACCCGAGAACAGCCATCATGTTGGAGATGGAGCGGTGAGGGTGACTGGAGTTCACGGGCTGGCCAATGGCTGCATCACCCGCTGTGTATTGAAGCACTCAGCACCCATGCCCACTCAGCAAAAAGAGCATTGAATCTCAACCCATGCAAACTGCAAACTTTTCTGAAATCATCCATTCGAAGCAGCTCTTAGGTATGTAAAACATAACTGACAGAAACTCACAGTTAGAAGCATCTTTGAGAGGCCACCGGGGTCATTCCTCAGCCTTTAGGCAAAACCACCTCCAAACTATCCTAGCTCTCTTGGCAGCTGATGGAAAGTTTGTAGGTTTAAGCCTTCCTCGCATAAGGATTTCGGATGGACTCTGAAGTCTTCCTGAATGCTTGTATTTTTATGTTAATTTATACTATGGAATAGAAGGAAAATCCTCTGTAAAGTTGGACATCAGCACCTCACCACCACCACTATCATCCGCCTCCTCTTCCTCTTTGGTCTGTTCCCTAGGAGACCAATCTGAGAACTAGATGAACAAGCAAGAAGGTGTTTGAGGGGAGCACTCAGGTCCCACACCTGTAAGGGAGTAAAGGAAACAGGACCGAGCAGAGGTAGAGGCCAGACTGTAGTGCAGTTGTGGCAGTGGTCGCCTCAGCCTCAGCCTCAGCTTAACCCAGCAGGAAGTGCTTCTCTCCCCAGCATCAAAGTATCAGTCTCAGAAAAAGCCTGTGATTGGTGCAGGTTGGGTCGTATGCCCACTCCTTGGTTCAAGATTGGCCTGTCCTCCGTCACATGGCCACCAAAAGGAGGGTGATGGAAATGCTTGCTAGAAAGACAACATCGATAGCTACCACACACCCCTAAAGCTATGCACCTTCCAAAATTGCCAAAAAGATGAGGGAAAATGTACATAAGTGCCTAAGAGGAGACACTCAATACATGGTCATTACTGGTTCCTCCATCAGCATCAACAGTACTAATACAAACAACTTTTCTTCTAAAGTCTCGGAGCAAACAGGTGCTGATAAAATCCACATTGGCTCCAGCCTCAGCCCCAAATTTGAACTCATCCTGAACTTTTATGAAGAACTGAGACTGTTTAGCAAATATTTCCTCCAGCATAGCTAATCTTTGTGAGTCCTTGTACTTCCTGAGCCAGAATGGGCCTGGATCACCAGAACCATCATAAGGATGCTTATCTCCCTGACAGCTTAAATGGTCTGAAAGTATTTCCCAAAAAAGACAGTCACCAGTGTTTTTCTGACCTTTTTGTAGAGCCAGAACATTTGGATGAAGTGGGGAAATTCCTGTCTGTGACCTGTTGGCTTCTTGCAGGGTCTCTTTCCTAATGATGGGTCTTGTATGTCCTTCCCAACCCTCAAAATCGTAAGCTTCTCCAGAGCCTCGTGATGAGTTAAGGACAAAGTTCTGGGCCCTTGGTGGCAAGCCCACCAGCCCTACTCCCCTGTTCCAGCGCTGCACTGTAGCCAACTGGGTGTAACTGGATGTCCAGACGCTTCCCGAACCCCAGGCACCCTGCCCTCTGCATCCTTAACATGCTGTTCCCACTGCGGAGAACATGCTCTTCCCACTTCCTACCTGTATAACCCACCCCTCAAAATTCCACCCATTTTTCAAGGTCCACCTCAATGTTATCTCCTCCAGGAAGAATTTCCTACCCCTTCAACCATCTGTGGTCTTGACTACATTTTAATCTCGGTATGGAATATATATTGTGCCTTACGCTGTGTTGCCTTAAATGATAAGCTTCACAATTCAGTTAAAAGACATTTATCAAGAACGTACTGTGTGCTGTGCCAGACACTGGAGATAGAGATGCATGAGATAAAGTTAACTCAGCCAACATGGGGCTCATAGCAGCCCAGGTAGTACCTATTTCAACTGATGAATTTCCAGGATTTTAAAATTTATTGCCTTCTCCTAGTTCATTCTTCAGCTAATCCGTTCACTACCTGCTCAGAGCTTGGATGTCCCCATCTACAAAGTAAAAGCTTTGGACTACAAGGTCACTGAAGATCTTTTCTCACTCAACAATGAGTCTCTTTTACATGCTGGAGCCACCTTGTCATCACTTCAATGGCCACTTTGCTCCTTTATTAACATAGAGCAATACAGTGTCCCTCTGAGCTCAGAGAGCTGGGGGCAGAAGTTTGGAATTAATATGTCATTAGCATATTTTTATTAGCTGCACATGGTCAGCACGTCGGTCAAGCTGATAATGAGCCATACCCTCTATCTAGAGTGTAATCTCATCTGTAAAATGGGATGGTTGGAGTGAGCCCCTTCCAACTCTGATGTTCCATGATTCATAACTATTCTCTCTCTTGCTCCCGCAAAGAGCATATCATGTTCTACAAGGATCTGGCCGCCAAGCCACCTGGCAGTGAGAAACACATACTCAGCTACTCCCAGCCTCACCCCAGGGTAACTGAATTTTGAGGAGGAGGCTGCGACTGAGCCCAGAGGCTTGAATTTTAGTCACTGACCCTCATGCTTAGCATAAGTTGTTGTGGGAACCAGGTGAACAAATTTAATCTCTGGAGAGGAAAGGGCAACCTCCAACGCTACTTGATGGAAAAGCTCACCCTCCTCACCTCATGTGCCAGCTCCCTTCCCCTGCGTGTTGCTTCTGGTCCCAGCCACGTGCCCGTGTGCGGAATGAACTACAGTCTGCTGGCACCACATCGACCTTCCCCAGACTCAGCACGCTTGTTGGCCAGGTACCCATCACTCAAAGAATTTGATTTAAGAGGAAAACCTCAGTCAGCCAATTCAAATTTTCCCAAATAGAGGAGAAGCTTTTTTAACTGACCTCCTCCTAGCCCACTATATTAACCATACTTTCCATCTTCCTACAAAACATGCTGGTGGATGCCTGACCCTCGGAGGCTGCACCATGCCCTTTGCTCCCACCAGCTGAGCTCTGGGCTTACCAAGAATCTCAGCTGTGCTTGTCTCCCAGTCTGTTTATGGTAGCAGTCCTTGTAATTGCGGTGAGGCAATTTACTCAAATGTTATATAAATCAATTAAATACAAGTGCAAAACAGAGAGCTGTTGGTTATATAAAAGCCAAAGTGTTTAGCTTATAAGGAGTAAACTAAGTTAAATTCCTAAAGATATTTGCAGTCAGTTTTGGCTTGTGGAAAAAATTTTGGTGTTTGGTGAAAATAGTAAATATATAGAAAGATTCAGCACTCAGATTGCTCTGTAGTGTCTATATCTTCTTGTTCCACTTTGAAGAAACCAGAATAAAAAACTGTAGATGAGACACTATGGCTGGATTCTATGTAAGAGAAACAACACAAATGCCACTCAACAGACCCCATACTCAAAAAGAAAAAAAAAGCCTTTACCCAATATCAAGCTAATATTGTAGGTTGTAAGTTAAAATACAATACATAAGATACACTCAAATCAGTTACTTTTCACATATCAGACCTAATAAGATTTCAACCAAACATAGGTGAACAGTGTTCAGTCTGGGACCCAAATATTTGATCAAGTTTTTCATTTTACATTTAACATTCAGTTCTTAGGGTGTCTCCATTGTTTTTATCACTATTATCATAAAAAATTTCAAGCATGTATGAAAGTAGAGAGAAAAGTAAATTTCCATATTCCATCATCCAAATTTTGCTATCCATGCTTCATCTATTTCTTTTTTTTCCTTTCTGATATATTTTCAAGAAAATTTTAGCTATTGTGTAATTTTATCCCTCCTTTAGTAGTTACCTCTTAAAAATGTGAACATTTTCTTGTCTAACCACAACACAATCATCACACCTAACATAATTAGCAACAGTTCTTTGCTGACATCTGATCCTTTGTACATACCCAGTTTTCTCAGAATGCCCCCCAAATGTCTTTTTACTGTCAGTTTGTTTAAATCATGATACAAAAACAACACCCACATTACATTTAGTTGTTATGTCTCATGTGTTTTTAAATTTAGAACAATATTCCCTCACATTTTTTTTTCTTTCTTTCTGCTATTAACTTGTTGAAGAATCCAGGCTTTTTAAAAGAGAGATGTGGAAAGTTCAAAGAAGAGCAATTGACAAGGGGTTAGTGGTGAGGAATCTCAAAAAATGACAGAATGAACCCCCAGTTTTTCAGGGTGGTCAAGGAGTTGATGCTGTCATGGCTCAGAGAAAAGTTTCCACTCCTCTGGGAGCTAAGGGCAGGAGAGTGGGTTGAAAGATGAAATGTTTAAAGTTCTAAAACAGATTTAATCTCTCAAAAACAAAAGGTCAAGCTATCAAAGAAATGCAAATCAAAGCCACAATGAAATAGCACTTCACACCCAGAAAAAGACAATAAACAATGGCTGTTGAGGCTGTAGAGAAATTAAAACCTTCACAAATTGCTGGAAAGAACGCAAAATGGTACATTGAAATTGTGCCTTGGGAAGCAGTCTGGAAGTTCCTCAAAAGACTAAACAGAGTTTGCCATGTGACCTAGCAATTCCACTCCTAAAGTATATACCCAAGAGAACAGAAAATACATGTTGACACAAAAACTTGTCCATGAATGTTCATAGCAGATTATTCACAATAGCTCAAAGGTGGAAAGAACCCAAATGTCCATGATGAATGGCTAAATTAACGTGGTACATCCACACGATGGAATGTTTTTCACCATAAAAACGAGTGAAGCACTTTTACACGCTACAACATGGATGAACCTGAAAACTAGTATGCTAAGTGAAAGAAGCCAGCCAGAAAAAACACATACTATATGATTTCCATTTAAATGAAATGTTCAGAATCAACAAGTCTGTGGAGATAAGAAGAAGATTAGTGGTTGCCTAGGTCTAGGGGGTTGGGGAAGATTAGAGGGGGTGATAGCTAAGGCGTGTGGGATTGCTTTTGGGGATGATGAAAATGCTCGGAACTAGAGAGTGGTGATAGCTGCACAGCCCTGTGAATATACTAAAAGCCACTGAATTGTACACTTTAAAGAGTGAATTGTATGGTAGATGAATTATATCTCAATAACGCTGTTAAAACACACACACACACAAAGGTTTAGGGGTTGGTTATCAGCCGGCTTTGAGCAAGTACAAGGACCCTGCCGGGGAGGGACCCACCTCCACAGAAGGCAGGTGGCCACCTGCTTTACTGCTGCTGGCAAGTGTGACTCCGCCCACGCGGCCATCAAGGCAGGGCTCACACCGCCTCCCTGCCGGCCCCTGCAGTCTTCTGGAGTGGATGGGTCCCGGGTTATGAACTATGCAACCTCTTGACCCTGGCTTCCCATGAACGGAAACCCAAGAGGAACTTAAAGGAGATTCATTTTCACTTTCGCCCACCTGATTTCCCTCCAGGCTGACCGCTTCCTCTCAGGCCTGTGCACGTCCTTGGAAAACAGCAAGACCAGATGCAGGTCCAGGTGCTAAACACTCAGCAGAGGAGAGAGCGGGGAGAGGCCGCAGGTCAGCCTCACCAACATGGCAGCCTCCGTCCCCGCCGAGAAGGTGGGAAGAACCCAGCCCGGATGCCGAAAGCAGGCTTCCCAGGCAGCTGGGTGAAGATCAGATTTCATTTCCACATGGTTTGGGGATGGGGCTCCGTGTGACTGGTGGGACTGTTGAGCAATATCCAGCATGAAGTTATGGCCAAAGAACAGCGGGAGATTGGTACAGAAGTCTCCTTGCCTGACTCTGAAATATTCTCCAGACTGTTTAAGCTGCTGCTCTTGTCAGATGTGGACATCTGCCCGGCCCACACATCTCCAATTATCCCTCCGGCCACAGGATCCTTTGCCCATTTTGGCAAAGAAACGGGCCTCAGGAGAAACATTTGGGCCCACGGAAATTGCAGAGGACCTGGGTCTGCTGACACGCCTCTGGGCCTGCTGTTAATAGGGAAAGCTCCACGGATGGAAGGGCGCCGTGGGCGGGCCACATTCCCACGAGGCCCTGAGCGCTCTCCTGACCACCCACAGGCCTTACAGGCACCTCCCTTCTTGCTCCCATTGCTCCCAATTCCTGGTTCCACTCAGAGGAAAAGAGGCCACAGGCCACAGCCCTTCTTAGCAGCTCCAAGAAAACAGGTCAATAGACAGAGAGAAGACAGACATCAAAAGAAAGAGTGCAACTTACAAAGCACATGTTTCCAGGGAGAAGAATCCAGAGAAAACATTAGATGGTTGTTTGGAGCCCTCACCCTAGATGCTAAAGAAGTGCCCTCTTTCACCCTGGGGGACCTGACACTCCATCCCCTCGTTGCCCTCGTTTCCAGCCCTGTGAACCCAGGAACCATCCTCCGTGCTGAGCAGCCAGGAGCTGGTCTCTCTGTACATGTTGCTGCCAACATCTGTCCTCTGTCCCCTCCATCTCACCTTCTTCCTTCCCACGCAGCACCCAGACCCTGCAGCCAGGCAGGTGGGAGTTAGAATCCTTGCTGGGCAACCATGGGAAAGTCTCTTGACCACTGTACTTCCCATTTATGTCTGCATGTCCTGGGAGTAATAATAGCACTCTCCTCCTATAGCTGTGGTGAGTTGATGAGAAAATGTGTGCACCCAGCCCAGAGCAAGTGCAGGAGATTTTTAAAAAATTCTCTTCTCCTTCCCTCTTTTCTTTCTTTCCACAATCCTTCCTTCCTTCTCCTGAAGTTAAGTCTTCCAGGCTCAAACCTCCATCTCAGCTTCAGTGGTAAGCTGGGTGTGTCCCATTCCCAGCTGGTTTGCAGGCTGCTGTGCAACACATTTCTGAACCCCAGTGAGGGATCTGATCCTCACTCAGTTCCCAGCTCTGCCCATCTCTGGAGCACACTGCACTGCCCTCTCCGGCCAGCCGCCACACAGGAAAGGGGTCCTGGCAGGATTTAGCCCATCATCACTGGCACACCCACAGCGTGACCTGCAGTAACTTCTGCATTAGATGACACTCACCGTGTCAGGTAAAGAAACAAGGGTCTCCCTTAGCTGCTGCCTTTCCAGAGCTTGAGCACCATGTTCCAGAGCAGGCAGGTTCCTATGAGGGATGCAGCTCTAGTTTGCTTCCTTTTCAACTCATTTGGGCCTTCAGCTTATTTGGGCAACAGCACTGTGCACCTGTGAGGTGTCCTGTGACTGCTCTATGGATCCATTTTTGTCCCTGTGAAGCACCTAAGCAGGAAGGGGTTGGGGGAAGGGAGGGTCCTTTGGTCAATTCTAGAACTCCATAAAGAATCCATTCCCTCACTTTGGAGCCCACACATCACAGTTTACCAGCCAGGCCTTGTAACTACCTCCTGAGTAAGAAGCAGCATCCTGGGGAGAGGGTGGTCATCCCTTCCCAGGTGCCTAGAGGAAGCCTTGGCTCTGGAAGGAAGTACTCACCAGGTAGCTTTTATGCATCAAGGCTGCTGCCTGTCACCATGATGGCTCCTGACTACATGGCACTCTCTGGCCAGCTGGTGGGAGGCAGCGTGCCCTGCCTTCGCCCCACTCCTGCAGTGAGTGATGGAGGTCACCAGTATTAGTCAGGGTTCTCCAGAGTACCAGAACCAATAGGATGGATGGATGGATGGATGGATGGATGGATGGATGGATGGAGAGAGAGACAGATAGATGATAGAGTAGGAGTGGAAAAAGAATTCTTTTCCTTCTACCCTTCAAAATTCTCAGCTGGGATCCCTGTAACAAAACAGATTAACAAGAGAAAGACAGTTTATTAACGTGTATATCTCATGTATACACGGGAGACACCCAGAAACTCTCAAAGAAGTATCTTAGAATTCAGGCTTAAATACCATCTTCAGCTAAATCAAAGAGACAAGGGTGTGGTGAGGCCAATTATGGGGGAGATCAGGAAAAGTACGATAAAGAAAAGCAAAGTTTGTTATACAGATTTGAATCGATGTCTTCTCCATTGATGTCTCTGATAATTCAGTCATCCTTCTCTTGCAAGTACAGAGAAGGAAACACCCTCGTAAACTGGGATGTTTTCAAAATAAATGCAAATTTCCCTTACCGAAGAGTAACTTCTAGTCAGTTTTTTATAGCTTCTCCTGTGTTTACTATTCCTCGAAATAATCTCTATGCCAAGAGCATGTTTTGGGGTGGGCTAGTATGGTTTCCTACAAAAGGTAGATAGAAAGACATTTATTTATAAGGAATTAGCTCATGAGATTATGGAGGCTGACAAGTCCCAAGATCTGCAGGATGAGTCAGCAGTCTGGAGACTCAGGAGAGGTGATGGTATAATTCCAGTCCAAAGGCTGGCAGCCTCAAGACCCAGGAAGAGCCAGTGTTTCAGTTCAAGTCTAAAGGCAGGAAAAAAAAACATCAATATCCCAGTCTGAAGGCAGTCAGACAGGAAAGAATTTTCTCTTACCTGGAGGAGGGTCAGCTATTCAGGCCTTCAACTGATTGGATAGGGTCCACTCATATTAGGGAGGGCAATCTGCTTTACTCATTTACTGATTTAAATGTTAAGCTCACCCAAAATGCCTTCACAGAAACACCAAGAAGAATGTTTGGCCAGTATCTAGGTACCCTGTAGCCCAGTCAAGATGACACATAAAATTAACCATCACCAGGAAAATTAACACCATTTTCCTGAGCTTCTAGAGCAGCTTTCCTCAAAATATGTGCTGCATGGAGTCCAGTCTTAAGAAATACTCCACCAAAAGAGAGGGAGAGGGAGAGAAATAGAGAGAGAAACACCATATGGTCAAATACGTTTAGAAAATATAATACAATATATTTCTTCCTACCCTTGCCCCACTTCCTCTTGGAGAGTCTTACAGTGTAGCAGCAGATAAAGAAAACTGAGAGGTCCTGTAATTAAGACAACTGTTTAAATGTGTTTGACCCAGTAGCTCCCAGAACAATGGAACACAGGTTTTTTGTTGTTCTTTTTTAAGATTTTTTGATGTGGACCATTTTTTTTTTTTTTTTTTTTTTTATTTGCGGTACGCGGGCCTCTCTCTGTTGTGGCCTCTCCCGTTGCGGAGCACAGGCTCCGGACGTGCAGGCCCAGCGGCCATGGCTCACGGGCCCACCGGCTCCGTGGCATGTGGGATGTGGGATCCTCCCGGACTGCGGCAGGAACCCGTGTCCCCTGCATCGGCAGGCGGACTCTCAACCACTGTGCCACCAGGGGAGCCCCTGATGTGGACCATTTTTAAAGTCTTTATTGAGTTGTTACAATACTGTTTCTATTTTATGTTTTGGTTTTTTGGCCCTGAGGCATGTGGGATCTTGGCTCCCTGACCAGGGGTCAAACTCTCACCCCTTGCATTGGAAGGCGAAGTCTTAACCACTGGACCACCAGGGAAGTCCCTGGGACACAGTTTAAGAAATGCTGCTTCAAGAATGGTTTTGAGACCTGGCTGGACATCCACATCACATGGGGAGCTTTGAAAATGCCAGTTCCCATTCTCTGACTGGAGGGGGACCTGGAAGTCCTCATTCCTAAACACTCCCTGGACTCTTCCGGGTCCTGCCTGTGGATTGGGCCAGGGTGGGGGGGCAGGAGCTGCTCCATTTGGCAGTCATCCCATTCACTTAGATGTGTCCAGGGAAGGGGAGCCACTGCCAGTTAGACAGAACTCCCTCTCTTCGGCCTGACTCCCTGCTTTGGTGAGGGCAGCGTGAGGACTAATCCTTCCTGGAATCACCCCTATTTTCCCCCTAAAGCAATGTGAGAAGGCTCTTCCTGTTTGAAGCCCCAGGGAGGCAGCAGGATTAAGGAGAATAATAAATTAAGGGGTTGGGTGCACATCCAAGGTGTTGTACACAGCGGTGGGTCTGAGGCCTGGCCTGGCCCTCTGGGTCCTGCCCAGCCTCCAAAGCCTCTTTCTGTCCTGGGCACAAAGTTGCATTTAGCTGTCTCACATGCTAAATTGTTTCACTTCACTGTGACTGCCATCACTGTTCCCTCTACTTTCTTACTTAATGCCCACCTTTCTTTACTTGGATAACTCTTTCTCCAAAGTGTAGCCCAGGTATTGTCTTCTAGAAGTTTTCTCACATACCAGGTTGGGCCCAGTGCTCCTAAAATGCTGCACAAGATCCCATTTTAGCATTTAGCGTGTATGTGCTAAAATGATGTGTTTATTAGTCCATGCCTTCCCAGACCCTAACCCTACTCACTCTACTTTAAAATTGAGGGGGTGTGTGTGTGAAAAATCCGAGGTTCCATTTCATGAACATTTTGGCTAAAAACTGGTGCTCTTAATCTCAACTATCCCTAATTCCTATGTAGCACTTGCTGAGTACCTACAAATTCACGATTTCCAAACAAACAACTCACTCTTCTCTCCTCCTCTTTGTGAAGGGTTAGAACACTTCCACTAGGCCTTCAACTCTTTAAAGTCAGACGATATGCTTTAAACGTCTTTGAATCCCCAGAGCGTATATATTATAGGCTTTCAATAAATGGTGGAAGTTAACTGAACTGTTGATAACCTCTTAGGAAACAGATTTCATTTATGTGATTCATTATCTTCATGATTTCATACCCAGAAAGCTAACCCAATGATTTTTCTTCTTTGCCAGACTTCTATATTAAGGACGCAGAGATTTCTAACTCTTCACCAGGGGGAAGAGAGGACAGCAAGCTGTCAGGAAATCATGAATTTGTAAGAACTCAGCAAGTTCCTGGAAGGAATTAGGGACAGGTGGGGCAATTGGGATTAAGAAATGACACTAGTTTATAACCAAAATCTTCGTGAAATGAGACCTCATATTTTGCCAAAATAAGTAAATGAATAAAAAAATTTTAATTAAAAAAAGAAGATAAATAGGCATCTGGAAACATTCGGTGTGCCAAAAATTATAATTCTTGAAGGCTTACCACCAACGTTTCAAATCTAGGGCTCAGAATCCTGATTTTAAGAATTCCATTATAGAGTTCTGGCAACAATTCTCAGAACTAAATTTGGTATCCATCAGCTCCACCTCTTTCTACCTCCAACAGGATGTGGTTAAATTCTGCTTAATTTGTATTCATAGCCAAGATGCCTTTTAGAATATTTTTGCTGGGACAGAGGGAGGTGGAGAGGAGATGCTGGATGCTTCTAACATCACCTAATGATGGTCAGAAACTCTTTGGGTATGAAAACATTGGGGGATTGTATTAGAATGTTTTTGGCTCTCACACAACAAGGAAAATTTCTTATTTTACATAACAAAAAGCCCTGCAATAGGATGGCCCCCAAGTTAGTGACATCATCAAGAACCCAGCTTCTCTCCACATTTCTCCTTTACCATCCTTAGTGCAAATCCACTGGCTTATCCTTAGGTTATCAACTTGTGGTTATAAAATGGCAGCCACTGCTATAAGTATCACTTAAAAACACAAAAATGTCACATAAAAGAAATATCCCTGTCTCTTTTTTAAGGAGCTAATCTTCTCAAATCCCTTCAGCAGACTCTTCTCATTTCTTTTTGGTCGGAATTGTATCACATGTTCAGGCTTAAACTATCCCTAGTAAGAGGAACAGGGTCATTTGAAGTGGCTTAACTTCATCAAAACCCAGCCTCTGGAAGCGGGGGATGGTCCCAGCCCCCCTAGAAGCACAAGTGCCTCACTAAGGAGGGGATACCGAATAGAACTGGGGTTCAGTTAGGAGGGAGGGTGGGTACCATGCCCATGGGGGGACCTAACAGTGCCCACTGCAGACATCTAGCCACATGCCTGAGAAAGTGCAGCAGGTTTAAAGACCCTGGTAGGATGGAAGGTGATGGGCAAGTCAGTAAACTCAGGGCAGGATGTATTTTCAGGGATGCTGCCACCTGGTCCTCATTCTCCACACAGATGTGGGGAGCTCTGTTCTAGGAGACTGGAGGGAAAACAGATACAGGCAAACCTAGTGGATGCCCTTTCAGTACATGCTTGCATACGTAACATAATGTTATATCTTTATCTGTATAAGTATCTTAAAGTATGGACCTAAAAGATGTATGTATTTTATCTGTGTAAGTATCTTGAAAGTATGGAGTTAGAAAGATGGAGGGGGTAGAATTCTCAAGTCAAGCAATCAGGTGTTCTCTAGCTGTGCTGTATACTTTCCTGTGTTCCCTGGGAATGGCCTTCTACAAACTCTGACTCATTAGATGGCTATGTTTCAGATGACTGGACCGATTCTTAGTTGAGAACATACGGTCCCTGTACCTAGGAGGAAGCCAAGAGCTTTCAGGTAAAGTTTTCACATCATCATAAACTATCTCCAGGTGAAAAGATATGTTTACCTTTCTGGGTCCCACCTAGTCCTTCTGCCGCCGACGGCTGGAGGACTGTTATTTCGTGACGTCTAGACTTGTATTTCCCAGCCCAGGCACACACCTGCTCACCTGTGACTCAACCACCAGAGAGCCGCCCGACAGCCTCTTGGCCTCCCACTGCAGCCTGCTCTTTGAGAGTCACTTACAGCCCCCTTTTGCCCATTCTTGTCCCTTCTATCACCCTGAAGTTGAACTTATCAACTTTATGTTACAATTTTTAGAGTGGGTTTCTATAATATTTAGGTACAGGTAATTTTCCAGAAACGCAAGTTATTAAGACAGATGAGTGATCTCGCCAGCCCAATTGCCAGTCCTTTCATGAGTAAAGGCAACATTTTCTCAACCAAGGTGCTATCGGCTGGGCTTAAGAGGGCAGCAAGCCAACTCTACCTTGGAAGGGTCAAAAATGAAACATCTTAGCTGCATGTTGCTAAGGGGGACATTATAGCTCATTGGAGCCCTCCTGATGTCATTTGTTAAATAAATGAATGGGTCCACCAGTAGCAGGTGGCCTGCTGGGTTAAAGGTCTGCTTATAGCCGGCTACCCTTCCTTCAAGGCACTAATAGGGCCTCTCCTTCTACAAAAAGGTCCTATTCTTCCAGGGAGGCAGTACCATTTAGAAGTTAAGGGCTCTATGCTAGAGTTCCTGCATTCAAGTCCTGGTTCTGCCACTTGCCTGCTGTGGGATCTTAGGGAAGTTATTTCATGTCTCTGTGAACGTGTCCTCATCTGCAGGATGGTACAATAAGGGTGTCTACTTCATATGCATGTTGTGACTGTGACATGTAAAGTAATTGGTATATAGCAAGTGTTCAATTAATGTCAGCTATTATTATTTTTTAAATGTTTATGTCCTTTAACCCAGAAATTCTGCTTCTAGGAATTCATTCTAAGAAAGTAATCATGGATTTATACAAAAAAACTACCCTTCAGCATTTTCTTATAATAGCAAAATCTAGGTACAGCCTAAGTATCAAAGAACAGGGAATTGGTTGACTAAATTATAATATGCCTATAAAATGAAACATTATTCAATAATTAAATACCAGTGTATCTCTGGATATGACATGGAATGATGTTCATGAAGTATGATTAATATGTGATAAAAACAAAAATATAAAATAATAGGCATAGTAGATACAGTGTATTAAAGTGTTTATAAAAACAATGACCATATTATGTATGCCAGGAAAAGGGTATACCAAGATGTTAATAGTAGTTAGGATTTTAATCTATTTTTTCTTATCTACACTTTCAGTTTTTCTATAACTACAAGTAATGCATAGAAAATTCAAAGAATTCCAAACCATCTTGTATTATTCCTGTCCTGAGCCTGGCTGACTGACCTGAACCTGGGTCCCTGCTCAGCAAAGTAGAGTGAGGCTGTAAGAGTAGGTCCCTGGTCAAGGGCAGCTCACCCTTGGGCAGCTCCAGTGACCCACGAGGTGTGAGGGCCTCTGCCCAACAGGGGGACGGTGAACATCAGGCAGAGCAGCCCTCGTGGGATCTGGACAAGAGAGTGGGGAATGGGGTGGGAATCCTGGCAGGTGAGGAGAACAAACCAGGGCCTCCAAGATGGGCCAGAGGCTCTGTAGGAGGGGAAAACCATGGGAGAAAAGGAAAGGGTGGGTTCCCAATGCTGCCCTCGGCTCCTGATGGCTTTCTTCTCCTTGGACCTATTTTAGTCCACAGGTGTCCTTAAAATCAACCCCAATTTCTGAGAGTATGTTCTTTAAATTATTAATTTTATTTATTTATTTTTTGGCTGTGTTGGGTCTTGGTTGCTTCACGCAGCCTTTTTCTAGTAGTGGCAAGCGGAGGCTACTCCTAGTTGCAGTGCTCGGGCTTCTCATAGCGGTGGCTTCTCTTGTTGTGGAGCATGGACTCTAGGTGTGTGGGCTCAGTAGTTGCGGCACACAGGCTTTGTTGCTCCATGGCATGTGGGATCTTCCTGGACCAGGGCTTGAACCTGTGTCCCCTGCATTGGCAGGCGGATTCTTAACCGCTGCGCCACCAGGGAAGTCCCCTGAGAGTTTTTTTTGGAGCGAGTCTCTGTGTCTCACGGCAAAACTACCTTGAACGGCCAGTGCTCCCAGCACTGTCTTCCCAAATGGATCATGCGTTTCTTTAGAGTAAGCAGCTTGTTCTCCACACCGTGCTCAAGACTGGGCAGAGTTTAGTTTTTCATTTAATGCTTCATTTATTCGTTTCTACACTCAACAAATATGTAATGTGTATTTATGATGTGCTAGGCATGCTTCTGAGCACTGAGGATACAACAATAAACAAAATAGACCAAAAAATCCCTGCCCCATGGATTGGCAAAATATAATAAATAAAATATATAGTATGTTAGGTCATGACAAGTGCTAATGAGAAAGATAAAAGAAGAGAGGGAGCACCAGGGTGGAGGGGTGGTAGGCAGAAGGAGTTGCAATTGTAAGTAACACCGTCAGAGAAGAAAGAAACATGGGAACAGAGTCCTAAAGGAAATGAGGAGGCATGTCATGCAATTATTTGGGGGAAAAGCATTCCAGGCAGAGAGAACAGCAAGTGTAAATGCCCTGAGGCAGAGAGAGCCTGGTGTGTTTGAGAAAGAGCAATGACACCAATGTGGCTGGAGCAGAGCGAGAAATGGGGACAGCAAGGCTGTCCATGGGCAACGGGCCCATGCCGAAAACATGACGAGATCGGAGGACAAGGGAGGTGCAAGAAATGCAGAGGTTGTTTCTGGAAGGGACGTGTTGAGGTGAAGCCTTGACCTCCAACCTAAGACCAGAAAGTGAAGTCTGAGCCCTTGCTTTGGGTCCTATCTTTAGGTAGGAGAGGAGGTCAGCAAGGGAAGGGAGGAGCCAGATGGCATGGCCGGACCACGGAGGGCATGGAAGGACTGTGGCTTCTACTCTTAGTAACGTGGGGAGACACGGGAAGCTTTTGAGCAGAGTAGAGGAATATGTGACTTGGGTTCTAACAGATGATCCAGGTTGCTGCGTGGAAAATGGCCTGCAGGAAGGCCAGGAAGGCCAGGAAGCGGGCTTTTGTGGCAACACCAGGGGAGATGATGGGAGTGCAGATGAGGGTGGTAGTAACAGCCATGGTGAGAAGAGGCAAGACCACATTCCAGATGTGATTTGAAGTTGGAACACTGCAGCAGACATGATATCCTAGAGAGATACAGCCCAAACCGAAGGCTCTGGCTCCAGTTCCAGGTTTAGGTTGGAGGTCAACATGTCCCTCCCAGGAACAACCACTAACTCTTCTTGCACAACATGACTCATTTTGGTTTTAGACAATAGGGCGTTTTCACGGGTCTCTGCCTGGATGAATCTTCTTTTTTAAACAACTCCCAACTTTCCTCCCTTCTGACTGTTCACCACCAATTGTCCGAAATAATTGAAAGAACCACATTGTCCTTTCTGAGCTCCTATCAAGTCTTTGGCAAGTTCAGATGAAATAGCAAAGTTCTCCTTTAAAATTAATCTACACATTTTCTTTGAAGATGAAAAACAGATTTCCCGTAGCCTTGGAAGGGAGCAGGACAGGGAGACAGTAAGAAATGCTCAAGGCCAATGCTCCTGGAGTAAAGTTGCCCTTGGGTTGAAAGTTGAGAAGAGCCTCGGGGGAGTGATTAAGATACCTTCTGTGTCATGAATCACTGCCGAAAAACATCAAACAGCGCCCTGTGGCCTCCAAGACTTAACATGCTTCCAAATATAGCTAATAAATTACTGGGAAGAATCTTAGCCCCTTGATAAACATCTCACTGAGGCTGAACAACATAACTGCTGTGAAATTAATAACCAGCCCTCCTCCCTCAACTTCACCCCCCACCAACTGAACACTGTTCATCAAAGAGAGACCAGACAGTTTTGAAACATATTGACCCTGTCTTTCTAGCTATGACCAAAGCATTCTAAGGATGCATTAATAACAGGGAGAAAATTATGCTCAAAATCATGCCAGGAATAGGGCTGTTGAGTTTCTGAGTCAATCAGAACTAGAGCTAATGTCTGCCCATGTGTGTGGTTTAATTGCTCAAGGTCACTTTCAAGGACCTGTACCAGAGGCTGACGAGCTTTGTTGGAATTACTGGAATTTTTTCGGGCTCTGTCGTGTTGGCCTACTTCATGTAGGAGTCAGATGAAATGCCAGTGGTCCGACAGCCTAAACTCCAAGTAACATATTTCCTACCCTGCCTGTGTTCACTAGCTTTCCCTGAAGTGCGTTGACTTTGGGGTCAAACGATCTGGTTTTGAATTTTAACTTTACCATTTCTAGCTGTATGGCCCTTAACAAGAGGCTTAATTAGCATCATTCAACACATATTTATTGAACACCTACTGTGTTCCAGGTACTGTAAACACTGATGAGTATACAGTTCTTTGAGCCTTGGTTTTCTCATATGTAGATGCCACTACATCCCCTTCTTTGAGAATAAGCTTAGTAGAGAGCAGGGTTAGTGAGAGGATTAAGTGAGATGTTTGCTAAGCAAACAGCACAGAGTAGGTACACAGTGAATGATATTCATTATTGTAATTTTAAGAAGGCATTCAGATTTTACAAGGGGTTAAGGAACACTTTCTCAACAGGCACATAAGAAAACCTGGTCCTCTTTGAGAAGGTAATCAGAAGTCCGCTCCAGAACTTCACACTCTTTTGAATAGTCTTTCACTGGTCCGTGCCTATGTTTCCATGATGATTAATTTTATGTCAGCTTGATTGGGCCACACCGTGCCCAGATATTTGGTCAGACATTATTTTCGGTGTTTCTGTGAGGGTATAAACCAAGTAAAGCAGATTGCCCTCTTTCATGCTTGTGGGCCCATCCTATCAGTTGAAGCTCTGAATAGAACAAGAAGGCCGATCCTCCTCTGAGTAGGAGAGAAACCTCTCCTGCCTGAATGCTTTCAGAATAGGATGCCAGTTTTTTTCCTGCCTTCAGACTTGAACTGAAACATCAGCTCTTGTGGGGTCTTGAGCCTGCCAGCCTTTGGACACAAACTACACCATCAGCTCTCCTGGTTCTCAGGCTTTTGGACTTGGAGTGAAACTAAACCCCCAGCTCTCCCAGGCTTCCAGCTTGCAGACTCATCCAGCAGATCGAGGGACTTGCCAGCCTCATAATTGCAAGGCTGTAAGAGCTTATTAATTCATGTATGGCGTGGTATAAAACATGGAAACAATAAGTTACTACCCCCATTAACTAAATTTGCCTTTAAATTTTTTTCCAGTTTACCATTTTCAAGATAGCCTTAGCTTTTAAAAAACTCATCTCTTGGGCTTTCCTGGTGGCGCAGTGTTTGAGAATCCACCTGCCAATGCAGGGGATTGTTCTAGCCCTGGTCCGGGAAGATCCCACATGCCACAGAGCAACTAAGCCCGTGTACCACAACTACTGAGCCTGCACTCTAGAGCTCATGAGCCACAACTACTGAAGCCCGCACGCCTAGAGACCATGCTCCCACAACGAGAAGCCACCACAATGAGAAGGCCACGCACCGCAACGAAGAGTAGCCTCCGCTCGCTGCAACTAGAGAAAGCCCGTGCGCAGCAGCAAAGAACCAACACAGCCAAAAATAAATAAATAAAATAAACTTATTAAAAAAAAACTCTTTGTTTCCAGAAAGTGGATAAAAATATCTTACTATTCTAGATTAAATAGATCTCTCCACAGCTAAGCATGTTATCTGGGAACTGCATTCCCTTTGTTTCAGCCTCTTTAAACATACTCACCTTTAACAAATGTGTGGATTAAGCATTGCACATGGTATAATGTTTCAGTATATTTTAGTTATGAATTGCCCAACACTTTATCAGGAAAGTAAATAGCACTGGGATTAAAAAACTTTAAGCCATCTGGGTAAGCAGAACTTTCATTGTACAGGATCGTTTTGCTCACACAGCATTGCTTATACATCATGTACGATTCTGGGGTCCACTGAAGCCCTGGCTTCAGTTTCCTGGTGTCAAGGACACAGTCCCCCTTGCATGGCCCAGGTTCATCACCAGTGGGAAGAAGAACACTGTCTTGTTTTTCTTCTCTTCAATAACACCTAGACCCACATCCCACGGGACCTATAGAAGCCGTGTCTCAGCTCAGAGCAAAGGACAGTGATGCCTCCCACACACTTGCTGAAAACCCATCTGGATCAAGGTGAGGGGAGGCCCTCCTCAACCTTCCCAAGGACTCCCTCCACCTCCCCTCCAACCCCGTGGTCAGTCCCTGATCCCAGTCTGCCTCCAGGGGGTCCCAACCTGGGCCAGTCCTGGAAGAAGGGTTGCTTTTCCCTGGGGGAGCATCGAGAAGGCTAGCTGAGGCCCAGATGGCCCTGACCCAAGGGAACACACAGTACCCAGAGTCATCTTCCAATGACCTTTGCTCAGGGAGGAGGCAGGATGTGAAAAGTCCCCCAATCCTTCCTTTTCGGCTCTACGATGTGTTAATCTTATTATTTCCAGATATTTTTCCTAATAATAGTTGCTTGATCTAATGTAAGAGTGAGTCTGTGTTCCCTGAACACACAGTAGACAAGGGGAAATAATCTAGAAAAGAGTAAGAAAACAGAATAGTTGGAATTAAATACATTTTTTACCTGGATGATTCTCACAGTTGATAATCCACCATGATGGCATACATATTGGAGAGGAACAAATAAAACTATCCTTATTTTCAGATGACATATGGTCTACGCAGAAAATCCCTAAGAATCTTTTTTAAAAAGCCCAAAACAAAAATAAAGCAAGCAAACAAACAAAACCCATCTAGCGCTAATAGCTTAGCTAGGTCGCAGGATACAAGGTCAACATTCAAAAATCAATCGTATTTCTATATACTGTCAATGACCATGTGGAAGCCAAAATTAAAAACATAATACTGTTTATACTATCCCTGTAAATAAAATATATAGGCATAATTATAACAAAAGATGTACAGGACTTGTTTACTGAAGACTACAAAAAGCTGATGAAAGAAATTAAGGAAGATGTAAATAAAGGGAAAAACATACCGTGTTCACAGCTTCGAAGACCCAACCCAGTAAAGATGTCAATTCTCCCCAAAATGACCTATAGGTTTAACACAATTTCTATCAAAACCCCAGCAAAATTTGTGTAGGTTTTGACAAGATTATTATAAATATATGTGGAAAGGCAAAGGAATTAGAATAGCTGAAACAATTTTAGAAAAGAAGAATAAAGAGGAAGGAATCACTCTACCCAATTTTAAGATTTACTATATAACTACAGTAATCAAGACAACGTATATTATGGAGGAATAAATACCCAGACCAATAAAACAAAATAGATAAGCCAGAGATAAATCCACACCAGTACAGCCAACTGATTTTTTTTTCCAATGGATATTTTTGTTATTTATTTAATAGATCACCAACTTCATCTCCCTCCCCACCAACAACTGGCATTTCATTTTGTTTCCATGCTGAGTGGTGAAACAATGACAAAGCTAATCAGAATAAGCTACTTCATAAAGAGAACTAAGCTAACACAGCTCACTTTCTTTTAACAGGCATAATATAAATATACGCACTCTAGAATGCACAATGGTTTAGCCTCTAAGAAATTCAAATGGAAACTTGAAGAATGTAGGCAAATGCAGGGTGCAGTAAAGGTGAGCTGAGATGCCGTACAACTGTTCAAGGGTTCCTGGCGCTATATCTCTTGGCCACTAGCCAAATCTTGACATGGGGGAAGATATTAGCTAATGCCAAGTGGAGAAGCAGGAAGCACTAAGTTGACTTAGGGGCTATGCACAGGAACCAAAAGGCAGGAAAGTACTAAACATTGCTGAGAGCATCCACCACCCCAGGAAGGACTTTACCTTCCAGGAGCTCTAAGCTGGCACCACCTCCAGTGCTCACATGGCTGACTTTATCCTCCGTGTTCCATTTGGCACAGCAAGTAGCAGTGTCTCCCCCACCTATGATGGTGATGCAGCCCCTGAAAGTGGCTTTCACCACCTCATCCATGAGGGCTTTGGTTCCTCGGGCAAAAGCTTCCCATTCAAATACACCCACAGGTCCATTCCACATGATTTGCTTAGCCCGAGCAACAGCCTCAGCATACTTTTTGCTGCTCTCAGGACTGCAGTCCAAGCCCATCCAGCCAGCAGGTATGCCAGAGGGCACAGTGGCTTGGCCAGTCTTGGCATTCTCATAAAACTTATCAGCAGTGACAAAGTCAATAGGCAAGGTAATCTTCACACCATTCTTCTCAGCTTTGGATATCAGGTCTTTGATGATCTTGGATCCCTCTTCAAACAGAGAAGTGCCAATCTCCATGTTGTTGAGCACATTAAGGAAGGTAAAGGCCATTCCACCACCAATAATCATCTCACTGACTTTGTCCAGCATATTATTGATCAGCTGGATCTTGTCTGCAACTTTAGCTCCGCCCAACTTTAGATGGCCAGGAAGGGTCGCTCTGGGCTCTCCAAGGCCCAGGCAAAGTAGTTCAGCTCCTTCTTCATCAAAAAACCTCCAGCCTTCTCTGGCAGATTTACTCCCACCATGGAGCTGTGGGCTCGGTGAGCAGTGCCAAAAGCATCATTGACATAGACATCCCCTAGCTTGGAAAGCGAAGCTTGGAAGGCTTCTATTTTGGCTGGCTCCGCTTTAACCTTGTTCCCAGAAGCATCTTTTCCCTTCCCTTCCTCCTCCACATGAAAGCAAAGGTTCTCCAGCAGGATGACAGACCCAGCAGCTGTGTCAGCACAAGCTTTCTCCAGTTCTGGGCTCACGCAGTCCTTCAAGAACAAAACATCCTTGACTAGCAGAGATTTGAGTTCTACAGCAACTGGTTGCCAGGAGTGCTTGTCAGGCATGGGGACACCACCAGGCAGGCCCAGGTCAGCCAACTGATTTTTGACAAAGGAGCAAAAGATACTCAATGGAGAAAGGATAGTTTTTTTTAAAACAGAAAACACTGGAACAATTCAATATTTATAGGCAAAAAAAAAAAAAAAAAGAACTTCGAACCAAACCTCACACCTTTTACAAAATTAACTGAAAAATGACCATAGATTTAAATGTAAAATTATAAACTTTTAGAAGAAAACACGGAAAACCTTCAAACCTAGGGAAAAATGAAGAGTTCTTAAACGTGACACTACAAGCACAGTCCATAAAAGAAAAAATTAAGTTGTACTTCATCAGAATTAAAATCTTTTTTTCTGCGAAAGACCCTGTAAAGAGGATGAAAAGACATTCTATAGACAAGTAGAAAATATTTGCAAAGGCCTCATGTCTAGAACACCAAGAACTTTCAAAACTCAACACTAGCCAGGGGTTGGGGGGGGTGGGGGGTGGTAACTATAAAGGTGTAGCACCAGGGATATCTTTGTGGTGACAGAACTGTTCTGTATCTTGACTGTGATGGTTGTTATGTGAATTTACACATGTGAAACGATTTTGTAGACTCATATGTAAAACAAAGGAAATCTGAACAAGATCTGTGCCTTTTACTAATGTCAATTTCCTGGCTGTGGTATTGTCCTGTAGTTATGTAAGTATTACCACTGGGGGAAATTGGGTGACGGTACACACAACCTCTCTGTACTATTTTTTGCAGCTTTCTTCAAGTCTTTAATTATTTTCAAATAAAAAGTCTTTAAAAATGGTTGCCTGGATGGTCCTTACTGGTTGATAATCCTCAGGATAACTGTGACTTTCCTCTCCCACTGTAGATAGCGGATCTTCACAGGGACGGACTGAGGCTTCTATCTCTTTGTGACTTCCAATATGCTGACCACAGATGCGTTCAATATGTTTCTAAGTGACGGCTGTCCTTGACCTCCTTTGGTTCCCTCCTCCTACTGGGATGTCTGCCCCCGTGCCTTTACTTACAACTGCCTGAGGTTTCCATCAGCCAGGCCCTGATGAGCCCCACTTGTTCCAGATTCTTCAGACCCCACCAGTGACAGCAGGCTAGTCCGAATGAAAATTCCATTCTGTACTATTCTTTGCCTTCCAAGGGAGGGAAGTTCTTTGAGGTGGGACCTCCTTCTGTCATGTGCACCCCTATATCTCCATCCCCTAGAATGGTGCCCAGAATAGTAGGGACTCAGAAAATATTTATGGACTGAGGGACTGACTATCCATTAAACAAATATAAAAATGAAAAGAGCAGAAATGACCTTGCATGCCAAATTAAGGAGCAGGTCTACAGGTCTCTCCCCAGGAAGGAGGCAGCAACCTCCTTTACAGGCATGTGTCTTCTTCAAGGCCACCTAACACACATTCAAGGGCCACCTTGTCTGCAGCAATTGCTCCCTCAGGATTCCTACAAATACTGCAAAGAAGGGGCACTGTGCAGTGCCCTCTGATGAATTCTGTTCAAAAGCATTTACTGAGCCATACTGCCTGCAACGGGGATTCAGAGGTGAGCAAAGCCTGCTTCCTGCCCTGAAGAAGCTCCTGGTACAGTTGGGGGAGACAGACAGGCAAACAGATCATTCCAATAGGTGAGCCCAGGGTGCTAGGACAGTGAGCAGAGTGGAATCCCAATCTAGCCCAGGGGTGACAGGGAAGGTTCCCCAAGGCATAAGACAGATGAGGATATGGGCAGATAATCACCCCTGAGAGCATAGTCTCTGTCAGGCTCTGGGCTAAACACCTCAGTGAGCCCTCTACTACACCAAAAGGAAAGTTTATTCTTTCTACTCACCTGAATCTGGAGAACAAGTAGCATTAGGCAGCTAAGAGGAAGGGAAAGGGTGCTCCCAGGCCAAGACAGCATCATGAGAAAAGGCAGGGAGGTGTGCTCCACCATCCGGTGGGGCCCGCCAGCACAAATCACTTGTATCACTGGGTGACAACTTGACTGTGATTAAGGAGGGAAAGGAACCAGAAGTAGTTGACAGGAGCCAGACCATGGAAAGCTTCATTTGCTGCTCCCACGAATGCCAATGGCCTTGAGACTGGGCTCTGTGGAAGCCTGGCAATCGCGGGGCTAGGCCACGGTTGCTGCAAATGTTTGGTTCAAATTTCATTCAAAATGTTTTTAGGAGAATGTTGTAGCAGATGCTGTTGGTGCCCTGCCTGTACCTCCTGCTTCTTAACATTTCAGGGCACACCTGCACACCCTAAAGGGCCAGCTCTTGCATTTCTTTGACTGAGAGTTTTCTCTGACCACCAGGGTCCCCTGTGCCTGGCCACATGGCTGGCTGCCCACACCGCACAGCCCTCAAACAATGCAGTTGGTTATAAATTGCCAGCTTCATTTCCCCACAGGAGAAATAATACTGGGCCACGTGTCCTATGCTGGCTCCCAGAGTTCCCCGGTGGCATTATGCTCTGTTTGTTCATGGTGGAATTTACTCTATGATCTTCCCTTTATTGGCTGCCTTCCATCCCCATTCTCATGCCCCCAGCCCCTGCAGGAGTCTCCTGGGAGCTCTTCCCAGATAAATAGCTTCATTTAAATCCTTGTGTCAAGGTCTGTTTCTAGGGTAGCCCAAATTAAGACACACTCCCACACACACACACCGAATGTCTCTGGTAGGATTCAAAGAAACTGGTAACAGTGAAGAAAAATACTGGGGAGAACAATACTGGTTGAGGATGAGGTGGAGGGAGATTTATTTGTCACTAAGTATCCTTCTTTTACCTTTTGGCTTTTGGACTCTGTCCATGGATTTTTCTTTTTTTTAAAAAAAAAGCTACCCAAAATATGTACTTTAAATCATTAAAAAATCAACTGTAATTTTATATCAACATAGTCACATGTGCTTTATATCAAATGCTAACATATCAGAGACCACAAATGCACTAATTCATGTCGCTGGGCAAATGCTCTTTGATACAGTGAGAATTGATCTTTTCTTCTGATTTGGTTCATGATTTTCAATATTTAATAAAGGTGTCACTGATTAGAAAGATTGTAGCTCTGTACGGGTGATTTCTTAAAATCCAGGTCTATGTATGCCCTCTTGCATCAATTTGTACAGATACATGACCATGGTAAACTGAATAACCAAATGCAGGCTGACAAAACCTAGGTGATCACATTCACTCCCTACTGCATAATGGTTAGCTGTGCAGTCAGGATAATACTGCATGAGCCCCTATCTTAAATTTGAGCTACTTCTGATGTGAATTTTACATTTAACATAAGCAATGAAAGCAGTTAGATATTGTTAATGATTCAATATTAGACTCAATATTTTCTCCTACTCTGCATTCAAGAACTTGGATTTGTTTAATTTAGAGCATCCCGAGATGGCAAGGCAAGATGTGTAAAAATAAAACATAAAGATGTTGCTAGTTTTATTACTTATATCTTGAGCCAAACTTTCTCAACACTGGGCAACAGAAACAAACACAGGAATAAATTGGATGCTGAGGCTGATCTAAAACTGCAAGTGCACCATAATCAAAAAGTCTACAAATAATAAATGTTGGAGAGGGTGTGGAGAGAAGGGAACCCTCCTACACTGTTGGTGGGAATGTAAAGTGGTGCAGCCACTATGGAGACCAGTATGGAGGTTCCTTAAAAAACTAGAAATAGAGTTGCCATATGATCCAGCAATCCTACTCCTGGGCATATATCCAGAAAAGATGAAAACTCTAACTTGAAAAGATACATGCACCTCAATGTTCATTGCAGCACTATTTATAATAGCCAAGACATGGAAGCAACCTAAATGTCCACTGACAGATGAATGGATAAAGAAGATGTGGTACATGTACACAATAAAATATTACTCAGCCATAAAAACGAATGAAATAATGCCACTTGCAGCAACATGGATGGACCTGGGGATTATCATACTAAATGAAGTAAGTCAGACAGAGAAAGACAAAGTATATGATATCACTTATAGATGGAATCTAAAAAAATGATACAAATGAACTTATTTACAAAACAGAAATAGACTCACAGACACAGAAAACAAACTTATGGTTACCAAAGGGGAAAAGGGTGGGGGAGGGATAAATTAGGAGTTTGGGATTAACAGATACACACTACTATAGATAAAACAAGGACCTACTGTATAGCACAGGGAACTATATTCAATACCTTGTAATAACCTATAATGGAAAAGAATCTGAAAAAGACCATATATATATATATTATATATAATATATATATATATGAATCACTTTGCTGTACACATGAAACTAAACTAACATTGTAAATCATCTATACTAAAATAATTAATGAATTAAAAAATAAAAACTGCAAGTGCATCCATGACCATAAATGTCAAATGTTTATGCTTTTGAAAATAGCCTCATTATTCAGAGTGGCTGGCTTTAGAGCAAGCAAATGTTACAAACAGATGCCTGTAAAGTACATGTCTACCAATAAAGTAACTTCCCATCTTTCTTCTACTGGTGTTCAATGCAATATTTTACTTGAAAAACAAGTTACATTTCCGGATGTTTGGACCTCTGATGTGGATAACAGTGACCAGTGGAGGCTCCTGGCTAGACCAGAGCTGTGGTCAGATGCGTGTGTTTCAGGCAGCCCACCCCAAGGGCCGGAGGGAGAGGGGGTTTCAGGGAGTGAGCCTGCAGTCCTCCGCATCCTGGAAAAGCACCTGGGAGGTAGCGTGCAGTCAGGCTGGAGACTGATTTGGCACTGAAAGCTTGACAGAGTGGTGATGTCTCGGGTGTGGGTGCAACAGTCCAGGGAAAACACATTGAATAAGAAGAGAAATAGTCAAGTGTAAGGCCTGAGAAGCAATGCCATGGCACCATCATCCCATCTCCCCACAGGCATAAGCACTGACTTCACAGCCAGACCAAAATCACCTCCAGGAGTAGGATTTTGGATTCAACCTCCTTGAATAAGGAGGTCCTAAAATAAAACTGCGTATATAGCAGCTGTGTTATAAATGCTTCTTGGTTGATTTATTCCAAAAGACAAAGGACTGTATTACAATAAGAGCTCCATTCAAATTAATCAAAATTTCCATATCATATCCAAACTTGCTTAAATGTCTCTACCTAGACAAAGATAGCAATTGGCACTTTAAAGAAAAATTATTATGATTTTTTTTAATTGGGAAGGGTCTACATACACCAGCTACTTTTAAATGGGATCTTTTCTCATCAATGAATGAAAGAGAGAGAAAGAAGAGAGGGAGGAAGGGAGGGAGGAAGGGAGGGAGGAAGGAAGGAAGGAAGGGAGGAGGGAAGGAAGGAAGGAAGGAGGGAAGGAAGGAAGGAAAGAAGGAAGGAGGGAAGGAAGGAAGGAAGGAGGAAGGGAGGGAAGGAAGGAAGGAGGGAGGGAGGAGGGGGAAGGAAGGGAGGAAGGAGGGAAGGAGGGAAGGAAGGAAGGAAGGAGGGAAGGAGGGAAGGAGGGAAGGAAGGAGGGAAGGAGGGAAGGAAGGAAGGAAGGGAGGAAGGAAGGAAGGAGGGAAGGAGGGAAGGAAGGAAGGAAGGGAGGAGGGAAGGAAGGAAGGAGGGAAGGAAGGAAGGGAGGAAGGAAGGAGGGAAGGAAGGGAGGGAGGGAGGAAGGGAGGGCATAGTTCGTATTTAACCAGGCCCCACAGAAGCCACATCACATAAAGGAACATAATGACTACTCCCCCAAACATCTTGGTTTCTTTCCCCACTGCTAATAGTTCATAACTGGACTCTGAGTAATTCCTTTCTTCTCTCTCCCACCTGCTCCACTCCTGTCCCCAGCCCCTTCCTGTTTTCCAAAGCAGAACCTGGGCCTCCCTGGGTGGTGCTCACCAGCCAGCTTAAGAGAGTCCCCCAGCTCATCTTCCGGGACCCAGCCCCGTGCAGCTACTCCCTGAAGGGTCACAGTGGGGGGCCTGGAGGAGGACCCCAGCCTCCTTTCATGTTGAGTGTGCGCTTGCCCTCCTGGTTTCTTTTCCTGGATGGGGACAGAACCACAAAATCAGAGAAATGTCCTCTGCGGAGACGTGATTCCTGTCCTTTCCCCTCCTAAGGTGACTTCCCTGCCACCCTCACTGTCACTGTCATCCCTGCTGGCTGGACTCTGACCCATGTGGTCAGGTTGGGGACACGGAGGTCCCTCAGGTCCTCTCTCTGTCCCCATTGCTATCTGTGCAAACACTGGTTGAGATGGATGTCACAGGAAGCTTCGACCAGGAAAGAAGTCACAGAAGGGCAATGCTGTAGGGGAGGGAGAGAGGGAGGAGGGTGCTGCCTTGGGGTGAGTGGGGCCCTCCGGAGCCATCCCAAGCACAGGCCTTGGGTCCACATCCACCATCGGGAAGTTAAGGAACCTAAGCTTCAGGGGCCCTTGCTTGCATTTCCAAAACCCTGTGCTTAATTTCATATTTGTCATTTCATATTTTTCCTTAAAGAAGGCATTCCCACATTATGAAGACTTCAAGGACTCCCAAACCAGAGCCAGCCCTTGCCACCAGCTGATCCTGAACCACTTTTCTCCTGCTGCCACCTGCCAGGGTTGCTCTCCACACCTGGCCACTGCTAGTTTCCCAAATCACTACTTCCCCCACTCACTGGTCTCCTGATTCCTTAAACACACCAGGCGGTGGCCAAGGCCTCAGGGCCTTAGCACTGGCTGTTCCCCCTTCGTGGAATGTTTCCCAGCTCCCCTCCCAGGTGCTCACCTTCTTGGTGTTGACTCAGGTGGTACATTCTCTGTGGACCCCACTGTGGAACCTGCTGCTCCCTTCCCCCTGCACTCACCCTTACCCTCTTTACCCTGCCAATTTTCCACGTCATTTGTCATCTGTTTACACACTTCAGAATCTAGTTATTTACTTTTTCTGTCCCTCCTACCCTCCCCACACTAGAATGGAAGTTCCATGAAGGAAGGGAAATTCAGTATGGGTTTTGTTCATTGGTGAGTTCCTAGCACCTAGTACATAGTGTATAGTAGTCACTTGGTTAATATTTGTCTTATAAATGCATTAAGTTGCAGAGCCTGAGGCAAGGACCCTGCCTGCTGTAGTTGGGGGCTGGCTCTGGCCAAGTGAGAGAAGTTTGCTTCTCAGAGGTGACTTGGCTTTATGAGCTGGGCCAGGGCCTGGGCCCACAAGCTGAGGCCATGGGCACCAGTACATCCTGAGCCTGCCTGTCTGCTGCAGGAGGCATCGTCTGGCCCTGGACAGTGCCGCCACCTAAGAATGAGTGTTCCCCAGAAACAGTGAGGCTAGGATGGGGAGGGGCTGGAGCGTGTGTGTGTCTCACTGGGGCTGGGAACCAGGGGACTTCCAGGAGTGTGTCCACTCCTACAAAAGTACAGCCAGTTACCAATATAGCCAAGTGCAAAGATGTTTATTCAGAGCTGGCGCTAATTTCCTGCCTTCCCACATCTGGCAGACACCTGCTGGCCTGACTGCGGGGGGTGCAGTGGCGGAGCTCCCAGGAATGAGGGCCTTGTGTCATTTTAACCCCCGCCCCGAGGACACATCTCTGAGTGTTATTTGATCCTGGCGCCAGGAAAAGGGCGTGCGTCTATGAGGTACAGGGAGTGGGTGACACCAAGATGTCCACGGAGCCCATGATCCCCAGTCAGCTAGTCAGGACCCCCTCCCCCTGCAGACAGTGCTGATGACACGATCTGGGCTTGATATAGCAGTTTAGGGTTGCCAAAGCTTTTGTCATAGCGTCTTTCATTTCGTGGTCAGCCAAACCTGGAAGACCGACAGACCAGGACACACCATCCTGTTTTCCACAGGAAGAACGTGAGGCTGAGTAGTTAAGGGGTGCGGGGGTCACAGAGCCAGCACACGTCAAGACCAGACAGGCTGCACCCTGTCCTGTGTGCTCAGTGACAGGGGCCTCTGACACTCAGTGTTTAACACTGGTGACAACTATTTCCCCAAACTTCCAAGCCACCTGAGTGCAGAGACTTATCCCTGGGGCTGCATGAGGGGTGAGTCACTCCACAGGCAGAAGGGCGATACTGGCCTCTCAGCACCCAGAGCACACCCGCCAGCTATTCTCTAATCTCTAATGGGCCACAGCGATTACCAAAAAAGAACAAAAACAAAACCACTGTTTCTTTTTGAAAAATGGTCATCAACTGAGAGTCAGTAAAAACTGGAAGAGGCAATCATGGGGTGGGGGGTAATTTCATGATCAGGAGGAGCACGGCTGTGATGGCAGGAGCACTGGCAGCTGTCTTCTCTTCCGCACTTGCCAGGGCACAGACCTGGCGCTGCGTGCTTGACACGTGTATCTCATCTATGCCTCCCAGCTGCTCCAAGACTGGGTAATACTGTTCTTACCATTGAACAGATAGGGAAACCGGGGCCCAGAGATGCATTCCGTGCTTAAAGCCTTACAAGTGTTAAGTGGTGCAGCCCAGACTCAAATTTTGAGTCTGTGGCAAAGACTGTGTTCTCAAAGTCTACATCGTATGCATTGTATGGCCCCTCCATGCAAGTGTCTTCTAGCAGCTGTGTGGGCTCCCACACTTCTTAAGTCACCCACAGATGACAGTGGTCTCAGACTGCATCCTGTCTCTTCTCTCAATTCATTCTGTCTGTCTGTCTCTGTCTCTCTGTCTCACTCTGTCTCTGACTGTCTCTGTCTTTCTCCTCCCCTCCTCGCTCTCCACTCTTTCCCCTCTTATCTCAGGGCCTTCTGCTCTAACCTTCTCTTTCTTGGGCTGACTGGGAGAAATCAAAATTCTCTCTCCTGATCATGCAGAATAATCCATTCATTCAACAGATGGCTTGGGGTGACTTGTTTTGTGCCAGGCCCTGTTCTAGACACTGGGCACATGACAGTGAACAAAACTGAGGTGAATCCCTGACTTAATGACGTGATCGTGCTTGTGGAGAGATGGACAGAAAACACATATGCGAGGGCAAGTCAGACAGGTGCTACGGAGGGGGAAATAAGGCAAGGGGCAGTGGAGGGTCAGGATGGGGCCATGCTTTGAGATGCGGGGACGAGGGGAGGCCTCCCTGAAGACAAGGCATCTGGGCCAAGGCCAGAGCCCAGTGAGGGGGGAGTCATGTGACTGACAAACATCCCCAGTGACAGGAATGAGCTTGGCATTGTCACCAGATTTAGCAAAAACAGAAACGAGAAAGAAAGCAAAGGTTGGACACTCTGTTAAATATAAATTTCAGATAAACAAGAAGTAATTTAACTTGGGACATACTTATACAAAAAAATCATTTGTTGTTTATCTGAGACTGAAATGTAGCTGGGAAACCTGTATTTTATCTGGCAACCCTAGCCTTGGATGTTTAAGGAGCAGCAAGAGACCAGTGTGGCCAGAGTGGAGGCAGCAAGGCGAGGATGGAGGAAGGTGACGGAGGGGGAAACTGCCAGAGGGGAGGGTGGTTGATATTTCATGCCCAGAGAAGCCATCTAGATATGCCTCCAGATTTTCCAGTGCAATTTTCTCCCGGCAGTTCAAGAGAAAAACGTGTGCTAAGAGCTGTGAAAGAGGAGATGGGAGAGAACGCATCGCACGGGGAATTAATCTAGCCTGGGTCATAAAGACATTTATGTCTGCAGCACCTGTTCTCCAAAGAAGGTGAAACCCTGGGAAACCCCCAGCATCAACGTGATGTTGGTCTTTTACCCAGCACAGAAGCTGGATCCCGAGCAGACTAACTGAAGGGGACGGCATGGGGTGTGAATCGGAAGCCCAGAGATGAAGTCGTAGAAGGTCTGGGGCCTCCCCCCGTCCCCTCATGATGGGTGGGGAGGTGGAATTGCAGGGCAGCCAGACCTCCTGGGCCCCTGGTGGCTGTGGGTAGCCGGGAGTCGGGCACCCGCCATTGGCGGAGCAGCTCATTTGGTTATCTGAGCCGGGAGGAAACCTTTGGGACTGATCTGAGCCGTAAGTATTAAGGCTGAAAAACAGAAAACCCCCTTTGAGGTTAAAATGTAAATAACCCAAGGGGCCTCATCCTGGCTGACTCTGGGATGTAGAGAGCAGCCAGATAGATCAGAGTAGACATTTCAGGGAAATTCCACTGTAAACCCAAATACCTACTTCACAGATCACCTTGAGAATTAAATGAGGTGATGGATGTAAAGCACTGGGCTTGGTACCTATGACATGAAGTATTCGATGTCCCTTCTCCTTTCTAACAAAAGGAGTTACCTCCCTTCCCAAGTCCTGGGACCTGCGTGGACCTTGAGGGCCTCACAAAAATAAAAAACAATGAAACTAATGTTGGATCCCGGGCAGCCCTGAAGCTCAGCACCACATCTGGATCTCTTCCCTTTCCTGTAAATAATCCTCATGTGACCCCATGAGATTAAAGAGCATGGCATATAGCAGCTGCCTAATACATTTTGCTCAGTGAATAGCATGGAAATAAACAGCCTCCTTGTTAAGGTTCTCCTGTAGTTGGATTTCTCACATTCAAATCATCAGAAGAGGAAGTAGAGCCGCCTGAGCGGGGCTATTAGAGAATTCAGAGCAAGCTGTCCCCACCCTTCCCAGCTCAGGGACATTGCCTCATTGCCCTAGTGAAAAGCAGGCCAGGGAAGCCACGGGGGCGGCACTGCAGTTGCCTTATAAGGACATTCACCAAGCCTGCCAGGTGTATCAGCCCGAAGTCCAAGAGGAGGCCGGTGACAGCCCCACATGGGTGGCAAGTGAGAGTTTTCTCACTTCCCTCCCCCCTTACATGTTTCATATGCTTTAAATTATTATCTCATTTACCTTGGCAATTGAGAAAATGATTTCTGAGTTTTAAAAAAAAAGGGGTTCTCATAAGCTATCACTTCAGTAGTGAAGGAAAGTCTCTCTCTACTTTTTTGGGAGGCATGGGGAACAGGGGGTTGGCAATGAAATAAAGAAAATGAAGGTCTGTGGAGAGATCCCCTTGAGAATTAACACACAGCAGCACCTCCAAGACAAGACAATAACCACAGTGATAGAGAGCCTCACCACAAGGGCGGCCACAGGGAGACCCAGGCTCCTCCTGTTGTCTCCCAGCAAAGACCAGCCAGCGATGGGTGGTCTCGGAGAAAAGTGGGCCTTTTGAAATATACTAAGGGGAACGAAGGAGCGGTAGGCCTGACCAGAGGTGGCATACAGTCGTAGTTAAGAGATTGGAGTTTGAAATCATACAGATCTTGACTTCACCACTTTAGCTGGGTGAACTTGAGCAAGTTAATTAATCTTTCTAAGTCTTACTTGCCCCTTGTGAAGTATCTGTTCATTTCACAAACATCTACAAAGCATTCCAATGCTTTACATTAACTCATCGAATTTTCATAAACAGCCTGTGAAGTAGACCCTATTATTATCCCCATTTTACAGATGAGGCAAGTAACCTGCCCAAGGTCACACAGCCAGTCACTGGCAGAACCAGAATTTGACCCCAGATAGTTGGGCTCCTGGGCCTGTGCCCTAAAGCCCTAAGCTCTGCTGCTGAGAGTTTATTCAGCACCTGGGGTCAGGGAGCGGGGAGTTCTGGAGGATTCAGTGGACCTGGTAACGTAAGAGCTCTCACCACGATGCCCTGTGCATGGTAGATGCCCAGTGAATGTGACCTATTATTACCACCACCACCACCACCCCCCGCTTAATCTCCCCGTTAAGTAGTGGGAGATTACCCAGAGCAGACTCTGAGAGGAAGACTCTAAGGGCAGGTGGTTTAGTAAGACTGGCCCTGGAAGAAACTGATAGGAGAGTGAGGGAAGAAGGCCATGGAAAGGGAAGGACCCAAGGTTGTGAGAGTTCAGGCGGAGTCTCACAAGGGAGAGACTTGTGAGTTTGTCCCCATCGAGGCAAGGAGCTGGACTTCATGCTCACAAACTCTGTCAGCCCCTGGCTAAGGGGGACCCTGAGGAAATGGAAACTCCCAGGCACCTCTGGGCTCTGCACCTGTGGGCAAAGCAGTGTAGTTACCAGGTGGCAGTCTTCCAAAGAGAGTGGCTGGTGTGGGGCCATTAGAAGAAAAGCAGCCACCCACTCACCACTGCAGTTGGTCCCTAGGTTGGAACTGATATTCATCATCTCCTTCCTCCACCATTCTTTCTAGATTCGCCCCACTCTCCACCAGCACTTCTACTGGTCTAGGTGGCTTGTTTGCTGAAGTGGACAGACTTTTATCCCTGAAGAGTCTGAACCCTTGGTTACCATGCTCTTATCAGTTTGTAGCTGCAATAATTGCCCACCTACAGCTAGACTGGGCACCAAGATATGGTCCCAATAAATCCTCTAATTTCCAAACCTACTCCTTCCTGTCCCCATGATGCAGCAGCAACCCTACTTCCTCATGATGATCAGGGTCATCTGCTCTGCCATGATGGGTATATGCGTTGTTCTCATTTCTGTAACCATGGTGATTCCATTTCACAGGCCCATTGTGCTGGCATCGGGAAGGCTGAGAGCAGGTCACGTCATCCTGTCCAGCTGATTGTTGAGTCCCTGATTCTGTAGTAGATTCTCTCTGGTGGGCATTCATAGATGATGTAACAACCCCTACACTTTGGGCCCCCTCTGTATGCTCTTCTCCCATATCACCTCATCTCCAATCTTCCAATATTGCTCCATCCAAACCCCTGACCCACCAGCCGAACCACTTGCCATAGCTCAGGACTCACAGCATAATCTTAGCTAAAGCCATTTCTCTCTCTTCACAAACTGGAAGACTAATACAGTGCCTGCAGCTCTGCCCATGGGGGAGGATTTTCTCCTGCCCTCCTATTCTTTTCAGAGTCCCCTGAGTGGAGCTGTAATGCAGAACAGTCTGTTTTCAGCTCACACCAACAGACCCAGTCAACCCCTCCATGAGTTAGGCCTGGATTTTCTTCTCTTCCTTTGCCAACTGGTCATAGGAAACCCCTGGCCATCGGCATGAGCTTAGAGAGAGGCATCAATGCAACATAAGCAGGTGATACGTGAGACTGTTCAACTTGGTCAGTTAGTGTTCTCATGCCCTCTGGACTTGCCCAGGCCCACTCCTAGCTGCACCATGATCACTTTAAGATGAATTATGCTGGGCTTCTCCAGCCTTATGACTTGGTGGGAATGACAGCCCTCAGTCCATGATAGGTAGCTCTAGGATGCACATGTATTTGACGACTTCTGGCAAGATGCTCAGTCTCTTCCCAGGTTCAGTAGCCTGCCAAGAGCTTCCATTCAAAAAGTGCATAATTTCTTGCAACAGATAGCATGTCCTTGCTCCAGAGCCCAGAGATCTGCACTGCAACTCCCCCAATACAACTTGTCAGAGACACCACATAGTGCTCTCATTTATCACAAGATTCCTCCAGCACTATGGGATTTTCCAGTTCACATGGCCCAAGTGGCAGGACAGCTTATACTACAGCCTGGACCTGCTGCAGAGCCCCCTCTTGCTCTGAGACCCAATCAGAATTCCCAGCAACATGAGTCCTCGGATAAATGGGATGGAGCAGTTGTCCCAAGTGCAATACATATCACCTCCAGCACCTGAAGGACTTCCAAAGAGCTGTGCTTCTTTCATGGTTGTAAGAGGTGCAGATGCATTCACTGGTCCTTTACCTTGGAGAGAATGTTGTTCAGTATAGTCCAGAACACTGGAGCCTAAAAACTTTACCAATATGGCTGGCCCATGGAATCTCTGTAGGGTTTATTTCCAACATTCTAGAACACATGTATCCTCCCAGGGCATCCAGAGATGCCACTTTCAGCTTACCAAGTCCAATCAACATAAAGACATCAACATGGTGGACCAAAGGGCAAAGCACTTAGAGTTTCCTAAGAAGGAAAAAGGATGAAGTTCCAGGAGCCATTGTTAGATGAGCATGTCATCAACACCAAGGAAAAGTGTAAACCTTTATTAGTTAACCTTTTGTGATTAGGTAGAAAAGAAATTAGTGACCAATAGGAACCGGCCAGTGTTCTCTAAGACCAAGTCAGGCCAAGAGCACATGGGGAAGAGCAAAATAAAATCCAGAAATCAGTTCACTTTGTCTTGGTAATGAGTAAATAAAATAAAATGATGATTGAGAGTATAGGTAGAAGAGAGAAAACAAATGGATAAAATGTTTATTATTTGCTGATTTCATATACCCACACAATTCTTAACCACTGATAGTTGGAAATTAAATGTAATTTGTTCCCCTTTACTGGCGCAGGAATGGACTGTGAAAATGTTATCTTGTGTTTCTTAGGAGTTAGTGAAAGCTGGGGTCAAAAACGCAGGACAGGCTTCCCTGGTGGCACAGTGGTTGAGAGTCCGCCTGCCAATGCAGGGGACACGGGTTCGTGCCCCGGTCCGGGAAGATCCCACATGCCGCAGAGCGGCTGGGCCTGTGGGCCATGGCCGCTGAGCCTGCGCGTCTGGAGCCTGTGCTCCGCAACGGGAGAGGCCACAACAGTGAGAGGCCCGCGTACCGCAAAAACAAACAAACAAACAAAAAAAACCGCAGGACAAATTCCACATGATGCAAGGCTCTGCCACCAGGGGCTAATCCACCAAGCCAAGATGCCTCATGATGAAAAATTATCCCATATGGCAACGTGTTCCCCAAATGCCAGCAGAGATAAATCTCTCATATTGCTCTTTCAATCAACAAGAAGAAAAACTTTCCCCCTAACTGGCATTACCTATGGTTTTTGCTGTTTCAAGAATAATATACCACACTGCTCATTGTAAAATCTTCAGAATATGAAATAGAGTGTGGAAGTCACTAAAAAGTCTAACTTGATCCAGTGATAATTACTGTTAATGGCTTAATAATACTCTTTTACTATTTTCTTGCTGAATGAAAGAATGAAAGGAAGGGTGGATGGGTAGATGGATAAAATGCTTTATAACCTGTCTCTTTCACTTGATATATTGCGCGCATTTTTCCTTGTAGAAACACATATCTAGAGATTTGCTTCTCTTCTAACAAGTGCATAATATTCCATTATATGGCTGTACCATGATTTATTTAACCATATCACCATGATAAAAGCTTGACTTATTTGCATTTTTAACTATTCTATTATTAATGTTGCAATTACTATTCTTTCACATAAACTTGGTACCCTTATCTGATTATTCCTAGAGGACAGAGTCCTGGGATTGTTGGGTCAAAGATCATGTAAATTCTAAAGTTTGAATTATTATTGCTTAATTGCCCACAGGAAGTGTTCTACAAATTTACACTCCTGCCAACAGTGCAAGTCCCTGTTTTCCCCACCTCCTGCAAACAGTAGTTTTCATTGTACATAGAGATTAAGCCTCTGCCATATGTTTCATGGCCATTGGTATTGTTTATTTTGTAAATTCTTTTGTAAATTATCTATCATCTTTGGTCAACTTTTCTCTCAGGGAATTTGTCTTTTTATTATTGATTCATAAGTGCAAAATACTCATTAGGAACATAATCCTTTGTAATATGGGGAGATATTTTTAGAAAGCTATTTTAATGAAATATATATTCCTGGCTAATGGGGAAAGACATAATATTGTGATTTAATAATTGGCCATTCATATACCAAGATCCTCCTCTGCCCTATGCATAGAAGATATGCACGGCACAGAAAGCACATAGAAGATGCAGACAGATGCATCTTCCCCGAACTCGGGTTGCTGATTTTTTAAAGTAAGAGCTAAACCAAGTGCTAAATAAATAAATAGATGCCACATAGTACGAAATGTCATAAGAGAGTTACAGGCAAGGTTCACTGAGGGCCCAACAGGCTCTGGTCTGGAAGAGCAGTAAAGGCTCCAGCTTTCTTCCCCGGTTATCCTGGTTAGCTTCTGTCATTGTCTTAGGCTATTTGTATTTTTCTTTTCTTTTTTTTTTTTCCTTGGTTTCAGCAAAGCATCTTTTTAATGGAAGTATAGCTGATTTACAATGTTGTGTTAGTTTCAGGTATATAGCAAAGTGATTCAGTTATATGTGTGTGTGTGTGTGTGTGTGTGTGTGTGTGTGTATTCTTTTTCAGATTCTTTTCCCCTATAGGTATATAGCAAATTGATTCAGTTATATGTGTGTGTGTGTGTGTGTGTGTGTGTGTGTATTCTTTTTCAGATTCTTTTCCCCTATAGGTTATTTTCTTACTGATTTGTAAGCAGGTTACTCTGATGTACTATCTTTAGAAACAGCATCTTGGACTCTGCTGGGATGTTCTGAATTCAGAAATATGGTAGAGTGCGGGTGTTGGGAGAGATGGTAATTTCCATTTAACAACCTCACCTCGTCCATCTCCTGTTCCTGTCAGAGAATGCACAGGCCTGGAGGGAGGTTCCCGTAAGAGCCAAGCCTCAGATCACTGGAGTGATACACCAGGCCCAACTCGGGAATGGTGCTTTACACTGAACGAGTTTAGGCTGAATCCCCAAAGCAACTGGCAGGCTTCGAGGAGCTTTAAGGAGGGGAGTTACACCTCCTATTTGTGCTGTGGAAGCACTTTAGCTGATGTGTGTAGGGTGGGTTCAAGGGGAGCAAACTGGAAGGCAGGCGGACCCCTGAGAGAGCTGCTATAGGACGGAGATGCAGGGCCTGAACTGAGGTTCACGCATGGAGTGGAAAGACATGGAGGCAACAGGTGACTCTTTGCACATGGAGGATGGTGAGGGTGAGTGATGGTGCCATTCACTGATTTAGAAGGCGGATGGGGAGAAGCAAGTTTGGGAGGAGTTTAGTTGAGAAGCGGTACCTGTGGGACTCAGAATGATGACACCCAGGAGACAGCCACATTCGTGAGTCCAGAGCCTACGGCCAGCTCCCAGCTGGAACTCTAAGGCTGGGATTAACAGATACACACTACCATATATAAAATAGATAACTAACAAGGACCTACTGTATAGCACAGGGAACTTTACTCAATATTTTATAATAACCTATAAGGGAAAAGAATCTGAAAAAGAATATATAATACACATATACATACTGTGCTATACACCTGAAATACAACATTATAAATCAACTATACTTCAATAAAAATATAAAATTTTTAAATTAAAAAGTAAAGTTGTGAGCCGTCAGCCTGCTGCTAAACACTGAAATCTTGGAAAGGTATTATCCCTTGCAGTAGTAGAATGAGCAGCAGAGCTGGCACAGAACCGTAGGGAAGAAAACCAACAGAGGAAGAGACACAGTGGGAGACCAAGAATCCTGGGATAGATGCCGCCTCTCCACAGGCTCTGAGATGTCACAGTATGAGTCAACACAAACCTAAGATTCGCTCTTCAGCCCAAGCTCAACATTTTAAAATACTGTCTCCAGTGTTTCCATTCCCTGGTGTCATGGCCCCAACCCAATCAAACTGTGTTTCTCACAACTAGTTCTGTATGGTTGAAGTAACCAGCCTCAGGGTGTGTGGTGTCTCTGTCACCAGGTTCATTCACTGACTTTTGCACAATCCCAACTAGCCTTCTATTTCTGGGGCTCTGCCTGCTCACCATACATCCTCTTCATCCCATGCATAGCCCTGTGGAGAAATATTTCAACATAAGGAAGCATGTTATGTGGAGGAAGAAAACACCCACCCTCTAAGTGTTGATGCTTTTGCTGAAATGAGGCACATCCACCAGCTGCACAGGGCTCCCGGCTGTGGGTGGGGCAGGTAGGGCCGACTGGGAGCTAGATGGTAATGACTTGTCTGCCAGGCAAGTGTTTCTGCCTAACAGAGAAGTAATTTTTAGCAGTGGTTAAGGAGGATTTGCTCTTCCTTTAAGATGATCCATTTTTCCACTAGGCAAGACTTGTTCAGCTGCCCTCCCAGAGCCCTTACTTACACTCTGGTCTGAATCACACTTTGGAAAGTTAGTTATTTACCGTCTTGTATCATCAGTTGTGTCCCCAAATATAAGTTCCCTGAGGAGGCCAGAGGCCATGATATTACTTCTCGTGGAGACCCCAGGTGCCCAGGGCTGGCCGGCATCTGTGGGAGGCCTCCACGAAGGGCAGTGAATCAGGGAATGCGAACACTGGGGCCCATAGGCCTGCTCCTCATAAGCAGGGAAACTGAAACGCACAGAGGTTCAGCAGTGTGCCCACATAGCCAGCAGAGCAGAACCAGGACTACTGAGCAAGGAAGTGAGGTGAAGCAGGGCAGTGACTGGTCAAGAGCACGGCCCTGGCCAGGCCTCCTGCACTTACTAGCCATGTGAGCAGGAGCGAGTCACCCACCTCTGTCTCCTCTTCTATAAAACAGAGACAGCAGGAGAGCTCAGGGCTGGTATGAAGACTGAGTGGGCAGATCCAGGGAAAGCAAAGAAAACCATCTCCCTTCAGTGAAGTATTTGGGACTTCTAAGTATTTAGTACAAGTTTGCTGAATAATGACATTTTCAATCTAACTCTGCCCACAGTGCAGTTGGGAGCTAGGGCTTCTTTTCCCCAAGCACGGGGCTGTTTCCTCTGGAGACAGAGGCCCACGAGGCTCTGGGCACTGTCCAGGCTGCACTGGAACTGAAGAATCTATTGTCAGGGCAGTGACCTACAGCCAGGCCCCACAGCCGGGAGTGGAAGTGTGAAGTCACGCAACCAGAGGCAGAATGGAGATGGAGTCTGCACTGCACCGTGAAGGAAGCAGCATGAGTTCCACAAGAACCATGCTGGGTGCCGGGTCGTGGGAGAGGAGGGACAGGTTGCCTCACTCCCCAGAGCCCCTCCTACTCCTTGGATCCATGCTCTGTTCTCTTGTAATAGGGAAGAACAGATCTGACTCCATATTGATCTGTTTCTTTTACTTTAACCTCTGTATTCTATTGCTTTAGCTACAAGTAAAGCATGCTACCTACAGCCTGAAATATACAGGATGGCCCATTCTCAAGGCTCTGACCTTTAAAGGTGTAACACTTTTCCATTCATATAGAGATAAAAAGTTGCAGAACAGAGAATAACATTTGTCTTGTTGGAGGTTTACAGGAACACTGTGACATGACCTACCTGGGCAGCTGCAAGAACAAAGGATTTCCACATCAAGAAGTTTGCAGCAACCAACCACACCCCCTCCCCTTTTAGTATAAAAGAAGTCTGAATTCTAACTCCGCCAAGATGGTTCTTTGGGACGCTAGTCCACCATCTTCTCGGTCTGCTGGCTTTCCAAATAAAGTCACTATTCCTTGTCCCAACAACTTGATTTACTGGCCTCTCTTGCAACGAGCAGTATGAGCTTAGACTCAGTAACACTCTCAGTTACACCTCTCTGCTGAGGGTTAATCCCCATAATCTGTTTATGCCACCCCTGTGTGTTCTTGTCCTCACGCCCCAGCCCATCACAACAGGCTGCTCCTATTTCCAGAACTTCAGCCACTGGCACATCCTTTTCCCCTTCAATCATCATTGCTGCCATCATCATATAGGCTTTGTACCTATCTGTTTGGTTGTTTATTTGTTGGTTGGTTTTAGAGTATGATTCATTAGCATAGAGTTCAAAAACTAGCAAACGAGACCATATCTGCTAAGGCATGTATATTTAGGTGACCATACTACAAAAAGCACCCATACTACCCAAGGCACTGTTCTAAGCACTATACATATATTAACTCATATTTAATCTTTTAAACAACCTCATCAGCTTGCATTCTCTCATGATCCTTACGTCACAGATAAAGAAAGTGAGCACAGAGAGATAAAGTATTCGGCCCAAGGATACGCAGCAAGTGAGTAGAGGAACCAAGAAGTGAATGAACACCTTCTGTCTCCAGAATCCATGTTTTTACCACTGTACTATGCTGCCTTGTAAAAAAAAAACCAAACAAACACACAAAAAACATGGGAATGATTGTTCCAGAAGTCAGCATGGTAATTACCTTCAGGGGGAGGCAAGGGATAGAAATCAGAAAGGGATGAAGGGGAGATGGCAGTGGTCCCCTCATGTCCTAGGTGGTGGTTACATGGGATTCACTTTGTAATTACTTGTTCAGCTGCAGGTGTCTCTTACACAACATATACTACTGAGGGCTGGAGGGCACTAAGCCTTGAAGTGGTGGTTTCTGCTTAACGTGGGTGGAAAGCGAGAGGCTACACCTCAGGGTTTGACTTCTCAGCCTGTTCCTCCCCACAGTGCAGTGGGGTCCCCATCTTCATGTTGTCGGCTCTGTGGCACGACAAGGCCTCCTGGGCACCAAAGAAGCCAGAGTGCCTGAGGGGCTCACATCATTGGAATAACCGCTATCCTGGGCTCCTTCATCCCTGGGGCCTGGACCTGAGGGACCTCCAAACTTCCTGGGAAGTCTTCCAGAATAATCCACCAGGAAGGCCAGAGCAAGGCACAGCCCAAGGCAGAAAAGGCCAGAGCCATGGTGAGTCCAGAGGGTAAGGGCAGGGCCCTCAGTCCTCCACACGCTCATCCTGCCTGACTGTGACCTCCCAGGCCTTGACCCTCTTCTCCACACCATCTGAGACCCCCAGGGCACAGAACCCCTCAGGCCTCTGCTTCCATCACTCTCCTCACTTACTCCTCACTGGCTGGTGACAAAGAGCCATTGTCCACTGCTGCCCAGAACGAGGCTCCAGCTCTTTCATGGGATTTTCAAGTAGTGAGGCATGGGACTCAGGAGTCCAACCCTCATCAGGGTATGTGGGACCCTGCCAAGTTACAGTGTTCTTCTCATGGCCCCTCGATCCTCGCAGGGGGCCACCCACGGTGTCATTCCTCCCGGGAGCAATGACTTGTGCCTTTGGAGAGAGTCTGTGTCTGCAATTCTTCTGCATTCTGGCACTGGTATGCTGATGATGACACCAGAATTCCCCTTCTACTCCCTAATCATCCTTCAAAGTCCAACTTGCTTCCTGGCTCCCCCTCATGGGGTTCATCCCTGAGAAATCGGCAAGGTCAGCAGAGTCCCCTCCCCTCACCCCACACTCTGCTCACTCCCTGTGGGTCAGTACGCTCACTGCCAGCTCAGCGGCTCTCACACAGCCCTGTCTCCTGACTGCTTAATGCTCTTTCCTCTGCTAATACTCAGTAAAGGCTTTACGGCCAGTTTGCAATATGGCAGACACAATGTCAAACTCTTCTATAAATTCTCTCATCTAACCCCCATTTAAACACAGCTCCTGGCACATGGGAGGGGGTCCATAAATATTTCTTGACTGGATGCATCCTCACAAAAATCTTTTGTGGGAGGTACTATTAATCTCTCCGTTTCATAGATGAGAAAATTAAGGCTTAGAGATAGTAAATAAACAGTCCAAGGTCACAATGACTAGTGTCAGAGCTGGGATTCCAAGGGCTTGTTTATTCCTAGGCCTTATATACTCAGCCTGTTGATCTTCTGCAGTTTATTCTTTCATTTAACAAATATTTCAGTTTTTACTGTGCACCAGGAACCAGTCCAGGTTCAGGGATGCAGCAGAAAATAAAACAGAGAAAATTTCTGCCTTACAGAGTTTACATTCAAATGAGGGACACAGACATTAAATATGATAAATAAGTATCATTTATAGTATGACTAATAGTGGTAAGAGCTGGTGAAAAAAATAAAGAAGGCAAGGAAAGAATGGGGTGTCATTTTAGATGGAGTGAGCAGGAAGTCTTCACAGAGAAGGGGTAGTTGAGTACAGACCTGAAGGAGGTGAGGGAGATAGCTCCTCAGAAATCCAAGGGAAGAGTACCAGGTGCAAAGGCCCTGAGGCAAAGGAGGATTCCTGGTGAGTCCCAGGAATAGCAAGGAGCTCAGTGTGGTTAAAGCAGAGTCACTGAGGGAGAGGGCAGTGGAGCTCAGAGTAGCAGGGCCAGGTCACATAGAACCTTAGGCCACTGTACAGAGTGGAGTGAGTGCCGTGGAATTCACTGGAAGACTGTGAGGGGAGGCATGCCATGTTCTGATGTGCTTTTAACGAGGTTATTCTGACTGTTGATTGAGACTTGAGAAAAAGCAAGGCAAATGCATCAGCAAAAAAACTAGCTAGAAGGCTGCAGCGATAATCCAGACCGGATATTATAGTGGTTAGATTAGGAGGAAGCAGCAGAGGTGGCAGGAGATGGTTGATTCGGGATACATTTTGTAGACGGTGCCGACAGGGTTCCAGACCCCTGTACCCACTTGCCTGCTGGACACCTGAAAGCTCCCTAGCACCTCAGACTCATCAGGTCTGAAATTGAACACATTATCTTCCCCCAAGATATCTTCATTCCTCCTACACTTCCATCTCTGGTAATACCACTCCAGCTGGACAGTGGTCCAGCCAGAAACCTGGGCATCACCCTCGATTCCTCCCTCTGCCCACCTCTCACATGCAATCTGCCACCCTGTCTCATCCAGTGTGCTCTCTCCTCCTTCATCCCCACGTCCTCTACCTCATTCAGTGCCTCATCCCTCTGGCCTGGACTCTCTCAAGTTTCCCTCCTCTGGCCTGGGCTCAGCAAACTCTACATGGCACCAGATGGATCATTATGGGAAGCAGACCATATCTGTTTAAAACTTTTCTAAGACTCTCTGTTGCCTGTTGAATAAAGTCCAAATTCTCTGGCTCAAAGCTGTCTAAAAGAAATATATTGCGAGTTACACATGTAGTTTGGCTTTCTCTAGTAGCTGCATTTTTAAAAGTAAAAGGAAAACAGAGGCAATTAATTGTAAATATGTGATTAACCCAATATATCCAAATATTATCATTTTAATATGTAATCAACACAAATATATTAATTATATACATTCATATATCTATTAATTATATAATATATATATATTTACTAAGTCTTTGAAATCCAGTGTATAATTTACACTGACAGCACATCTCAATTTGGACCAGACACATTTCAAACACGCAGTAGCAACATGTGGGTACCACACTGGACAGTGCAGCTCCAGACAAAGCCCTCTCTCATGGTCTTTTCTACCACTTCTCTTGTCTCATCCCTGTTCCCATTCCACCTTCCCCTGCCACTTGTTCCTTGTGTTCTAGCAGATCTTACCAACCTAGAGTACCCCAAACACACGTGCTGTTTCCTGACTCCCTGCCCTTGCACATAAATACAGTGGTGCACAGCAGCAGGCCTGTACCCACTCTCAAGAGCCAATTTTGCACATCTCTTCCCCACGTGCCATTCACTGATGCCATATTGGTAGCTTGACATTGGCCATCATGGGAGTATTTATGCCACAGAGACTGGCAAACACTCTAAACCAGGCTTTTGGGGAGGATGGAGACCACCTGCTAAACATATCACTGCCTGTCACTGCACATAATACTCACCCCTCCATAATCCTCTTCTCCCACCCCTAGTTCATCTGCTAAACATTTCATCCAAACGTTTCATCATTTCATTCATCCTGTCTGTGTAGGTTTGCCCTCCTACTAGTCTTCAAGTTTGAAAAAAGAGCCTAGTTTTCTGTATGCAATTAGTACATGAGGTCCTCCCTCTTCCTCTGTTTTTTCCCTGAATACCCTATCATAATTATCACTGTATATAAGAGACCATAAAAAGAAGAAGTTTAAAGTATAAATTTTAAAATGAAACCCATCTGGGTAGGAATCCTGCCTCCTCTACTTACTAGTGATGTAGCCTCAGTCAAGGTACTTATTTATAACAAACACTGGTTTCCATACCTGAAAAGAGGTTTAAAAACACATCATCACAAGATTATCGTGATGATTAAATTATATAAATTGCTTAGTCTATTAGCTGGCACATACCAGACACTCAAAAATGTTTAGATATTATTAAGTCTTCCAGTATTTATCATTTGAATAAAGTAGTTGCTCAAAACACTTTTGTTAAAATAAATGTTGAATGAAATTTCAGAAATTCCTCAAGTCCAATTCAGAGAGTGTATGAGTCAGAATTCCAGCTGGAGACAGACGGCACATACACTCAAAGGGCTGACTAAGGGAGGGTTTGTTAAAGGACTCTTTACAAAGGTCTGAGCAGGGTTGAGGGAAGTCCAGGGTTGGCAACAGTCTGTTACCACATGTAGGCATGAAGGTGTGATGGGGGAGCATGTCCCTGAACCCGGTGAGAACTGTAGCTGGAGGAAAGGCCACCCAACGGGAGCTATAGCCTCAATGAAGGAACCTAGCAGGTGTCAAACCATCAGGATGGGGGTTGAAGAGATACTCCACCTCGATTTTCTCCAGCTTATTTGGAGGACGCCCTGCCGGTGCTTCCCACTGGCTGAACCCAAGTCAAGCCCAGGGCAAGCGGCACTCACACAGCTCCTGAAGGTCAGACTCTTGGGCAGTGAGCTGATGGGAAAGATGGAAGATGGGCTGGAGGCCCAAAGGGAGACTCGAGAGCAGAGCTTTCAAGTGGGATTGAGCATCCTTCAGCCTGCAGGTGTCAAGTCTTGCTTACATACCATAGATAATAATCATTGAGACTGGGCCTTGAAGGATAGAATCAGATAACAAGCATTCATATGGGCCAATTTTGGTTACTTTATCTACAAGTTTGTTCTCTCAAATGTAAGAAAGCTGATTTCATTCTGTAATCCTCTACTTGGTTGGCACCTAACAATTCTTAGAGTCAGGAAGTCCATACCTATGTCTTAACTTAAAATATTCCCACCACGACAGAAATATATTGTATTTTAAACAGTTCTCTGTAGAGAGGGGAAAGAACTGGTATGCAGATGGATAAATAGATAGCCTTAATTAAATCACCACTATAGTGTTTTTACCTTTACAATTGATCATCATAGTTCTTTTCATTTTTCCCCTATGGTCCTCTTTTCTGACTTTCTAGTGGGTCTGTAGAAATGACGTGTTGAGTATCCTGCTGATGTCAGAAGAACTGTTAAAATGCCGGTTGTGATTATCTTTGCTGTTGTTGTAGGCCTGGATGATTTTCCTGGAAAGGCCTGGAGGGAGGCTGTAATCATCTCCTGGCTTTATTGTGGGGCCTATTCAGCTTCTCCACAAGTCCCTTATTCTAAATTTTTTTTTTTTTTTTTTTTTTTTGCAGTACGCGGGCCTCTCACTGTTGTGGCCTCTCCCGTTGTGGAGCACAGGCTCCGGATGCGTAGGCTCAGCGGCCATGGCTCACGGGCCCAGCCGCTCCACGGTATATGGGATCTTCCCAGACCGGGGCACGAACCCGTGTCCCCTGCATCGGCAGGCGGACTCTCAACCACTGCGCCACCAGGGAGGCCCATACAAGTCCCTTATTCTGGAGAAAATAGTTATGGCCAGACCAATTCTACTTCCCTATCTGTCCTAAAATTTGGTGTTCTGAGTCTTCCCTTCCCAGCTAACACTTTCTAAAAGTACTGGCTGATATGAAAAGAAATGACATTGAGTTATTTGTAGTGAGGTGGATGGACCTAGAGTCTGTCATACAGAGTGAACTAAGTCAGAAAGAGAAAAACAAATACCATATGCTAACACATATATATGGAATCTAAAAAAAAAAAAAGGTTATGAAGAACCTAGGGGCAGGACAGGAATAAAGATGCAGACGTAGAGAATGGACTTGAGGACACAGGGAGGGGGAAGGGTAAGCTGGGACGAAGTGAGAGAGTGGCAGGGACATATATACACTACCAAATGTAAAATAGATAGCTAGTGGGAAGCAGCCGCATAGCACAGGGAGATCAGCTCCGTGCTTTGTGAACACCTAGAGGGGTGGGATAGGGAGGGTGGGAGGGAGATGCAAGAGGGAGGGGATATGGAGATGTATGTATATGTATAGCTGATTCACTTTGTTATACAGCAGCAACGAACACACCATTGTAAAGCAATTATACTCCAATAAAGATGTTAAAAAATAAAATAAAATAAAAGTACTGTCTGAAGCCCATTCCACAGGAAAGAGGCCCCAGGAAGGGGCAAGCAGTGAGGGATCCAGACTCAACCAACATTCTGATTCCTCCAGTAGAATGTAAGCCCCATGAAGACAGGGGCCATGTCTACCTGCTTACCGGTGTCCCCAGTGCCTAGCCTGCTGCCTGGCACATAGCAAGTGCCTAATGTCTTTATAGAATGAATAAATGAATGAATGCACACTATGTGCCAAACACTCTCATGTACAAAATATTGGAGACATTATTTTTCACATGTGAAAACTGAGAGGCCAATGTTATTTATGTCAGCAGTGGGCAAGGCCTCAACCACAGACCTTCTGACTTTTGTAGTTAAATGCACCCCACTGCTTCCCATCCAAGATGCCTCCCTTCAAACAAGCCACTTTGCTTTACCTTTGCTATTCCCTAGCCCAAGCTCAGCTTTTCAGTAATAAGCCTGGACCACAGGGGCTGCCATGATCAAGAGCTCCTCTCCCCACAGCTAATTAACCCATATGTGTTACTGTCTCTTTAATGTTTGCCTTGACCCAGAATCTTCCCCTTCTGATCTTAGGATCTGCAGCCACTTTGGGGGAGATTCTGAGTATATCCCAGAGGTTTCTCTCTTCTTTTTTTTTTCTTTTAAAGAGACAGCCTTTATTTTAAGGATTTTTACACTGAAGACTTCAAAAAGTGGTAGGTTTTTGGAACTTACTGACCTGTATTTAAAAGGAACTGTTGACAAAGATTCGCCAGAAATAATCTGAACAAGCGGGAAAATAGTTAATACTGCTGAAACCTACTAAAATGATTCCAGGAAATATGGTTTATCTGACATAACGTTACCTCTAAATACTGTCACTGATATGAAACTGACTGCTTCTTACTTTTCTAAACACACAGTGGTATAATTAACAATATTCAATCACTTCTGTTCTCTCTTGAATATATAAAAATTAAAATACCAATTAAAAAACTAATATATTCTTTTTAAAAATGTTTCTTATAGATACAATTTCAATATTTTCATTCAATAGTGGTGTGGTTTAAGAGATTTTTCATTCACAAGTCAAACAACAATCCACCCAAAGGGAACTGATTGTCTATAGGCTCATAATACAAATAAAGAGTTCGGGAATGCAGCAGCTGACATTTCTAAAATACAAAACAGATAAAATTCTTAGAAGATACATGCAATAAGCTCTACTAAGCAGCTGGTCACAGAACTAGAACATTTGATAATTTTCCCGGTGATTTCAATGGGACTCCAGATGTTTCCAAATTCAATTTGAACTCTTTATCTTAGGCTTTGTATTTTGCTTTTCCAGTTTTGATAATGACACAAACATGATTCAAATCCCTGAAGTATTTATTATAGTCAAGGGCATATCCTACAACAAACTTGTCTGGAATTTCAAATCCAACAAAATCTGGTCTATATCCAACACTTTGAGGGGTCCTTTTCACCAGCAAGTTTGCAACCTTGACCATCTTTGGATTATGCTGCTTGGCCAAGGAAAGCAAGGTTTGCATTGCTTTGCCAGTGCCAATCATATCTTCAACAATCAAGACATTCTTTCCAGTTAAAGTTGAGAGATCATCTCCACCAATTACTTTTATGTCACCTGTTGACTGGTCATTACAGTAGCTTTTCAGTCTGATAAAATCTACAGTCATAGGTATAGATCTATCACTATTTCTGTTCAGTGCTTTGATGTAATCCAGCAGGTCAGCAAAGAATTTATAGCCCTCCTTGAGCACACAAAGGGCCACGATGTGACGGCCTCCCATCTCCTTCATCACATCTCCAGCTAGCCGTTCGGTCCTGTCTGTAATTAGAGGAATAAATACCTTTTCCAAATCCTCAGCATAATGATTAGGTATACAAAATAAATCTAGGTCATAACCTGGTTCATCACCACTAATCACGATGCTGGGGCTGTGGTTGCCATAACAGAGCCGGCTGGCGTGTGGGCTGAAGGCAGTCTCCAGTGGTTTCTCTTTGAGTAAACTATTGTTGAGACACAGTAAGTCCCCCACATGCGAACATTCAAGTTGCGAACTTTCAAAGATGTGAACATGCATTTGCATGTCCAATCAGGTAAGCTAGTTCACGTGTCTGGCATACATTGTCACATGCGTGCATCCTCCACAAGGGGTTGTGCTTTTGTGCACTTTACTGTCATCTATGACAAGAAAAAAAGAGCTACTACCTAGACATCACTGGATCGTTTTTTCAAGAGGGTAAATAGAATTGATCCAGCAAGGAACCAGAATCTGTGCCATCAATGTCAGGCGTGAGTGAAATACAGCTTGCCCTCCGTCTCCTACTGCTGACAATCCTTCAGTTCTACCATCTCCCACCTCCTCTCCCTCCTCCAGTCAGTAACTCTTCTTGCCTGTTCACTCGATGCCAGCCCCTGTATGCCAGCTGTTGTACTGTACTACTGTACTTTTCACGGTACTGTACTATAAGATTAAAAATGTTTTCTTTATTTTGTGTGTGTGTTTGTTTTCTATGTATTATTTGTGTGGAAAGTATTATAAACCTGGGCTTCCCTGGTGGCGCAGTGGTTGAGAGTCTGCCTGCCGATGCAGGGGACGCGGGTTCGTGCCCCGGTCCGGGAAGATCCCACATGCCGCGGAACAGCTAGGCCCATGAGCCATGGCCGCTGAGCCTGCGCGTCTGGAGCCTGTGCTCCACAGCGGGAGAGGCCGCAACAGTGAGAGGCCCGCGTATCGCAAAAAAAAAAAAGTATTATAAACCGGTTGTAGTACAGTACTACGTAGCCGATTGTGTTAGCTGGGCACCTAGGCTAACTTTGCTGGACTTACGAACAAATTGGACTTAGGAACACGTTCTCGGCATGGAACTCATTCGTATGTGGGGTACTTACTGTATTAGAAACCCTGGCTGCCCCAGAGCCACCACCTGCCAGTAGTGAGCTCCACGACCCAATGGTAGTCTGGCATCTCCTGGGGCATCCCTGGTCGGGGTGGAAGCCTGTCTAGTTTCAGGCTGCCCCAGGGTACCCACATCAAACTGTAACCTGGCTCCAGACTGAGTTTCCCTTCAGTTTTTCCCTCCAGTCATCCCCACGGACTCCTGGACATCCCTGGATTAAGGGCCCCAGGGAATGGTGAGGACAGTGTCTTGTTTGGGTCGCCCTCCCCTCCTCCCCCACGATGCAGTGCCTCACTGTCCAGGATGTCTCCTCGCCCACAGCCCAAACTACCAGCTCTGGGACTTCTGTTGCCTCTGCTTGCCCTGGCTGTGTTCTCTCTGGCAGAGCCAGCTGTGGAGCTAGCAAAGCCCTGAGTGAAAGACACGCTTGATCTTTTTGCAGTCCCTTCTCCTCCACTTATCGGTATACCTTTTACAAAACTTGAACTCTTGTGTGTGGGCCTTGGGACAGTGTCACATTTCAGAAGCACAGGACAATAGCCAAAATAGATTAAAAGGAATTTCTTTGCCCATCCCTCATGCAAGTCATTATGGAAGCTAGACAAAGATAGGAACTCATAAACGTTTACTACATTTTCGTTTCCATCTCCTTTGCTCAGAGTTGCTCTGAGAGGCTCTCCTCCTATCCTTGAAGAAACTTCTCTACTCTCTGCCTCCACCTCCACTCTCCTCCTCCCCCAGGACTGGGTTATATAGCTTGACTTAGCTTCTCTCCCAGCAACAAGGATCCTTCCTCTTTGGAAGTGGGGGAGAAGTCAGGAGTGTACAGTTAAAGAATTCTTTTTACATGTTGGGAGAGAGGGAGTAGTGAGTACTTACACAGAAATCAGCTCTGATCCATGACTTAGTTTTCAGAATAGGCATAGCCTCATGATTTTATTCTTAGTCACTAACCACTAGAAACACGCTTCCTACTGATCTTATGATGTTTAAAGTGTCATGTTAACGATTACCATCCCAGCTTGGTAACTGAGCCGGCTGGCTGGTGAAAAGCAACAGCTCTGTGCTTGAGACTGGCTCAGGAACAGGACTCTGATGAGTTCTAGTTGGTCAGTTTTATCTGGTAGAGGTAGGGAAGGCTGCAACTGCATCATGGCTCTACCTTGTGTGGCAGAGCCTGTTCACCCATTCATTCATTCACTCATTGATTTATTCAACCAACCAAGATTTTTCTGTGCAGCCATTACTAGTCCAGCTCTGTGCTACATACAGAAGAGAGAGACGAATAAGTCTCAACCTTCACCTTCAAGGAGCACACCTCAAACTGGGGAGATAATCATGCGACCTCATCAATCATAACACAGTTTGGTGGTGTAATAGCAGACAGAGAAGCAGGGACCAAAGGGTCACTGGGACAGAACTAACTCTGATGTGGGATAGAGATGGATCCGTCTAAGAAGCCTTCTCAGAGGAGGTGATATTTGAGCTGGGTCAAAAGAAAAAGCAGAAGCACTTCAGATGAAGAATGAAGTACAAGCATTTCAGGAAGAAGGCACAGAACAGGCAATGCCACAGTTACATGAAAGGGGATCGTAAGTTTGGGCAAGAATGAAAAGCTTAGAATAGCTGGACACAGAGTAGTGGGAGGGATACTGGGAAGTAGGTGGGAGCAGAATGTGAAGGACCTTGGAAAGTTTTAAAAAAAATATTGGAGGAAAACAGAAAAAATTAAAAATTACCTATATTCCCCATCCTTTATTAATGTTATAGCAAGTACGACACAATGGAAATTTCCTCTTTGCCCATCCAAAATCACCATACCAAGGAAACCTCTGCTAATAGTTTAATAAATGTCCTCCCTTTTTCCTAAATGTATGCAGGTATTTTTATGTATACAAATTTAAATCACATTTTAAAAGATCCTTTATATGTATTGACCTGCATTTTCCCCCCAGTTAGTAACATAGGAGATATGTTTACAGATCAATTTATACAGAACTATTTTGTTATTTTTAATAGGCAATGAGGAACCAGTGAAGGACTCTAAGTTTGGGGGTGAGTGGGTCAGATCTGTTTTATGTGGAGGCTGGATGAGAGAGAAGAGGCCAGGAAGCCCACTCAGGAAGGGTAAGGATGAGAACCCCACTGAAAAGGCCACAAGGATGAGATGTAAGAGAGGTTTCTGAGGTAAAATATGCAGATTGCAGTGACCATTGTTGGCTGGGTTGTGAGAAAATCTTGATGACGTTTCATTTTGTTATACATAATAGAAGTTACTAGAACTAGCTTCAGAAGAAACATTTTAAAAGGAGGATTCAAGGGCAAGAGCTACAACCAGGCCTGAGGGGGCTTGGAATCCAGAAATAGAAAACTATCATGGGTCAAGATCACTGTCTACTCTTTCTAGAGCGAGGGTTTCTCATTCCAGTTTCTCTCTGAAGGTCCACCTCATCATCCTTTGTGTCTGCTTCTCCGTGCACTTGTGCCTAGCTGCACTAGGAGGGTCCGCAGAGCACGCTGTACTCTGAGGGACAGCTGATCTGAGGGACAGATCAGGGGTGTGTGTGTGTGTGTGTGTGTGTGTGCGTGTGTGTGCGTGTGTGTGTGTTTGCGTGTGTGTGTGTGCTTTCAGAATTCCCTGGGCAATTTCAACACAGAGCAAAGGTGAATAACCCATAGTAGTGGGACTTGTTCCGTGTCTCTGAGGCCCATTTCCAAATTCCCAGGAAAGGTTGTGATTGGCCCAGCCAGGTCAGGTGTTTGCTCTGGTCCAATCAACTGTGTTCATGGTGGAGCGCCAGTCAGAATAACCAGGACGGTTAAGTCAGCCTCAGGGACGAGGAAGTGGAGGGGGAGACAGAAGAGCCCATGGCTTCAAGATTTTGTGGTTCCACACGACACAGGCAAATCAGATTTCACGTTTACCTCTTGCTCCTTCCCCGGGGGAAAAAGCCTTTGCCTGAGTGGACAGAGTACTTTGTGTCACTGGCACGGGTGCCATTACGCCGTCTCTGCCTGAAAGGACAAAGGGAATGACTTAGTCCCTCGGCTTCCGCCGCTGGGGCTGCCGGGCCGCCCTCCTCCACGGGAGCAGCGCAGCCTGACTGTTCGGGGCTCAGGGCCGGCTGGGCAAGGCCCGGTGGCACAAAGTACGTCTCCCCGGAAGTAGAAGCGGAAGCAAACAGCTGTGAAATGATGCTTCATTGCAATCAGCTTCTTGCTTGTCATTAGGATGAATAACTGTGGGTAGACTGTGGCTTCGTATTTCCCTCCGAGTGGGGAAAGAGCTGACCAGTGGGAGGCAAGCCTCTCGAGCCGGCAGCTGACTGCGCCTTCCCCGCTATTTACCTGCGTCGTCGGGGCGCTCCTCCCACCCCCCTAAGCCTTCTCCCTGGATGGAGAACTACTCACCCCCGCTTCCCGACGTGGCACTTGGTGGCGTGTGAGGGGACTTTTTAGCCCAACCACAAGTGATTTCTGTTTCCTGCTCCTCCAACTCTGTCACACTCCTCCCCAGGGCCATGGGTCCTAAAATAATTACAAACCTCAAGACCAGCCCACGCACGGGTGGGTTTGAAGCCAGTAGCCTCTGTTTTTCTGTCCTGTAAGGTCTTATCTTGCCTTTTAATATCCTACTCTTGGCTTTTCAACCGTGTTTCTATACTTCTGCCAACTCCGTAATTTATGGATGTGTTTGAGTGATTTTCTTCAGGTTTCATTTTACATCTCTGGAAAAGCTAAGGGGATTATATTTTTATGCCAAGACAGAGGACTTGCTTGAGACTCAGGAGGCCTTAAGACAAGCCCCAGATCTGACAATTACTAGTTTTGTAACCTCTGGCAGATGACTTCAGTTCCCTCCCCCATTCTCCCATGGCTATGTTTATACTTCTATTATTATATGTATCACGTCTCTGTGCTCCCTAGGAGATTCTGAACTTCTCAAGACTAAGCTTTTATCTGTCTGGGTAACAACCACAATACCTAGTACAGTGCCTGACACATAGCGGATGTCCAAAAAAAACTAAAATGTAACCTCTAGAAATCTATAAAATTGGGATAATTATACCAAATTATAAACATTAAATAAGGCAATTCATGTGATTTATAAACTGTAAAGAATAATAATACATATGTCTAAAAGTTATAACAATGCCATTATAAAATTTGTACAACTTTAAAAATATGGTACTATTAAATTAGTCTTACTTCATATTTGAAAAGCTTAGGGTAAAGGATTGATGAGGAAAAGCTAAGATTTCTCATTTACAGTGACTTTATTAATCACATGACTTATTCTGTCTCTAGCATAAGCCTCTGTTCTCACGTGTGGTGTTTTTTGTTTTGTTTTGCTTTGTTTTTATTCAGTGAGTTACATGGTTTAATGGTTGATACATTTGGTATAAAGGATGATGAATCTAACCCAGGGTTTCTCAACCTCTGCACTATGGATATTTTGGGCCAAATAATTCTTTGTTGGAAGTTGGGAGCTGTCCTGTGCATTGTAGGATATTTAGGAGCACTGCAGCTCCCCTCAACCCACCAGATGCCAGTATTACCCTCCCCCTGACCAAGGTAACACCCAAAAAAGTCAAATGTCCCCTGGAAGGAGAGAGGGGGCAAAATTGCCCCCATCCTTTCTATTGCTCTGAAGTTTTGACTCATGCTTTTTTTCTCTTGCATCTTTAAGTATTAACTTTCTCAATATTTGAAATGTATGAACTCAGGTCTCTTAAGTGCTGCAAAATAAGACCAGTCTGAGTCCTACTCAAAGCATTTTTCACTGACTTGGATTTGAAGGTACTCATGTCCTTCAACACATTCGATTAGTCAGAGAGAATTTCCTAGCTTGCCAGAGAAATTCCCTCTTTCTCCCTTATTCTTCTTCCATACTCGGGGTTGGTACAGCCTTAATATCTATCCCTTACACCAAGACTTTGAAGACCAATCCTACAATTCCATCACCATTTCTTCTAAGAAGCAAGTAGGCTTCTTACCCCTAGGGCCTGTGATGGCCTGACTTCTCAGACTTCCCCCAAGCAGACACATAATCAAGGCCCCTCTGTGAGCCTCACTGCACTCCAGGGACCCTAGGTCTATAGCATGTATACATTTAGGTGTGGACACTTTATATTACCACCAAGAACAAGTCTCTCCTAAGTGATCTACACCTATCTTCCTTTTTACACATGTACCTTTGCTCCTCACCTCCCTCCCTTCCTCTGCATTTGGTGTCTTTGTGGACTTACCCCAATTCACAGGCAATGATGTAACTTTTCCATCCCCCTGATGGCTGGGGCCAGTGTCACAGTCCTCGCATTGCAGACAAGATGCTTGCTTTCCTCCCCATCTCCTGTCTACCCTCCTTTGAAGAGCACAGCCTATGGTTTTATCTGACATTCATTTTCTCCAAAGTGCAAAAGCTGTTTGTCTCCACTTGTTTGCCTATGAACCTGATAAGCATGAATTTACCAAGTACAAATGCTCTGATCACCTGTGATGCTGGCACTTACTTAACAAATGCCTCTCTCCCACACAGAAAGGATGCTGTGTCATGAATTGAAAATGACCCTGCGTACCATGCACACAGTTTTCATTCCTGCTTGAGAAACCACGTTCTTGTGGACAAAAAAAGAATGAGATTCGGTCATCTGATTGCATTATGCCTGCCTTGGATGCTCAGTATCTGGCACATAACAACACTTTTATAGTTGTTTTTGGCAAGAGAGCTTGCTAACTCAAAATTATCTTTACAAAGTAGTATAACCAGCTTGTTTTAAAGTTAATTTGTGAAGATGAGTTGACATCTTAGAAGACAGGAGAGTAGCTAATTAGGAACTCATCTGAAGAGGAAATTTTGAAAGGCTGTTTATTGTATCCAATATGTCTCAAAATAATTCTCTACACATTGCAAACCACCATCAACACCACTGCTTTGAGCTCCTACTTAGTGCCTGATGTACGTTATGTCATTTAAACCTCACAACAACCTGGTGAGGTTTTCTTGGAGACAACTATCCCCATCTCACAGATTAGAAACTAAAACTCAGAGATGTCGTGTGAACATGACCAAAGGCACACAGTCATTAAGTAGCGAACTTAGGATCCAATCCAAAGCCCAACAAAGTGAGATGTTGGATATCACTATTCAGTATAGGGATTTCTACAAAACTCTGGAGTAAAGAGCTTCTTGTCTAATCCCAACAAGTATCACACTAAGAAGTCCTAAAAACATCTCACAGAGTAGTATGAAAAAATAAAGATTAGGAACCAGATCTGGATCTTAATCCATACTTTACTACTTTCTAGTGGAATCATCATGGACAATTGCCTTATCATTGCTGAGCATCAGTTTCCTCATCAAAAACAGAGATTAAGGGTTTCTGTGAGTAATTATGTGTTAACTCTTATGCTCTACAAAAATGTAGTTTGACCATAGGTATTTCCCAGGAGCCTCATCACCAAATCACGGGAAGAACCTGGCTTCCCTACTCAAGTTGGACGGCCATTGCCAAGGCTGTCCGAAGGTGATGGTGTTCTCTTTCCCATAACATCAGTGATGACACAGGGAGAGTGAGCATGTCAGGCCACGGGGACTGCCTCTCTAATAGGCTGACCACATTTGGAACACAAACAGAGCCTCTTCTGAGCAACCACAAGGAGAAGCCAAGCAGACTCAAGGGCATGCCTCCAAGTGGCTGGCCAGTGTCCACGGGCTTTAGAACACTGTGGTTAGCCTCAGACTGTCAAAAGGGACAAGTCCCAGCTCCCAAGTTAGTCGCTTCCACAACAGTAAACCAAGATGAGTCATGTGAGGATGGAGAAACCTCTAGAGACAGCTTTCCATGTGAGGATCACTGTAAAGAATTAAGGCTGGAGACGGGAGAACTCTAAGAACCTGGGCGGCTAATGTTTCCATCTTAGTGAGTCAATATGTGAGACGTGGTAGGACGTGAGCATGTGTGTGTACCTGTTCACACTCGTGTTCAATGAAGGAGAACCTCTGTGTATCCTTCTGCCTCCTCTTGGTTTGCCAGCTGCCACTCAACAGTATCCCTGTGGATTGGAGACTTACACACTATTATTACTTCAGGGACAGTCTGCTTCTTTTTAATATTACAAAATTGCCCTTTCAAAAGTTTGGACCAATTCATTTTCACTCTTGCAGAGTATAAGAGGGTCTATTTTCTTCACCAATTTCAACACTTGGTAATAGTATTATTATTTCCACTTTTAAAGTAATGCTGACACATGATGAAAATTACATTTAAATAGTATATAACACTGTGAAAAATCTCCTTCTCACCCTCCTTACACTGTTCCATTCCCTGTGCTAACCAACTTTAGCCAATTCCGATTTTAGTTATTCTGGTGGTCGCCACAAAATACTAAATAATATGCTTATGCCTCAGTTTCTTGATTTATCAACTCTCTACAGTATTTACTGACTCCTGAACAGAGATTTGTGCTAACTTATCCTCTCACTGTCTCTTCTCACCTTCATGGTTTTAGACAGTGTTCCCCTTGATTTGTCACTATGCAACTGAAGAAACAGTCCCTCTACTCTTTCCCCCACCCTTTCTCCCCACATCCTTCACCTTCTGTCTTCTGCAATCACTGTCCTGTTCCTTTTTACATTTATTGTGTTTGCAATAGTTATATTCTATTCTGAAACCAAAATTAAGCCTTTCATACTTTGTCTAAAAATTTATTCTAAAAATTGAAGATCAATAGGCAGCTTTTATAATTCTGTAAATATATAAAAATTACTTACTGAAGAATCAAGTAAGGAAGAAAATAATCCTGAACCACTGAAGAGAATGTTCAAAAGTCAAAATCAAATGAATCCTCTTTCCTTAACCAAATTAGTTTCTCACAACTATGCCTTAATTTAGGTTGCTTCTTATTTGGATTAAGAGTTTCCCTCTGATTTTTGTTTTTCCTGGGGTTTCTATTTGCTTTTCTTTTTTAACTAATTGACAGTAGAAATATATATGCTCATTACCATATGATGATCATCCAATTTCTTAAAACATATCATTTTTGAATGGCTTAATGTTGCCTCATTGTCTTCCAGGTATGCACCACAGTTGCTGTCATTTTTTTTTATTTTAATTACACATTTATTTCTAATATGTTTTAATCCCATGACTTCCTCTTTGTTGTATTTCTCTTTCGTCTTATTGGAGTGTACACACAAGTAATCTTTCAATGCTGTGGTCTGAATGTTTGTGTCTGCCCAAATTCATATGCTGGAATCCTAATTCCCAATGTGATGGTATTTGGAGGTGGGGCCTTTAGGAGGTGGAGCCCTCATGAAGAGAATAGTGTGCTTATAAAAGAGGCTCCTGCGAGCTTGCTTGCCCCTTCTACCATGTAAGGAAGTCGGCAGTCTGCAACCCAGAAAAGGGCCTTCAAGAGCACCCAACCGTGCTGGCACCGTGACCTTGGACTTCCAGCCTCCAGAACTGTAAGAAATGAATTTCTGTTGTTTATAAGGTACCCAGCCTCTGGTATTTTGTTATAGCATCCTGAATGGACTAAGAGAGCAGATAAACGTTTGTTTTTGTTTTGTCTATAAACAAGATTAATTCTGAAAATTGAAAATCAATTATCAGTTTTTGTATTATTATAATTGTATAAATATTATTAACTGAAGATTCGAGTAGTGTGGCTCTTAAAAAGCTCTTTGTTTGTCCCAATGCTTGGTGAAGAGTTTGGTTAGGTTGATAACTCTAGACAGAAAATCACATTCCCTTTACACTACGAAGGCATTGCTCTACTAGATTACTCTTCTGGCACCCAAAATTACTGACAAGAAGGCCAAGGCCATGTTAGTTCTTATTCTTTTACGTTACCCATCTTTACTCCTTGGAATCACTAAGAATCTTCTCTTTATATTGCATGTCCTAAGTTTTAACACAATGTATATGGGTTCTTGAAAAAAAAATTTTTTTTTCTCAATCTCCAGTGGCTCCTTCCAATTTGAAAACTCTTTCCTTTCCTTTGATTATTTTCCTCCCTTGTGTTCTCTGTTCTTTCTGGAATTCCTGCCAGAAAGATGTTGGACTTCCTGAATTGATCCTCCATGTCTTTTAACTTTTCCCTCATATTTTCCATCTCTCTCCTTCTGGTCTACATTCTGGAATATTTCCTCAACTTTTCTTCCAGCCCTTCTGTTGAAATGATTAATTTTCAAGAACTCTGGCTGTCCTTGCTTATCCATTCACATTCACAAGTATATGTCAATAAGTGGAGCACATGGACTTTCACTGCTCACTTTAGGTAACGGGGTAGAAATCAGGCTGATGAGATGCTCCCCACACCTTGTATGCCCCCTTCTTGGGGCCAAAACAAGGAAAACCTCACTCTGGAGGGCCAACCCTCACTCAAGGAGCCCTAGACCTCCCCAGACAAACTGTTGAATTTCCCTGAAGAGCAGACTCATCTCTGAAGGCAACCAATACATGTTGCAGCTGCTCTGCATCTGTGGTGGGGAGGTGGTGGGAGTGAGGGTGGGCAACTGGCTCAGCTGCTCCGCAGATCATCGTGCAAATAGTCAACCTGATTGCCAGCCTGCTCTCCACCTCTACTTTCCCTTTCTGTCAACTCAGAGCTTTGCACATCTTCCGGAGCCCCCAGGAAGATGGCTCCCCTTCCCAGAAATCAGCTCTCTCTCCATTGCAGCATTCTCCCACACCTCAGATACTGCTTCCCCCGTTTCTGGGTTATTTGACGATTCAATCTCATTTGCTTTGTATCTCCCAGAAAATTATCAAAAACTCTGCTGATGTCCCCACCTATTGTATTCTGCACCGCTATGGATGTATTTCCTTTTACACATCTCTACTGCCATTTCAATAGGCCTCTGTACAGGAGGAAAGGAAACATGTGGGCCCACTTCACCCTCTGAACTGGGAACCCAAAGTGGTACTGTTAAACATTTAAAATTTTGTCTTGGAGGCAAAAAAGCATAAATCATCTTTAACCTGTCCTTCTGTAACTTTTAGTGAGGTTAAGTATCTCTCGTATTTGACTGGCCATTTAAACTTCTCCTATGGACAGCCTGTGTTTACGATGAATGGCTCTAGACATCATTCAAGTCCAGCAGAAGTTTTACTTCAGCTCCATGCACAGACCATTTTAGGTTGCAAAGACATGCCACTTGTGAACTCTCAATGCTGTGAGTACTAACTCATAATTCTTTAAAAAAATTTTTTTTGATGCAGACAATTTTTAAAGTCTTCATTGAATTTGTTACAATATTGCTTCTTTTTATTTTATTTTATTATTTTTAATTTTTTTTGCAGTACGCGGGCCTCTCACTGCCGTGGCCTCGCCCGTTGCGGAGCACAGGCTCCAGACGCGCAGGCTCAGCGGCCATGGCTCACGGACCCAGCCGCTCTGCGGCATGTGGGATCCTCCCGGACCAGGGCACGAACCTGTGTCCCCTGCAATGGCAGGCAGACTCTCAACCACTGCACCACCAGGGAAGCCCCCTTCTTTTTATTTTATGTTTTGGTTTTTTGGCCTCGAGGCATATGGGATCTTAGCTCCCCATCCAGGGATTGAACCCACACCCCGTGCATTGGAAGGAAAAGTCTTAACCACTGGACTGCCAGGGAAGTCCCACTCATAACTCTTTATGAATTATTAATCCACAACAATAGAACTGTTAGTTTAAAAATCTTGGTAGTCTTCTTTCTCCAACTTTCCCTCCTGCTCCTCCTTCCTCACTTCATTGATAAATTCAGGGCGAAGAGGAAAGGCTGCACCACACTGTGTATTCTCTCCTTGAGTCAGATTCCATCCTGCCACCTACTTGAATTGTGACCCTGACAATTTCTCTGCTCTCAGAGTTGACCCACATGAGACCTGTGGTTGGAGCCACCTCTGTTTGCCCAGAACAATCCTCTGGAACATGGCGGGCTGGCAGCCCTGCCCGATATTCCACTTCCCAGCAGGACATAAATGTGAGATGGAAGGTTCTGTGAGTGGCAGCTGGTGGACACACTGGCAGGTACCAGTGTCCACTCTGTCAGCAGTCCATGGGCTCTCACCTTGGCTTCTATAAGCTGAACTCTCTCCATCCCCTGCAGCTCAGAACCATACTCATAGCAGCTTACTTCAATAACTTGAGCACTCTTTGAACAAAATATTTTACTTGGGGGCATGCATCAAACCTTTTCTGAAAATTAATCCTTGAAAAGTCACAATGATGCTGAGAAAACTTGAAGTCACATATGTGCCTCTTAGGAGTTTTATTTTAAGTAAGACAAGGAGTTTTAGTACATTCATGCAGCAAACTGGGAAGATATGGGGAATTCAGAGCTCATGTTCCCCCACTCCCAGCCTGGCAGGGATGTGAGTCTATTTATGGCAGAAAGTCTGTGCAGCAAGAGTTTGAGAATGACTCTTCTCCCATTTACTGCAGAGGTACGCGAACTTCTGAATTTAGGAGGGAGAAAGAGCAACAGGAGGGAGTGGCTTTTAATGAAGGATAAAGGGTGCCTTCTCTCAGAACTTCTAGAGAGCCACAATTGTATCTTAAACCATAGTGTCACAGAAAGAAATGCTACCTAACGAGACTCAAAGAATGGGACTCAAACAGGACAATCCCTATGAAACCATGGGTCCCTGAAAGGGTTCCTCTTTTGCAAGCCCCAAAGGCAAAGGACTCTGCACACAATGGATATTTGTTTGTCTGCTGGGGCTGACATAACAGAACACACAGGCTGGGCGGCTTAACAGCAGACATTTATTTGTCCCAGTTCCGAAGGTGCTAGCACGATTTGTTTTTGGTGAGGGCTCTCTTCCTGGCTTGCAGAACTTCTTTGTGTGTCTTCATACAACCTTTTCTCTGTGTGTATATGTGGAGAAAAAGAAATCTCTCGTGTCTCTTCCTTTTCTTATAAGAATACCAGTCCTGGGCTTCCCTGGTGGCGCAGTGGCTAAGAATCCGCCTGCCAATGCAGGAGACACAGGTTCGAGCCCTGGTCCGGGAAGATCCCACATGCCGCGGAGCAACAAAGCCCGTGCACCACAACTACTGAGCCTGTGTTCTACAGCCCATGCTCTGCAACAAGAGAAGCCACTGCAATGAGAAGCCCACGCACTGCAATGAAGAGTAGCCCCCCGCTCGCCACAACCAGAGAAAGCCCGCACGCAGCAACGAAGACCCAACACAACCAAAAATAAATAAACAAATAAATAAATTTATTTAAAAAAAAAAGAATACCAGTCCCATCTGATTAAGGTCCCACTTTTATGACCTCTTTTAACCTTAATTATTTCCTTATATGCTCCTATCTCCAAATACAGTCACATTGGGGGTTATTTAACATACAAATTTGGGCAAGGACCACAATTTAATCCACAACCATATTGAATAAACACCTATGGTTAATTAATTAACTAATGATCTAGCTGCCTGCCTTCTCAGATATGTGGAGCCCCTCCTTTTACCCACATCCTTCTTAGTCTTCCTCAAGACAAATGCCATTGCCAATATGCTGGCACTACCCAGGTCATCAAGGGTGTAGTTTTTACAATGTCCCTATGAGGTGACAGGGCCTCGTTCATCCATTAATCAACAAACACCCACATGTCCACGACCAGACACCTCCATCCCCACCCTGCCTGCACACTGGGTTCTCCTGGCCCCTTCTCTCTATTTCTGTCCCTCTGACACTCTCTCTGTAGCCCATGGAGTGTGAGAGCCTGAGACCTGTATTCACTATTAGGGGGAAATAGGAGACCCCACTTCAGTCTAGCTTTAGACCTCTGCTCTGAGGGGAGGGGAGTGCGGGTGGGAGAGAGTAGAGTGAGACTTGTGCAGCGCCCACAAAAAATAGCAGTACTTTCTTTCCCATTTGCTATCATCACCCCCACCCCTCTATCACACACACACACACACACACACACCAAGAAAGGCATCACTGACAAGGAGAATATGGACATTCCCAGGACCTCTGCCAAAATGTCATCAAAATCTAATCTACATCTTTAATAAGGACTGTGAGTTTGTTGTTCTAAAAGTCTGCGTGTTCCATCATATAAACACAAGGAAGCTCTGGTTTCAAGCTATAAATATATTTGCTCACCACCCGAGCATGTAACGGAATGACTGTGCTACATGAACAGACCAGAGCTGTACAAGAATGATCCCCCTGAGCATACGTGACCTAGAGTGATTCCTCGAGATGTCATTTTCCTTCTCGAGTAGTCCCAAGTCATGTGTTGTATTCAGGGCTGTCCTCGCATTCTCCTGACTCCCTAGAACATCGCAGCTCAACATCTTTCTTTGTTCACTGTCCAGGGGACCTATCTAGCTTGTTCATTTCCTCCCTAAATCTTTTGACTCTCCAGAATATCCCTAACAAACACATTTACAGTTTGCAAAGTCTTTTCACATGTCATCATTTAATTCTCACAGATACTCTGTGAGGTGATGGAGACTCAGTCACTCATTCATTCAACAAGCACTGACGGAGGTTTCAGCACCATGCCAGGCACTGGGGAGACTGGGGTGGCTGAGGCATACTGCCCACACAAGGGGAGCTCACAGACCCCTGGGGGAAATAGGCAGCACCACTCAGTATGCTAGCTGTCTGGGAGGAGGTGCCTCAAGACAGTGCATTCTAACTCAGGTAGACCAGGGAGGCTTCCTGAAGGAGAATATGGATCTCACTCCTGACTGGGGGGGAGCGGATAGGGGTTGGGCAGGAAAAGAAGGGGGCCAAAGGAATGCCAGGCAAGGGAGCAGGACATTCAAGTTATAGAAGAGCAAGTCTGGTCCACTTGTGGCACTCTGAGTAGTTGAATGTAGTTTGAGATAGAATGTAAAATGAGGTAGCGAAGGTGGGCAGGGAAGGAATCAAGAGAGGAACTCAGGGGCCAGATCACAGGGGACTATATTTCAGGACATGTTAAGGAGTTTGGATTTTTACCCTAAGGGGAATAAACAGGTAATCACTAAGGGTGTGAAGTAAAAGAGGCACATGGTGAGATTTGCAGTTTAGAAAAAGTAATTGGGCAGTGGCCAGACTGAGGGTGAGGCAGGAGGATACTGACATGGTCTGGGAGAGATAGACGCTGAGATTTCAATTTGGAGCAGTGGCAGTGGGGCTGGGGAGGAGGGATGGATTCAAGAGATATTTAAGGGTATGGTATAGGGAGGGTGGGAGGGAGACGCAAGAGGGAGGGGATATTGGGATATATACATACAGCTGATTCACTTTGTTATACAGCAGAAACTAACAAAACATTGTAAAGCAATTATACTCCAATAAAGATGTTAAAAAAAAAAGAGAGATTTAAGAGGACTACACAGGACTTGTGACTGGATGAATGTGGAAGGTCTGGGAGAAGCTAAGGCAAACATTCAGCCTTCTCTGGGGGCCTATCGGTGGGAGACACTGCCCTTCACCTAAGTGTGACTGGGGCGGGGAGCAGGTGTGGAACGAAAGGTGAGCAGATAGATTGATGCTAAACTCCAGGGGCCTGTGAATCCCAAATAGAGACGTTCAGGGAAGTTTGGATTCAGGCCTCATGAATTCAGAGGAGGGGTCTGGCTTGGAGATCTGGATTTGGGAGATATTGGCATATTAGCAGTAGCTGCGGTAACAGGAGTATGTGAGGTCACCCAGGGGTGGATGCAGAAGCCTGATGTCATTTATTCGCCAGAGCTGCTCCAGGTTTTGCTCAAAACCCACCAAGCCCCACCTTTAGCAGGAGTTAACATAAGTCTTTAAGTTAAAGGGTCCAGAGATTTAAAAAAAAGGAAGCTACAAAACAAACAAACAAAAAGAAAACAGATGGCACCAGCTGGGACCAAGATGGCGACAAATCTGACCTCCAACAGACCTTGAGTCTTATTGCATACTGATTTACTACATTGGCATACTAAATGACACACCTACCGGTGGCCAAGACCAGACATTAAGAAAAGAATAAAAAGGGGTGGTACCCTGCTTCCTGGGAAAAAGACCTGTCCCTTCCCCGGTATACTAATGCATATGCCTCCCCATCATTAGCCTCACTCCTCCTCTCTGTAAAATTAAATCCCTCTCACCACACGGGTGAGAAGTTGATCTGTGTACTTAGGTCCCGCTTCTCCATTCTTTGGCCACTGAATGAAGTTTGTGCTGTGTTGATCTCAGCTTAGGTCGTTATTCGGCTGCTCGAACCCAAAAGGAAAAAGAAGCCTCCCCCACCGAGGCAGAGATCCTTGGCCAGGCTAGGGCCTGAGTAGGGTCCATAAGACTTAATTTGGTAACAGTCTGACAAATGAGGAAACTGAGGGTGGCCCAAGATCTCTCAGTGGGTACATGGTATTGCTGGGCCTGCAGCCAAGTCTTTGGACTCCAAGCCCAGCGCACTTCCTGCCACTCCCAAGCCTCTGAGGGAGGCCTGGAAATGAGCACTGGCTGCACTTGGGGCCAGCAGGTTTTACTTCTGTGGTTTTCCTGCTTTATCAGTAGGAAGCAGCCCTAAGCAGCAGCCCCAGGTGGGAGAAATCTTCACGATGTTGCTCTCAGGAGATTGGGAAGCTAGTCCAAGTCCTCGTCCCATTAATACTCTTGTATATGGTAAGGCAGAAAATGCACACATTAGTCATCATGTTCACACTCCCATTTGATTCTTACATCTGCCCTATAGGGCCCCTCTCTGCCCTGTCTCCTTCCCTAGACTCTGCCCCATCAGGTCCTTTGCTTCTCCTTCCTTCTCCATCAAAATTTGCTTGTCTTAGATCCCATTCTATCTCCACCCTAGAATCTAGGTTCTCAGCTAACCTATGTGATCAAGCTATTCCTGCTAAGACGGGTACTAATAGGTTAGTGAGATATCCATCCCATGGTACTCGCTCCTTTTAACCAGAATTTCTGGAGACATGTAAGTAGCATTATTAAAGGTAAGAATTTCAAGCAACTTGGCAGATTATTGAGGAAGGGACAGGAGTGTGAGCAGGAGAGGAAGCAGGGAGAAAGTTGGGAGCTAGATCACCATGGGTATAATTCATAGCACATTAAGGTATTTGGATTTGAGTTCATTCAACATGGCAAAGCAGGAGTCTGCTAGTCTACAAGCCCCTTTTTATCATTACAGTTGACATTCTATTTCACCACTGGACAAAATAATAGATGTGCCCTTGCCCTCGACTGTATACACACCCCCCACACACACCACAAGCATCTCTCACCTATGGTCTGAAAAACAACAGAAGCAGAGACAGGGTAGATTTCAAATCAAGGCCACAAGTTCCAAATCTTCTTTCTGAAGTGCTGTGAGTGCTCTCATTGGTAGATCCAGCGCTGGGCCAGCCTAGAAACCCACTCAGAGCAGTGTTTACAAAGAGGTGAGTTGAAAAGAAGTCCTCCAGGTGAGGGATTTTTTTTTTTCCTGCTCCCAGCAAAATATAATTTGCTATTTTCAAGTCAATGAAAAGGGGAGGAAAAACACGACTGAAAGGTCTTTTAAAGACGTACAAACTTGGACAGACTAAGAACCACTTACAAAACAAACAGCCTGTCCTGCTGTCCTGTTCCAGCCTTGCAAGACTCCAGCCACAGTGACTCCAGGGTCATAGAAAGAAGAAGCCCGCAGGGTGGGGATTTAGGGAGGAGTGGTGTCAGTACTTGACTTGGAGCAGCGGCTTATGTCCAGGGTCTAAGATCCTACAGCAGGCCCCAGGGCATGCTGCCTGTCTGGGTAGCAATCAGCTGCCAGACCCTCTGCCATACCTCCTACAAGGAGCCCTGGGTAGCAGGTGGCTGGGCAGCTCAGCCAGCCTCCCAGCTGCAGACAGGAAATGCCAGTGCACTGGGAATCACGGGCAGCGGAGTTCCAAGAAATCACATGCTCTCCAGCTGGAATGGAACATCCCACTCCCACCAGTCGGCATCTGAATTTCCTCCAAAACATTCCCATCAAGTGCGCCTTAAGCCAGAGCTTGACTAGCCCCCATGGTAGGACACTCATCTTTCAAGGAAGGCCACTTTATCTTTGGACAGTTCAGGCTGGAGTGGCAGCTTTGCTAACACTGAGTCTAAGCGCCTCCCTAACTTTAGCTAATGGGTGTGAGGTGATCCTCTGCAGTCACACAGAATATGTTCCTACCTGTTCCAAGTGGCAGATGTTTGACTGTCTGAACACCTGGGTCTGCTATCATGCAGATCAGACTGGTAAAAAATAAAGAAATTTCAATAAAGTATAGACTTTAGTTAATAATATTTTTAAATTAATGGAACAAAAAGAAAAACAATGGGAAAAAACCCACTGAAACCCAAAGCTGGTTCACTGAGAAGATCAATAAAATTGAAAAAACTCTAGCCAGACTGATAAGGATAAAAGAAGACACAAATTGTCAATGTCACAAATGAGAGAGCAGTATAACTACAGATTCTATAGATATTAAAAAAAATAAGGGCACATGAACATTATGCCAATAAATTCAACAACTTATATGAAATAGACAAATACTTTGAAAGACACACACTACTAAATCTCACTCAAGAAAATATAGATAACTGCTATATCTATTAAAGAAATAAAATTTATACTCAAAAACCTTGCCATAAAAAACAAAACTAAACTAAAAAAAAAAGGGAAATCTTCCCAACTCATTCTATTAGGCCACCACAACTTTGATATAAAAACTAAACAGATTTTAAAAGAAAACTACAGATCAATAACCCTCATAGTCATAGATGCAAAAATTAGTACCAAGTATTTAACAAGTCAAAACCTAGAATATATTGGAAAAAAATCTACTATGACCAAATGGAGTTTACTTCAGGAATGCAGGATGGTTTACTATTTGAATATTAATTAGTGTAATTCTTCATATTAACAGACTCCAAAAGAAAAATTATGATCAACTCAATAACTTCTCAGTAATAAGATAAACAATGTCTGAGGATCTAATGTATAACATGGTGACTATAGTTGATAACACTGTATTGTATAATTGAAATTTGCTTAGAACTTAAATGTTCTCACCAACGCCAACAACAACAAAAAGATAAATTATAAAAAGATAAATATGTGAGGTGATGGATGTGTTAATTAGCTTAATGCAGGAATCCTTTCACAATATATACATATAGCAAATCATTACAATGTACACTTTAAATAGCTTACAATTTTATTTGTCAACTTTACCTCAATAAAACTGAAACAAAAAGGATAAAAAGAAACAACAGAGTGAATGGTTAAACAAACTATGGTGTATCCATAGGGTAGAATACTACTTAGTAATAAAACAGAATGAACTATTGATATATTCAGCTTCTATAAATCTCCAAGAAATTATGCTGTGTAAAAAAGCCAGTCTCAAAGATTATATACTTGTGATTCCATACATATGACATTCTTGAAATGAGAAAACTATAGAAATGAAGAACAAATTAGTGGTTGCCAGGGATCAGAGATGAGTTGTGAGGCAGGAGGTAGGTGTGGCTATAAAAGGGCAACAGAGAGATCCTTACGGTGATGGAATGGTGATGGAATGGTTTTATATCTTGACTGTATTGAGGTCAATATCCTGATTGTGATATTGTACTACAGATGTTACCATTGGGAGAAACTGGATAAAGGACACACTGGGTTTCTCTGTATTATTTCTTACAACTGCAGGTGAACCTACAACTATCTCAAAATGAAAAGTTTGATTAAGAAACAAAACATTTAAAAATCTGTTTATGCACAATGAAGAATTAGGTATTAAAATTAAAATCAATATTATTTATAATAACATTAAAAATGTTAAACACTTTGAGATAGATCTGACAAAAGCTGGGTAAGGCACACAAAGAAAGCTATAAAACACTGCTTATAAAAATTAAAGAAGATCTAAATAAAGACAGAGATAAACTGTGTTCACAGATTGGAAGACTCAATGTGGTTAATTCATTAAACTTTCTCAAATTTATCTATAGATTCAATGCAATCCTAATCCAAATCTCAGCAGGTACTTTTTAGAAAATCACAGACTGATTTAAAAATCCATGTGGAAGGGCCTCCCTGGTGGCGCAGTGGTTGAGAGTCCGCCTGCCGATGCAGGGGATACGGGTTCGTGCCCTGGTCTGGGAGGATCCCATATGCCGCGGAGCGGCTGGGCCCGTGAGCCATGGCCGCTGAGCCTGCGCGTCCGGAGCCTGTGCTCCGCAATGGGAGGGGCCACAACAGTGAGAGGCCCGCGTACCACACACACAAAAAAAAAATCCATGTGGAAATGTGAAAGTCCTTATATTAGTTTGCTAGGGCTGTCATAATAAATACCACAGACTAGGTGGCCTAAATAAGAGAAAGTTATTTTTTCACAGTTCTGGAGGCAGGGTTGTTTCTTCTAGGGTCTCTCTCCTTGGCTTGTAGAAGATGGCCATGTTCTCCCTATGTGTTCACAGGGTCTTCCCTCTATTTATACCTGCGTTCTTCTCTTATAAGGACATCAGTCATAGTGGATTAGGGCCAACCCCTATGACCTCATTTTACCTTAATCACTTCTTTAAAGGCCCTACTTCCAAATATACTCATATCTGAGATACTTGGGGTTAGGATTTCAACATATGAATTTTGTTGGGGACATAATCCTCTAAACACTCAGCCCATGACAGACCTAAATAAACTAAAACAGCTCAACTCTGAAGAAGAAAACCAAAGTTGGAGAACTTACACTACCTGACTTTAAGACATTACAAAGCTGCAGTATCCAAGACAGTGTGGTACTGGTGTAAAGACAGACAACTCGATCAATGGAGCAGTACAGAAAGTTCAGAAATGGACTCACATGTAATGGTCAGTTGATTTTCAACAAAAGTGTAACTTAAAGACAATTCATGGAGAAAAGATAGTCTTTTCTACAAATGGTGGCAGAACAAATTGGTTATACATACACACACAAAAAACTGAACTTCAATACATAACTTTTACAACTAACCAAAATTAACTTAAAGTGGATCAGAAGCCTAAATATAAAACCTGAAACTGTAAAACTTCTAGAAAAAAAATTAGGGGAGAAAACCTTTGTGATCTTTGGTTGGGCAGAAGTTTCTTATAACATCAAAAGCATGATCCATGAAAGAAAAAACAAATAATCGAAACTTAAGACTTAGAACTCTTAAAAGACAAAATTAGGAGCTCTTCAAAAGACACTGTTAAGAAAATAAAAAGATAAGCCACAGGCTGGAAGAAAATATTTGCCAATCACATATCTGATAAAGGACTTGTATCTACACTATATAAGGAATTCTCAAAACTCAATTAAAGGAAGACAACACAATTTTTAAAACTCAGCAAAAAATTTTAACAGGAACTTTACCAAAACAACAACAACAACAACAACACAGGTGACAAACATATGAAAAGACATTCAACATAATTAGTCATTAGGGAAATGCAAAGTAAAACCACAATGAGATACCACTATAAACCTACTAGCATGTTTATGGTTAAAAGGACTGATCAAATGTTGGCAAGAATGTAGAAGAGCTAGAACTCTCATATACTGCTGGTGAAATGTAAAATGGTACAACCATTTCGGAAAATAGTTTGGAAGTTTCTTATAAAGTTAAATGTATAACTACCATATTCTCCAGTCATTCTCTTCCGAGATGTTTACCCAAGATAAATGAAAGTATATGCTCATAAGAGACTTGTGCACAAACATACACAGCAGTTTTATTTGTAATAGCCAAAACCTGGGAACAATCCGAGTCCATCAGCAGGTGAATGCATAAACATATTGTGATATATCCACACAACTAAATACTACTCAGCAATAAAAAGGAATGAACTATTGATAAATGCAACAGCATGATGAATCTCAAAATCATTATAAAAAGAAAGTAAAGGAAGCTAGACGAGAAAGAGCTGGAATTTGTATTAAATTCTTGGAAATACATCTAATCTATAGTAACGGAGAGCAGATTGGTCGTTTCCTGGGGACAGAGCAGCAGCAAGGGCAGGGCAGGAGGGAGAGGTGACAAAGGGGCATGAAGAAAGTTTGGGGCACGATGGATACGTTCATTGTCTTGATTTTGGTGGTAGTTTCACAGGCATTTACATATGTGAAAACTTGTCAAATTGTATACTGTAAATATATATAGTTTATTGTATGCTAATTATATATTTTTAAAAAAATATACACACTCCCGAGACCCAGAATCAGAATCTTCACGGGTGAGACACAGGAATCTAATATACGACATGGATTTGAAACCACTGAGATTGGATACAATAGGAGGTAAGCAAACAGAATCGAAGCAAATAGGAGGGACTAGAGCGTAATGAGATGTGATGGTACGGGCCTTGGAATTCTTGCTAAAAATTTGATGGTGACTTGCAACACAAATAAGTATGATTTCTGAGAAGGGAAGTGACATAATCAAAACAAAGCTGCCATAAACTTGAAGCTTGAAGAAGGTTCGGAAGTGGTGGTTCCTGCATGTTCACAGAACAGTGATGACGGCTTGACCCCTTGTGAGTTTCAAGAATGCCAAAGGCTGGCTGGTCAATGTTTTCTTTGCCACCTTAATAGATAACTTATTTGCATCATATGATTCTATAACTCTGAATGGTGACTTTTCTAAATAATTTTATGTTAGATGTTCTTTATGTTGGTTAATATATTCCTGGTCTCTACATTTCAAATATTCTGCCACATACATAGAGAAGATTTGAGGTTTTATCCTGTCATGATTTTTAAAGAGATGTTAGGAGGTGACTGTCTAGCCCATGACCCCTTCCCTGAGAACTGCCACCCTGTCCACAGCAATGCACACTTTTCAGCAGCTATGCTTGTGCTGTAGGACCTTGCTCATCAGGCTGGGACAGAGACCACAGGCAGTTGGAACTGGGATAGAAAGATAAGATCTGGCTGTCTCTGGCCCCCTGCACTGAGCACAGACCATTTGGGTGATGTGGGGTGGCTGAAACAGTCAAGGTCAGCCTGCAGAGAGAAAAGGCAGCTGATTGAGAGAGAGGCAGAAGCAGGGAACAAAGCAGGGCTCTCAGGACTCAGTAAGTTTCAGTCACTTTCTGTCTTGGGTGACCCGAGATGCCCCCATAACCTACCAATACACCCTTTTTTCTGGCAAAGCTGTTTCAAGTGGCATTCTGTTACCAGCCACCTCTAGAGATTTGTCCTTGATAGTTCTACAACCCAAATCCACTATTCCTGCTACATTCAGTATGCTTATTTTAAATTAACAAAGGAATTTAGCACAGCTATTTCCAGTGGTGAATCCATGTCCATTGCTTTGTGCAACAGTGATGCTGACTTTTCTGGGTTAGGAGGAAACAACTGACCAAGGAGGGACTGAGCTGGGTTTTTAGTAAGGGGGATGGAAGGAGGCACATCTCCCCATCTCCAGGCAGTGATGCAAGATTGGAGCTCACAGTAAAACGTCTCCTGCTGTTGGGTCCCCACTTGAAAATTCTTTCTTACCTCTCCTCCATATCCTTCAGACCTTAACTTGACCCATTTTCTGAAGAGATCATGGAACAGTTGTCATTGGTCTCTTTCACACTCTCATTAAGGTGCTGGTCAACCTTCTTTCTGAGCTAAACAACCCCATTTCCCTCATCTTCACCACCTGTCATCCAGATTGTTATCCTATTCCCTCTTCCATTCCCAGTTGTTCCCACCCTGCCCAATTCCCACACTGGAGTTGGATGTAGATAAATGTAGACAGATCTTCTCTTTCCACCTCCCAAGTGTTTCCTTAGTCTCTTTTCTTCCCTCCCTTCCATTCTCTCTGGCACTTCCAAAGTTCAGGGCCTTAACAACTCTGACCTGCATTTTGTAGCTAATACCTCTGCTCTCTCCTGTCTTCCTGCATCCTGCATAGAACTGCTGACAGACTCCCTCCTTGACCAATTCCTTTTTCTAAGACCTAGCCATGACCATACCGCTCTTTTTCTTGACTGCCTTCCCTTCCTCCTTGCATATGAAAGAAAGCATAAACTCTGTAGTCTCACATCCAGTCCACATCTTCCACTAGCTGTCCCAACTGATCTCCCATGAAACTGCCTTTGGGCTTCCTATGGTCCAATAAAGTATGCCGATTGCCTGACATGATGCCCTGAACCTGTATACATTTTACAGCTTCCTCACGCCCTCTGCCCAAACTTTCTTTCCCTTTCTCAGCTTTTCAAAGTCCTACTTATTCTATTTTTCTTCCAAAGCCTAACTCAATGTGCCTTCCTTTGCGATTCTCCCCAGTCAGAAGGTATTACTCTGTGCTTAATGGTCACACGGTTTATACTTCTGTTTATAGTTTAGAAAACTCTTTAAGATTCAACTAGTAGTTCTTGAATATGGACCTGTCCTCCCTGCTAGAAAGCAATCTCTTTGTGGACAAAGCTGGACCCTACCCCTTCCAGTAAGCTCTAGGCCCCTAAGTCAATGCAGGGCATGCAGTATGTGATCTGTGAAGGAATGTAAGTCGATCAAGTTTGCAAAAATATGTGCCTGCAGGCAAGCAGTGGGCCCACAAGTTTCGTCTGGTCATGTGACCACTGTCTCAGAAGATGCTTGAGCTCAAATGACTCAGCAAAAATTTACTGACAGGAAATAAGAGTTTCAGAAGCAGACTCTATTAATACTGATCTAAAACACATGTGTCTGGAGTCACAGCTCAGGTTTTCCATAACACATGCCAAGGGTCTGCAGCCTGATACTGTGCCCCAGAGGGGCTGATGAACAACAGGCTCCCTCCCTTCCTCACTGAGGGCACTGAAGAGGCCTGCAGAGCTTTGAGCCTGCACACAGAGTTGTGCCTCCCTTATCCAAAAAATCCATCTGCCTGGATTTTCCAGATCATGGAAATTTGTCCCTATAGACACCCAAACTTTTCAAATTAAAAGTCATTTTGATAAACAGTTTCCAAAAGGAAGAACATAATCCCACTTTCCCCCCTTCTTAAGCTTTCATGAATGTTATTTGATCACTTCTGGGTTGACATCAGATCTATCAGTTGCTATTTTTCCCACAGGATTGCCCAACCAACTACTGCCATTATACCATCAGATAATAATACATACAACATCAGCAGCAGCTACCATTATGAGCACTTCCTACGTGCACAGCACACTGAGAGGCACTCTACATACATTATCTTACTTTGGCTTCACAACAGCCCTAAGAGGTAGATGTTATTTTTAGGTGTGAAAAACTGAAGAGCAGGGAGGTTAAGTCACTTACCCACGGTTACATGGCGAGTGAAATGATGGAGACAGGCCCTAATCCAGGTGGTCGGCTCCAGAGCCCGCATGTGGCAAACCCTTACTCTGCTGCTTCCCTCGACGTAAGTTGGCCAGAAATAACGTGACTGACTTGTCTGGGGCTACCCTGGTTTTAGCACTGAAAACCCTCCATCCGGGAAAAACCACAATAGTTGGTCACCCTCACTTGAGAGCAAGAAAACACTCACCATAACACTTGGCTCTTGGAGACCGGATGTTCTGCTGCCAGTGGTCCATCCCTAGCCGCTGAGGACAGGGAAAGAACCATTAACCAAACAAGTCAAACCAGTAGGGCCAGACAGACACAGGGGCTCCCAAGACAGTAATAATGTCACTCTCCTTGAAAGCAGATTTTGTTCAACACAGTGAAGGTTAGAAAATTCTATGAATAAAAATCATATACTTCTTTCTTCACATTCAAAACAAGAGAATGGCTACTTACACTTATTGTGGGCAATTTTCTAAGCTAGACTGTTTATGAGGTATGTTAAAGAGCTTATCGTTTAGGCAATAAAAGATTTTTTAAAACCCTCATTTCCAGGAAACAGCATCTTAGGAGCCATGCATTATTTAGCTTCACAGGTCAGCTGACGGAAATGTGACTCCAGTCTTGACCTGTGGACACAAGCAGGCGGAGGCTGAGGCCGGCCTGCAGTTGTGCCCCGCTGCCTGCATGGAGGCATCACAAAACTGAATGCTTCATTGAGAGGACCCTTCCTTGCAACAAGGAACCTCGCACTTCCACTGAAAAGCTGTAAGGGAAAGCCCGAGTTAACTGACATCACATTTCTAGTTTATTCCACTTGGGTTTTAGTACTCCTTCAAAACCAGTATCCTAGGCAATGTCCATACTGCTCCTGGGGCCTCCTCCTTAATCTGCCTGGTCCACCGGCCTGAGAAAAGTGGATAGGCTTTGTGACCACCTTTTCCTCAAAGACCCTTTCCCAATATTTTGTGGCTGGAAAAGCTGAGTTCAACAGCAATCTGGCCTCCAGAATGGTGGGGTTGCTATATTTGGAGGGTGTTGCTTCCACAGAATTCTAAGTGCTCCTTTGAGAGTCCAAGGTTAACTTCCAGGCAAAACAAAGTGGAGTAGCTTTCTGCCCTGTTTATTGCATCTGCACAAGTCAGGACATTGTCTTGGCAGGAAGACTTAATCTTTTAGGGAAAGAGAAGAGGCAGAGGAAAGCTGACCACCCTAATGGCAAGATTGGTGCCGCCCTCTGTCCTGGAGCCCCTTGGCTTGTCTTGGACTTGCTATGCAGCAGTGTCCAGCAGGGACTGGACACAGAGCCATGCCCTTGGGGGTGCCCTTGAGCCTCCCCAGAGGGATCCCCAAGCTCCAAGCAGGCAGTGGGCATTTGTTGGGGGAGCTGGGTTTACTCTTCAATGAGCTAAATGACTCCTTTAGGAATTAGAAACCAAATAGTTTGAGGCTGCCAGAAAAGATGACAAATTTGCTTTTCCTTAACGAAACACAAAACTGTTCCTTGGAAAATTATAAAGGTATTTTTAAAGGACATTAGGGTTCACGTTTCTGTTCATTTTATTTTTCATTTTCTTCTTAAATTTAACTTAATTTAGCTATTTAGGAAATTGCTTATTTTTTTTTTTTTTCTTTTTGCGGTATGCGGGCCTCTCACTGTTGTGGCCTCTCCCGTTGCGGAGCACAGGCTCCGGATGCGCAGGCCCAGCGGCCATGGCTCACGGGCCCAGCCGCTCCGCGGCATGTGGGATCCTCCCAGACCGGGGCACGAACCCGTATCCCCTGCATCGGCAGGCGGACTCTTAACCACTGCGCCACCAGGGAGGCCCGGAAATTGCTTATTAAAACCAAAAGATCAAGATGTTTTTCTCCCTTACACCCAAATGTGGTCTGTTTTCCTTCATGGGAAGAAGTTTTCTTTCATAGCATCTTCAGGAGGGATGTGGTCACCTCTCCTCAGTGATCTAGTGATGCTTTGGCTCAACCTCCATAAATACTATTATTTAGTTTGTGCTTTTCCCAACTTCCACCTACCTGGCCCACTTATGGGCTTTTAAATCTTCCAGGAACTTTCTGTAAATTGCCACTGACACAATGTTGAGAGCCTATACAAACACCTTTGTACTGTGGCGGGATTCTAGGTGGATTCAGCTATGGCTCAGAGCAAAATTAGACCCTGAAACACACTGCAGAAGTCTATCTTCCCCAAGAGTGTTAAAGGGGTACCCCAACTTACGTTCTTTTCAATGACCTTGGTGTCCAAATAGAAAAACCTGCTCAGACCATCTGACTTATGGGACTATAGGAAGAACATGCTAACCGAAGAGGATAGGCTCAGAAATGGTAAGGCGTTTTCAAAGTAATAAAATCTGATTTCAAACTAATGAGATCAGAGTAAGCTATAATTTCAGTTATTTGTGCAAGGTGTTAAGCCCCAAAGTATTGATGACATCTTGAAATTTAAAAAAAATACTGATGTTATGGCCCCTTCCAAATGGATGTACAGAGAAAAAGCTATAAAACCCTTCTTCTCTGGCCTTTACATTCAGTTTAAGGCAAGTTAGATACAGTTATGCTCATCATTCAGATTCCGTATTCTCAGATTTGCGTACTCGCTAAAATTTATTTGTAATCGCAAAATGAATACGCTCTGTCCTTCCGCGGTCATTAGCAGACACGCAGAGGAGAAGAAAAGCTGAGTCACCCAATGCACGTATCTCTAGCTAAGGTCTGAGCAAGGAGAGGGGTACAGAACAGGGGGCTGCTCTACACTCTCTTACTGTAAACAAGCCTTCTTTTCACAGTCTATTTAGTGTCACGTTTTTCACGTTTTCGTGCCTTTTTTTGGTGATTCCATTGTTTAAGGTAACTCCCAAGCACGTGCTGAAGTGCCGTCTAGTGTTCCTAATCAGAAGACAGGCTGTGATGGAGAAAATATGTGTTAGGTAAGCTTCGTTCAGGCATGAGGTATAGTGCTGTTGTTGACCATGAGCTTAATATTAATGAATCGCAGTATATCATAAATAAGGTGTCTTTAAACAGAAACACATAATAGATGGTTATATATTGCTTGGATGATGAAACTTGTGATCAGAGGCTCGCAGGTATCTAACCCTGTATTTCTACCAGGAGTGATGGTTCAGTATTCACTAATTCGATGTTCACAACAACTTTATAGAACATAACTGCCACGAATAATGAGAATCGAGTAATTCCTCAAGCTTATAAGTGCCCTTTTAAGGGAATTTAACTTATATAGTATCCCTTTGTTGCTAATGTCTGTTCACCCTCACTTATTAGGTATCTATTGTGTGGAAAACATCATGATAGGACCTTAGAGGGTCCAGAGATGACCAAAGCTAACATCTCTGCCCTCCGGAAGCTTCTGATCCAGCAGAAGAGAGAAGAATTTGGATTGATGCAGCCTAACAGCCTGAGTTAGGAATACAAACACCTTTTCGGGTGTTTCCCATCATGAAATCACAATCTTCAAAACTGAAAAATCTGGTTCATTGCCCCCTCCTTCAGCGCTTTTCTCACCTGGCTTCCAGGACGCCACACTACACCCCTGGTCTATCCCCATCAGTCTCATTTGCCCCCCTTTTCCTTCACTGCTAAATATCGGGTGTCCTAGAACTCGATTCTCGGATCACATTCTTTTCTGTCTACACTCACTTCTTTGGTCATATTCTCTGGCTTTCTGATTTTAAATATTAACTATACATTGGTGACAACCCCTGACCTCTAAATTCACATATCCACCTACCTGCCTGACTTCTCCATTTGAAAGTCCAAGGGGCATGTCAAACAAAATTATCTCAGACTCCTGATATCAGCTCCTGATCTCAAAGCACCCCAACCTGCTCCTTCTATAGTTTTCTTTATGTCAAATAAATGGCCACTCCATCCGTGGCGAAATTTATTTTCCAAAACCAAATCCTGCATCAATATATCTACTCCTGCGTGCTCTTGCTACTCCCCCATCAAGAGTGGGAGTCTATTTCCCTCTGTCTGACTCTTGGCAGGACTTTGTTAACCTCCTTGATGCAATAAATGTGGCAGAAGTGACACAGACTTCCATGGCGAGGTCATAAAAGTTGATACAGCTTGTACCTGGCTTGCTCTCTTTTGGGGGCCACTCTCCCTTGGACCTTTGCAGCCCAGCCACTATGTTGTGAGGAAGCCAAGCAGCCACATGGAAAGGCCACACAGGGGTGACCCAACCTCGACTCACAATCAGCATCAATCACTGCACATGTGAGCAAGCAAACTTTCAGATGATTTCAGCCCCCAACTTCAAGCTGCCTCAGCTGACTCAAGTGAGCAGAGACAAACTGTTGCCTCAGAGCCCAGCTCAAATTGCAGATTTGGGGGCAAAATTAATGTCGCTATTGTTTATTCTACTAAGATTGGCTTGTTATGCAGCAAGAGAAACCTAAAACACTGTTCTTCGTGCTGTCCAGTCCTGAAACCTTGGAGTCACCCTTGCCCCCTCTCTGTCTCTTGTAGCCCACTTCCAATCTGTCAAAAAAATTCTAACAAAACATGTCCAGAATCTGACCTCTTCTTACCACCTCCATTGCTCTCAATTTTTCACCATCGTTCCTCATATGAGTTACTTCAATAGCTTCCCAACTAGTCACCCTGCTTCCACGTTTGCCCCTCTTCAATCTAATCCTCGACACAGCAGCTAAAGTGATCCTGTTAAAGTGTGTCAGATCATATTAACTCTCTAATCAAAAGCTCAGATGGCTTCCCATATCACTATACAATCTGCTGCCCCCTCCATAACCTTTCCGTCCTCATTTGCTACGGTCCTCAGTCCCTGGGTCCCACTGGCTCCTTCATGCTCCTCACACGCACACGTCTGTTCCCACATGGGCCTTTGCACATGCTTCACTTCCTCACCTCCTTCAAGTCTTTACTCAAATGTCACTTTTTGGGGGAGGACTTCCCCCGCCACTCTCTCCTCCCTCCCTGCTTTATTTTTCTCCATCGTACTCCTCGCCACTCACATCAGTTTAATTATTCATCTGGTTTGTCACTTGCCACCACATTCCACCACCATCCTCACACACAGAGACCCACAGAACACAGAGGAGACTGTTAGCTCCACGGTGACAGGGATTTCTATTTACTCACTATATTGCATCCCTAGTGTCTTAAACAGTACCTGGTACCTGGTTGGCACATTGAAGGCAATTGATAAACATCTGTTGAATAAATGAATAGGATTAAATGCTTTGGTTGAAGTCATATCATCTAAGCAGCTTTGGGAGAATCTGAACCCAATTCTTTTGCTCTGGCTTTTATACCACGTAATATAGTTTCAGCTACAATAATAGAATAAATCAATAAAGAAAATGTACTATCTTATGAAACAAGACATTCAGAAATGTTTCTAAGGTTTATTATTTCAGCAGCACAATTATGGTATCAAGGACCTAGGTTTTTTCTATCTTTCCTCTTTACATTATCTTTAATGTATGTTATGGACTGAATGTTTGTGTTCCCCTAAAATTCATAAGTTGAAACCATAACCCCCAATGTGGGGCTCTCGTGATGGGATTAATGCCCTTATAAAAAGAGGGGGAGACATGGGATCTTTCTCTCTTTGTGCACCTACCAAGGAAAGACCATTTGAGGGCATAACCAGGAATAGGGCCCTCATCAAGGACGTGACCATGGTAGCACCCTGATCTTGGACTTCCAGCCTCCAGAACTGGAAGAAATAAATATTTGTCGTTTAAGTCACCCAGCCTATGGTATTTGTTATGGCAGCCAAAGTAAACTAAGACAGTGCAGCAGATTGTATTTCACAAAGATGACCACACCTATATATTTCTCCAGATCTAGGCAGGGGATTGTGACCATCCCAATCCACAGAGTAAGGCAGAAGTGATGCTATATGGGGCTAGGTCACAGAAAGGATCCAGCTTCCCCTTGGCGCTCTCTCTTTCAGGATGCTTGTCTGGGAACCATGTTGTGAGGAAGCTAGGCCACACGGAGAAGCTGACATGGGGAGGAACTGAGCCTCCCCTCCAGCAGACAGCACTATCCCAGCCATATGAGTGAGGCATCTTGGAAGTGGGTCCTCCAGCCCCAGGCAAGTCTCTGGATAATTACAGCTCTAGCCAACATTAATTGCATCCTCATGAGAAACACCAAAGCCAGGACCTCTCCCAAATTCCTGGCTGACAGAATCCACTGGAAAGTCATAAACGATTGTTGTTGTTTTAAGCCACTAAATTTCAGGGTAATTTGTTAGGGAGCATTACATAACTAATAACATTCAACATGTTGGCTTTCGTCCTTCATAGTTAAGGCAAAGCTGCTATAGCTCCTGACATCACATCATCATGTCAGAAAATGTGACAATATTCTAGGAGCAGAATTCAATTAATCTTACAATAATTATCGAGCAACCAGAATCTTCTAAATTCAAATTTGGACACAGGAAGCTCACCAAGAGCTACCGAACCGTCTGGTTTTTTATACTCTTTTCAAGCAAGGGCTATTCTAAAATCTTTTCGACAACCCACATATCTTTACAACTAGCAATCTCACTATTGAAACCCCACTGGTAGCATCCATTATGCCAATTAAAAAGCCACTGCTTTCATCAATGGAAACCTATTTCTATGTCAACTGGTAAAGCAACTGCTATTGATCAGAGATAAAGATTTTCACCATCGTTCCTCATATGAGTAACCCCAGGAGACAGCCTGTATTCCAGCCCCACTTCGTGGTCTTAGACCTGCTCCTTAACTTTTCTTGGCCCCTACATTTCCTCATCTATAAAACAAACGTTCTCAAGATCCTTCTTTGCTGGATAGGCTAGTTCTAGCTACACTGGCTATTACTTCTGGACAAATCTGGCAGTGCTCCCTTCTTAGTTGTTCCCATTATTATTTCCTCCCTCTTTCTCCTCCATCTGTCCCTCTCCTCCCCTATCCTCCCCTCCTTTCCCTGTCTTTTTTTCTTTCCACATATATAGAGTATCTACTATGACCTCAGAACAGCTGCTGTCCTCTAGGAACTCACCATCTGGTAAAATACATATCAATAATAATTACTATTATTTCAATGAGAATAAATACTAAAAGGCACTAATATTTACTGAGCTCTCACCATGTGCCAGATATCATGCTACATGCTTTTCATGCATCAGCTTCTTTAATTGAATTCTCACAGCACCTCTCTGTGGAAGGAACTGTTATTCCCCTTTGACTTTCAGAGAAGTCAAATGATGTACCCCAAGTCTGTCTTGCCTGAAAGAACTTTTTGAACAAATGAAAAACCACAGTGCAACATGACAAGTGCTATCTTAGTGGTATGTACAAAAGCAGAAAAGCTGACAAGAAAGAGAGAAAAAGGATCTCCCCCTATGTGAATCTGGAAAGAAGGTACACGAATGGAACCTTCGAAGAGGGACCACTGAAGAATGAGAGGGACTTTACCTGATGGAGAAGGACCTGAGAGCCAGATTAGATTAACTCATAACTTAGAAAATGATAAGGAAGAAATAAAAAATGTCGCTGTCGTCTAATAACATCACAATAACGGAAATTACTGGGGTTTTCTTTAGGCTAAATATTAACACAGACGTTGCACCATTTTTTTTGCCAAAAAAAACAACCACTTCATTATTTCAATTCTTGCCTCATTTCCTCCTTCATTCTAAGTAATGCTGTCTATCTGTTGAAAGGATATGAGCCTTCTCTCTTAGGTTCCTGCTTACCCTTCCCCCAGTTTCCAGTCCATTTGTTTGTTAGTCACGTGATTATTTTCCAGTGCTAAGTGCTTGAGCATACTTTATTTCTTAAGAAACATTCTAGAGCAGGTCAGGGAAACCCCTTCACTTTCTAGGAACACTGCAGCTGCATGAAGACTTTAGGTAACCGGTTCTTCATTGAAATTCTGGCTTTGACTTACACCCAGTCACACATTTCAAGTCAGAAAGTGTGGAAATGTGACTTTTTTGCTGCTCAGTACTCATCCCCTTTTCTTAGATGAAGGGAACTCAGTTTTTCTTGGAGACCCACTTCTCCCCCAGTCTCAAACTAAGGGCTTGAGAGTAGTTACCTGCCCCAGGTCTAGCTGATCAAGGTCACAGTCATACTACCTGACTCATGCTCAGCCAGTGAGCATCACCAGCCTTGGAACTGTCACTGGTCCTCCTGGGAAAGAGAAAAATTCTTCCCACTTTGGTAACAAGCTTGTGGGATATGAACTTGGCATTACCAGTGCTTATCTTTGTCACTGCTTGAGCAGAGCAACCTGAAAATGAAGCTAACCCAGTGTCATCTTTCTGCTCAGGCTGGTTAATGCCCTTCATGGCTTTCTCCCTCCCCACACAAGAGGCTACAAGTGTCACTGCAACCGGACACTAGCAGAGGAGCCCCTGATAGGGGACACAGTGACCACTGATACTGCCTTTATTGAAGAGGTCAGTGCTGTCCCTCACCCTACCTTGATTCCCCACATCCTGGTGGAGATTGCATAACCCCTCCTACTACTTAAAAACCTCTCTCTTGCTTAGTATATTACAACACTGTCCTTATGCCCTGCCAAGACCTGCTAGCCCCTTCTTCATGTTCCAGGAAGTACATCTGAGCAGTCAGTCTGGAATTCTCTCTGAGCTGATATCAGCCCCTCCATCAGCAGGGTGGCACAGTCTTATGGCCAGAAGGCCTTAGACTCTCCACCTTCCCCTGAGGCCCCAGGGTCCTCATGCAGAAGAACAAGGTGCCAGGCTTCTGCCTGGATATCTGTGGCCTCAGCACAGATGCCATCTGAGCTTGCCTGCTTCTCACAAACCCCAACCTCCAGGAGAACAAGCTGGGGTGCCTAAATGAGCCTACATGAAGAATATCCCTTCAAACCTGCATCATTATGCAATAATGCTATTTGCTGTGTGTGATAGCCCAGCCATCTCTCAGAGCTGATCAACCAGCCTCATGTCAAACCTTATGATTTTCTGTGATGTTACCCAGATTTTCTCTGGTTCATCTGCATCTTACTGAAACTCATGACTTCTGGTGGCCACTCGGATGTTTCTGAGTCACACTCTGCTCAGCCAGAGCATCTAAGATATTAACATACCTGGAAGGACCTCTCCCGGGCCCATTTAAGATCCTCTGGTCTTCTTGGGACACTTAGGAAAATGTCACAGCTGCAAAGTGGTCTACAAAGTCCAAGTCTACATTCCTGATACTACACCAACACTTCCTGGTAGGAACAAAGCACAAGAATAAAGGCCATCGGGTTTCCCAGCAATGCCTTATTTGTGGACATATTACTAAACAGCCACAGCTGAACCAGAGTTTCAGGCAGGTTTCAACTAAGATTGGTTTGTATTTCCCAAGGTCACTTATAAGCCAATTCTTGGGACTCAGATGCATTTTCAATGGAAACAGTGTGACAGACTGTGCAAGGGCCTCAGGTCAAGCCATAAGTGCCTACAGTAACTGTGGTGCCAAGAGTGCTATTTCAACTCCTTCCGGTCACTATTAATTATATAACTTCTTAAAAAGTGCATGTCAAGCTCCCATGCAGGGTTCTCAGACGTGCTTCCCAGCCCTCACATCTTGGCAGCCTAAGAGAATTACCTCCACTGATCAAACATTCATTCATTCCTACAGATATTTATCTGTTTTGCACCAGGCACAGCTCTTGGTGCTACAGATACAGCAATGAACAAAATGCACCTCCCAGGTATTCCAAAATGGGAAAACAAGGTCACCTGCTGCTATACTGGCCAGCATAATGGAGGAAGGGCCACCTAACCGTTTCTTCAAAAATGACTAGGGTGCTCCAAAGGTAAATTTCCATTTCTACCCTTGAATGCAGAAATGCAGACTCTCAAAGTACCAGTTTTCTACCTTAACAATGTTTAGATCTCGTCTTTTTTTTTAAAAAAAAACAAAATGTCCCAATAATTTAATGGCAGATCTAGAAGACAGCATTTATAGCTATTCCGGGACTTTCCAACAAAAAGCTTTCCCTGGATGCACAGACAGTCATAATACTGATCACGCTCAGTCGATAGCTCTGGCTTGTACACGTGGTCACGACGCCCTTCGTACAGCAAAGGAGAGCACGAGAGGGTGCCCGGGAGGCATCTGGACAGCACACAGCAAAAGGAAAGGCTGAACTCCCCCCACAGAACCCCATTAAAAAAAAAGTTTGTCTATTACAAAGTGACGTTTTCCATTTTTTCCACTTTATAAAGTCAGCGATGCTGGAGGGTGTCTAGCGGAATCCGTCCTCCAGGAATGAGTGCAAAAGGGGAGCACGAGGCTCAGGGACATCCCCTCAGTGAGCAGATGGAAGGGCCAGCCAGAGACCTCCCATCCGTTTTGGACAAACGCACACATACAGAAAAGGATTATTGCCAGCTTGTGTACTTTCACAATGTGATTTTTGTATTTCAAAAGCTTGAATTACCCTTGATGTTGTCGGTGTGGGTTTTGTATTCCATAATGGTGTTGGGAGGTAGGTTTAGCACTCGCCGAAGAGTATCCCGGATGTGGGCTGTGGTGGCTTGGTCACTGGCAGTCTTATTCCATATTGAAATAATGTCCTCCTGAAACTGGACAGAGACCACAGCCCCACAGATCTCCTCCCCAACCATGAACTGTTCCCCCAACATGGCCAGGATGAGAGTCTCCCAGCAACGGGATGCCAAGCCCTTCCAGGGCCGAATCTCATTTTTATTTGCATCATCCTCCCACGTGGGTTTAACTCCTTCTTTGAAGAGATGGAAGTCACTGTGGCCTGTCAGGTCCCCGGGACGTACCATGTGGCTGTAAAACCCCCAGAACTGCTCCACAGAGGCAAAGATGCCAATCTGCTTGATATTCTGTTCGTAGCTCTGTGAGCTGGTGGGACGGCCAGGGGTTCTCCTGGAGTACCAGAAAGTGTAGTTATACTGCAGGGGGTGCTCCACTGGCCCAGGGACGACAGCCTTCCTCTTGCTGCTGCTCTGAGCCTCGTCTCGTTCCGTTTTTTCCTCCTCACCATCTTTCTGTGTGCTGTTTTCTTCATTCGGATCATGGTCCCCACTGTCGTCATCTTTCAAGGCGTCGAACTTGTTGCTCATCCTCTCGCCGCTGCCGCCGCCACTGCCTCACATGGATCTAGTCTTTACATCTCTTTTTCACCTTTGGCTGTTGACCCTTAAATAGACTAGAAGCAAATTATCGAACTCAGAAATAGTCTTCCTTCTTCCATGTGTCGGAGAAGATCATGGGAGATACACTGAGCCTCGGTGAGCTTGACTGGCTTGAGGGCTTCAGGTTCCTTGGGAATTATGAAAGGGCAAGGGTGGGGAAGGCGGAGATGGCGACGCTTCTCACACCAGGGAACCGCCAGGCCAGGGCATTTCCAGCCAGTCCAGAGAGTAAGAAGGAAATGGCATTCTTCTTCTTCCCCACTGCTCTGGGAAAACCTTCCGGGTAGAAGCACCTGGACTCCAGCTCTCTAACCTTTGCTCACTTCCTTATATAACTGAGCATCCCTCTGGAAAACTAACTGCAGAATGGAGTTTACATATTTACCTAGCTCTTTACCCCCTCTCGTTAATTCACTCAGAGCACTCAAAGTGTTCCTAAATTTAAAGGAATATTGATAATTTTCAAGTGCTCATTGCTCCTTATAAAGTGGTCCTATGGGTACATCCTCCCACCACGTTTAATGGGTTGTTTTTGCAATTGGTTTTAAAAACAAAACCAAAAAGAACCACCCATTTCCCTACAGAGAGAAAAACAAACTCCAAGAATAACAAATCTCCAGTGATACTTTGTAGCTTCTCCATTTCCTTCTTAATAGGTTTATTTATATGGATTACGACTTGCATTGACCGTTTTTGTTTTTTTTGATTTGCAAAATATCCACAATAAAAACCAATGACTTCCCAATGGCATCATTAGATCATGAGCTTCCTTAGACCAGAGGGTGTCTTTAGTTCTATTGAGGAGTGTATGATGAAGGGCAAACAAAAAGTAATAAGAAAATAAAATCTACCAGTTATACAGATATTGCTCAAACACTGACCCAGGCTTTCACGACCAGGGTGTCACATTTTTCTGTTGACCTGACACCAGAAAAAGCAAAGCAATCTTATGAAGACATGGATGAAATGTTTCCAAAATATGTCTGTTTAAGATTATGGGAGGGGAAAATTATACTTGTTTTATTTGGCAATAATAATTCGACCTAGACGTGTGTAGAGGATAAATAACTTTTATTCCCATAGAGAGTGAATTCTCAAAGGTCACTAGAATGAGTTCAGAGACATGGTGCTGGTAAATAGCATCCCTCTTCCTCTCTGGAGCAAGTGCCGTTGTGTCCCAAACCCCAGCACCAGAAACTTGAGACCATGTGCCAACCCATCACACCAGAGTCCAGTCCATACTCATTGCTGCAGCTCATGGTGACAAACATTGAGAGGGCAAGTGGAGGTGGCTGGATCTCCTCTGCTTCTTTTTCACCCTTCCATGGGGACAGGATGTGGAGGTGAGAACGTGAACAAGTGTTCTGCTGTCCCCGTTAGGAGTCTGGGCGTGGAGAACAGAAGCCCAGCATCTGGCAGGAGATGGCAGCTCAACAGCCTTTATCCCTGGGAGCCCTCCTGCCATGTCTTCAGACATTTCTGGATTGGAGGGCTTACAGTCAGCCAATTGGACTCCATGTTCTGCAACATTCTACCTTATGACTTTGGACAAGCAACTGAGTCTCACTCTTCTCATTCATAAAATTGGGAATAATATAATTTCACCACTTAGGGCTGAGCACTGAATGAGTTAACAGGAGCACCATAACTGACACATAGAAAGCAGGCCACAGTGGTAGCTAATATTCCAAGGCATATTACTTGGATTTTACTTATGTGAAACTACAAAGCCTGTACTTTCTTCCCCACCTTAGAGATGATGCTTTTCTATTTAAGCCCAAAAGATCCAGAGACTTTACAGTACTGGTGATGCCCTGTACTCAGCATGATGGCCAGTAGGGGAATTCCAGCCTCTGTGTGAAGTGCCGTGCTAGACCCCGAAAACAAGCTTGGTTTGTTTTTTCTGTTCAAGAATGAATGATATCACTGCCCTATTCCTTGAAAACCGCATGTGGAAGTCATGGAGGATGCCTTGCAGTGTTTCCCCACACACTTCTAGTGCATTTCCTGCAAGCTGACATGACAACCCCCAGCAAATCAAAAGTTAGGCTACACTTTTCCTAAGTATCATCTGCATAAAGACGACTGTGCTCTGGTTACAAAGCCACGAAGGGTTGAGGGAAAGAAGGTAATAAAATACCCAGGGCTGACCATGCGCATGGAGGCAGCGTTGGCTGGTGGACTGAGCACTGAGCTGGATGTCAAAAAGCCTGGGTTCTGGGTCCATCCCTTCACTAATAACTGTGTGCTCTCAGGCATAACGACTCTGGGCCTTTGAGCTCAATGCGCGATGCAGGGTGGGCTAAATCATCCTGAAGGTCCCTTCCAGTCTGTGGTTCCAGTGAAGGAGGAGCCCGGAGACATGAAAATATGTGAGATAAATAGCAGATCCACTTCTCACTGCACCCCAAATCCTGAGAAGGCTAGACTAGAGCAAAGGGATCATTGATAGGGTAGGAAGTTTAAGTGCCCACTTTCCCCAATTAGTTTTCAGTCCTTGAACTCTCCACTTTCCTCAGCTTATCAGAGGGAACTACTGATGAGAACATGAGTTCACTGGGACAGAAACCTGAGCTGCTGGTGAGAGTTGGACACCCCGGAAATGTGGTAACTTGTAGGAGCCTCAATAAGAAAATGGGCTACTCCTTAGTTTATGGTGACGATGGTGGTACAAAACCCTGTATCAGCCTGAGTTAGAAAGAAGGTTTTACCTCCCAGGTGGGAGCAAAATGATCTCATGGAGATCCATGCCTTATGGTTTTTTCACCTGTGAGTAAAACCCTGCCCATGCATCACTTTACAAGAATCAGTGTCAATATAAGCAGACCAGCCTTGAGGGAAACAAAGCAACCTCCTGTGCTGAGGAACAGGCTGATCTGAGGGTGTGCCTTTCCCAGGCCTACTGCCCAGTGGTCCACCCTAAAGATAAACTGGCCCAAACTGGCTAAGGCTGCGTTCCTTCACAAGCCAGCCAGAGGGCAAGCGTGCAACCCACTGGACTTTTCCACAGAGGTCTCAGACATCAGCATCCAGGGGAGGCCAGCCAACCTACCCGTTTCAGTCCCTTCTAATTCTGAAATTCTGGGAAACCCCAAGGTTTAGCCCACCCACCTCTCCCAGGCCCGGGGCACCCCATCCTAGATCCCACCTCTGTTGACAGGGATTTGGCAAGAGGTCTTTCCATTTCCAAAAAATGAATCATAAATAAAGCAATACAGTGCTCTTTGGGGATCCCTGTTAAGGAAGTAGCTGGAAATGGGGTGCCTTCTCATCCCCCCACTGGCATCAGCTGGCCAGGAGTGTGGTTTCTCAGAATCACACTGGGTAACCACTCTTGCAGACACTCCAAGGTGAGAAAGCATTGTCACCTGGAACAAACAGTAACCACTAAGCCATATCACACCCTAAGAAAACATGCAGAGATGGATTCCAGACTTGCTGGGAGTTCTCACACCTTTGTGGCTTTCATCATCCTGTCCTCTTCACCTAGAACAGTGGTCCCCAACCTTTTTGGCACCAGGGACCAGTTTCGTGGAAGACAATTTTTCCACCGATGGGGTGGGGGGGGATGGTTTCGGGATGATTCGAGTGCATTGATTTATTATGGTCTCTGTGCAGTCAAACCTCTCTGCTAATGATGATCTGTATTTGCAGCCGCTCCCCAGCACTAGCATCACTGCCTTGGCTCCACCTCAGATCATCAGGCGTTAGATCCCCATAAGGAGTGTGCAACTTAGATCCCTCGCATGCGCAGTTCACAGTAGGGTTTACGCTCCTATGAGAATCTAATGCCGCCGCTGATCTGACAGGAGGGGGAGCTCAGGTGGTAATGCAAGCGATGGGGAGCGGCTGTAAATACAGATGAAGCTTCACTTGCTTACCCGCAGGTCACCTCCTGCTGTTTGGCCTGGTTCCTAACAGGCCACCAACTGGTACTGGTCTGTGGCCCAGGGGTTGGGGACCCCTGACCTTGAACATATTCTTTTGCTTCCTAATTTGCATTTGTCCTTCAAGACTTACTAGAGATCCTTAGGCCTCTCCCTGAGCACCTGGCCTGCTTCCAGGACATACACACACACACACACACACACACACACACAGTGTCATTAACACATGCCTCAGTGTCTGCACGCTGGGTAGCTTCTGAATGGACTCCCAGTGCCTGGCCTGGGGCATGGAAAAGAGAGCACTACAGAAGATTTTAGACAAATGATCCATGACCAATGGTGGCCTTCAAAGGGCCTCTACTTCAGGAGTTCCTTGAGATAGTTTCTGATCTGATTTTCCTTCATAACATGGCAATGTCCAAACTTCTGTTTGGGGTATAAATTAAGAATATTATTGGGTCTTGTGAAAGGTAGCATCTCCTTCCAATTAATACATGGGTGGGGAGAGAGAAGAAATTGGCCGTGGCATTGTGGAGCCTCTGGGAGAGTGCTCTCCAGCACACCAGCCTGGAACCTCCATGGGGACAGCAGCATTTCCCAAGCATCAGCATTTCCCAACTTTTAGAAGGGCAACTGATCCTTGAGAAAGGATATATTACTCCCATTTAATTAATTAGCAATTGAGGCAAAAAGTGACCAAGTGTCATAACTGTGCAGAATTGCTATGAGAAAGACTGTTTTTCATTCATTACTTTAGAACCTATTTGGCGAGGGCCTCCTTTGTGCCAGGCAATTTGCTAGCACACAAGTGTTGAACAAAACAGATTTGGTATCTGTCATCAAGAAATGGAGGGTGGGATGGGACTTCCCTGGTGATCCAGTGGTTAAGACTTCACCTTCCAACGCAGGGAGTGTGGGTTCAATCCCTGGTCGGGGAGCTAAGATCCCACATGCTTCTGGGCCAAAACACCAAAACATAAAACAGAAGCAATATTGTCACAAATTCAATATAGACTTTAAGAATGGTCCACATCAAAAAAGAAAATCTAAAAAAGAAAAAAAAAGAAAAAAAGAAATGGAGGGTGGAAGAGGGATAAATTGGGAGATTGGTACTGACATATACACACTACTATACATATAATAGATAACTAATTAGGACATAGCACAGGGAACTCTACTCAACACTCTGTAGTGGCCTACGTGGGGAAAGAATCTAAAAAAGAGTGGATATATGTGTATGTATAACAGATTCACTTTGCTATACACCTGAAACTGAAAAAAACTATACTCAAAAAAAAAAAGAAAGAAAGAAAGAAATGGATGTGGAAGGATTGACGTTGAACAAATAAGTATATATACTGAACCCATGAACAACACAGGGGTTAGGGGCGCTGACCCACCACAAAGTCAAAAATCTGTGTATAACTTATAGTCAGCCCTCCATATACATGATTCCTTCTTATCCACCGTTCCACATCCTCCGATTCAACCAACTGCAGATCGTATGGTACTATAGTATTTACTACTGAAAAAGATCCCTGTATAAGTGGACCTGCGCAGTTCAAACCATGTAGTTCAAGGGTCAACTGCCTGGTGCATGACATGCTAAGAGGAAAAGCATAGGACACCAGAGAAGTTATGTAAAGGGTGGGGGGCTCTGATTGGCTGGCATTTATGAAGAACTCACTGTGTGTCAGGATTCTGCAATGTTCAGACTTGGCTCACGTGCCCAGAGTCCTCAAGAACCAGCTCAGGGCACAGACTCAAGATTCTCACACAGGGAGGGTCCTATGGCTTCTCTGCAGCCCCAGTTTCCCCACCTGTCAGAAATAGAAATAATAACACCTTTACTACCTGCTTCACATCTGAATGTGAAAAATCAATGTTCAAGCACTTGTCTTTTTAAAATACAGGGTGAAATTAATACTTGAATAAAATCTTTTACAGAAACGAGCAGTTATTTCCTTGCATTCAGATTTATACTCAACAAACAGACCTCATTTCCTCAACCATCCCGACTCTAATTTTTATACTGTAACTTTTTTAAACCATGGCTCTGCTAACAGGTAAAACCACGTGGACACGATGCATGCTTCCCTCAGGAATGCAGCGTAGGAAGGCCACCTTTCCTCCCTTCCCCAAGCCTTCTCTGAGGTCTGAGAGACAGAGCTTCCTGTCTGAGACCAGCTGAGGGAGCCATTGGCCTTGTGTTTATTTGAGCGTTTCTCCTCCTCTCGGGTCCACCTCACGGGGAGAGGAAACAGTGTGAGAACTACACAGAGAACGAGCTAGAAACTGGGAATCCTCCGGAGCTGAGGGAGAGGCAAAGTGAGGCCTCCACTCCAGCCCCTCCCCACCTCCACCCTGACGGCAGCCCTGCACAATCACCTCCATGTGAGTCAGGGAAAGAGGGAGGAGTTGCCTTGTCCTCATGTTCATGTGACTGAAATGAGGTCCTGCTGGACAGGACAGAGCACGGCAGGCCTCTGTGGGCCGCCTCTCAGGAGGCTCAGGGCCCCAGGGCCAGGAGCTGCAGGGGGCCAGGAGGGCTGCCCTGGTGGCTGGGACGGTGTGGCAATAAAGTAGAGTTTGGTTCAAGCTCTGAGTCTCCCCCACAGGTCTGACTTTTCTCCAGCACAGCCTCCTTTCTACCTGGGGCAGCTGGGAGCTCAGCTCCAGCCTCTGCCCACAAGATGGAGGGAAAAGGAGACCCAGCTAGTGTTCTTGTGGCATTGGTGCAGGAGACCAAAAGGGCTTCCTCTAGAGAAGAAGCTGCACAGGAGAGGTGTCTGTAGAGCAGCAGGTCGGAGAGGCTGGCCTCCTTCGTGATGGGGGGAGAGCATGGCCGGTGTGACTCCAGGGCCCCAACATACCTGCAGCCCCATTTGATCTGCATCATCTTTAGGCAGGTAAGGCACCTGAGCTGCCTGTCACCTCACAGGTGGTGACGGACTCAGCCAACTGAGCATGTTTGCTGTTACACTGCTACCTCCCCACGGCCTGGGGCCTCCTGCTACAGAGAAGGGAGAAAATGATTCCCTGAATGCTTCCATGGCTGTATGACCTGCCTTCTCCCTTTCCCCTCCAAAATTTGAGAAACTAGTTCTCAAAAACCCTGAATTGTGAATGACTGACAAGCCCATCTCCCAGCATATTTGTGATTTAAAGGAACAGTGCCTTGATACAAAGGAGTAGCTTCCATAGTAGACCGTCAGGCAAGAGATCCATGGAAGAGGTGTTTGAGGGCCCATGGTGAAGGACTTTACTCCTTTTCCACCAGGTGGCAAGCTCCTCCTCCCGGGGTGGGTGGGCTACATCTGCCCAACCCGGTGTCTGTGGTGCCCAGCAAAGTGCCTGGTGCATGGCAGGTCCTCCATAAGGTATCTGATGATGGATGAATGAATGGATGGATGGATGCATGGCCACCCCCAAACCCCCCAGTAAATGAACCACTCATTGACTTATTCAAATTTTACTAAGAATGAAGCCTACACCAGGCAATAAGCAAGCACTAGGGATACCGCTGTGGACTAGACAGACATAGCCCTGGGCTCACAGAGCCTAGAGTCTAACAAAGGAGATTGCCATTAAACAAACAGTGGCCAAATAATTTATGGTTGACACTATGTGTGCTATTAAGGCTGATGGCAACAACTGTCAGTTCTGACCATTTAGGTATCCAGCTACTAATCTGTAATCTAATTTTACAATCTGGCCATTAAATTTATAAAATTCTAGTTTCGCTTTTGTTTTTTTTTAATTCTAGTTTTTTAAAATCCACTTTAATGTTGTTTAAACACAAACCTATGTTATAATTTTTTTTAATTCAGAAGATTTATATTTAAGTTCCACAAAGGAAAGCCAAGGCACATAAATTAAAGCTCTAGGGAATTAGGTTTAAGTTCCAACAAACTAAGAAATTTCCACCAACCTATCCAAAGAGTAGTATTTTAAAGTTCAAAATAACTTCTACAGTGATATTATAATTATATAAAAATTACATGTGTAAAAACCCTCAAAAGAAAGTAAAAAATAACAGTAGTTATTTATTAAATAATGATTATGGGTGATCTTTTTACTCTTTCCATTTTAAAAAAAAATGTTATTTAATGGATGATTATGACTTTGTAATAGAATAAATGTTTTAAAAGCCTGTTAAAATATATCATAGATTATCTCATTTTCCTTTTGGAATTATTCATATTGCTCAGTCTGTAGTGTTTTAGTGGATGTTAACTATGTCTTTTTTTTCCCCAGCTATGTATTTCTTTTTTTTTTTCCAGCTATGTATTTCTTGAATGAAGGAATAAATGAATGAATTTTGAATCCCATGTCTTTAAGACCACCATATTGAAATTTTTGTCTTAAAGTGTTGAAGTCAGATTTCCCAAACAATGAACAAAGTCCAGACCTTTAGGCTTTCTCAAAAAAGATTCATCCAAAGCTTGTTTTAGTTGTCTTATTCAGTTCTTGGCTATTTTGTTTGTAAATATGGGTTTTGAATATGGTAAATGGGTTAAAGAACAAATGTTTAAGTACATTCTGAAATACAACACTTCTCTAATTCCATTATTTTAAAATGATCTATCTCTAATCAAGAGCAACATCCTGTTGTCTTCTCAAGAAATCTCATTTATTATCAACAAATATTTAGATCCCATCAGAACATTTGCTTTTCATTTGCAAATATATCTCCTTTGGAGACCTTCTGTCACCTATTTGATTGTTATGACTCATAAGTTAGAAATTATTATCTAAAAATTATTCAATCATAGAATTTTACATTTGAAAGGGTCATTAGTTGTCACTTAGTCCAACATTCCTCCCAAAGCAGGAATTCCTTCTACAATCTTGGTCAGTAGTCTGCTTGAATACCTCCTATGCTAGGAAGCTCACTGCCTCCCATGGAAGCCCAGTTTGTTTTTAAAAGCTGCTTATCTTTAAGTTATATCCATCATAGATGAAAGTTTTATTCCCCAGCACAGAACTCATCACATCAAAAATGTTCAATAAATGTTCATTGATGAACAAGTAGATGTTTGAATTCATTTATCTATTCAGCATATTTACTGAACATCTATCATGTGGTGGGTGTTATTTAAGCACTGGGGGTATAGCAATTGACAAGAAAGACATGGTTCCTGGCCCAGGAAGTGTTTTCATTCTAGGGTTAGTTGGAATGAATAGTCTACCCATACATCTTTTTCCTATTTAAATCTTAGACATACGTCGGGGGGAAGATGGGGAGCAGTACTATTAAGACAGGTTGAGGAATATGTAAGGGTTTTTTGAATATTCCTAGAAACTACTTGAGAATCCCAGAGGAAAACTAGCCTGCCTGTCAAGTTTGTACATTAAAGAAATGTAATCTGATTTTATACCTAAGGCTGGTGAAGCAGGATATTTGATATATACAGTATAGACATAAGATGGAGAAGTATAAGCATGTACACTTACATTTTGTTACTTATTGATACATTAATATATGTATGTGTATATATATACACACACATAAATGCACATTTATTTTTATTCAAACACTTATACACACTCACATAAAAATGGCAGAATATATACCTAATTTTAAAATATTTATCTCAAGGTAGTGGGATTATAGCTTTATTCTTTTTGTTTTTCTATATTTGACACATTTTCTACAATAAACAAGCATTACTTAAGTAAGCAAAAGAAGTTTTATAAAACAAAATAATGAATGAACAAAACCCAGAAATTCCCACTAACTGGTCGTGCTGTTGATTCCTCAGTGCTTTCTTCTTGCTGGTGCCTCCCACTCCCTCTCCTCTCCTCCTCCCCACCTTCTTGACCAGGTAAATAGAGTCTCAGATCAAGCATCATCTCCACTGAAATCTTTCCTGATGCCTACCCTGTCCCTACCCTCCGCAGCTACAGGGCCCCCCCCCCACCATGCTCCTTCCTTGTGTGCCCACCAAATTTGGTGCCTACAACTCTGCGTTGCCTTCTCGCCTGATTGTAAGCACCCGTCAGGCCTGGGCTCTGGAATCCAGCCCCAAGCATGGCCCCCAGGAGATGTGTGATAAACACTTGGGCCTCACCTAGGTCATTGCCACAGCTTGCCACCAGTTTCTAGCCTCTGGCTCAGATCACACTGGCCCCTCCTTGACAGCTCCCTATCGCCAGTCAAGAAAGTACAATGCCTTGGGGGCATCCAAAAGCTCTATAATATGGTACCAGCTCACCTTTCAAGCCTCATTTTTCTCTTTTGTATCCCCTTCCAGGACCATTTTCCTGCCCTCAACAGGCCATGCTTCCCCGCCCTTGCTCCTTCTTTTAAACTGAAATTTTCTTCTCCATCTCCATCTAAGGAATTTCTAAAAATTCACCCAAAACTAGGATAACATCAATAGCTACCCTTAGAAGTGTGATGGGCATAAATGATATAATGTGTGTGGAGCTCTTAGCACTGTGCCTTGCAACTGCTAAGCATATAATGAATAATAGCTGTTATTATTATCCTAATCATCATCATCGTTGATGTGCATCAGGCATCAACCTTGACCCTAAGAATAAAGAATTTTTTTTAAAAAAAGTTCTTGCACCTGGGCAGGTAAATAACTCACCATAATCCAATATGGTAAGAGTTATGACAGAGCTAGGAACAAAAAGCTGTGGGAACCAAGTGTTAGGGGAGAGAAGTGGTGGCTTCTCAGAAGAGATGGTGTTTTCACTGAGCCTTAAAGAATAAGTAGGAATTTCACCAGGAGAAAAGGAGAGAGTAAGGTAAGACACTCCAGGCAGAGGACATGTCAAAAGCAAAGGTATGGAGGAATGAATGAGCAAGGTGAGTTTGGGCAGCTGCATGCGTGACAGCCGAGGCCTTCCTCTTGTCTAGTGCACTGCAGAGAACCATCTTCTTCTGCCTTCTGCTGCCCAGGAAACACAGCCTGTGGTGCTGGGCTGAGAGGGCGATTCCAAAGGAAGGGATGTACAGAACCCTGGCACTCTTTTTGCCGTCACCCTGATGTGGGGAGAGGAGGCCTGATCCCCCGTGGGAAGGGCAGAGTTGCTCAGGTAGTAGCTGAGGTAGATGAGGAACCAGAGGGCTCTGCAGAGACCTGAGCCACCCTTGCAGCAGAGCCCTGGGGAATCCACAATCAGCAGTGACTGCGAGGGGCCAGTCAGGCAGCTGAAGTGCAGCCAGCAGGCCACCCAAGCAGCCCTCCCAAAACAAGCACTATTTACTTTGGTTGCTGGCCGTCCCCACAATTCACACATAAGATTTATCACCAGAAGCTAGTCACACAGACTGAACACTAATAAACTTCTCAAACATAACCCTCCGAGGCTAGGCGTGGAGGATGTAAAGGGAGGAACAGCGTCTGGTTCTTGGGAAAGTCTATCATGCCTTATGCAGATAGAGAAATTAAGTTCTCTAGAAAGAGAGAAGTCAGGAAGTCTTTCCCTCCATCTTCATCAACTTTGGTATCTCACCCCCACCACAGGGTAATATAAGAAAGTGTAAACTGTGTTCCTGATCCCTGTATTTTCCCCTACCCTCATTTCAGGCAGGAAGGCAAGCTTTGTAATTTCTTGAAAGGGGACTTCGGCAGAGCAGAAAGCAGACATCAATCCTAGAGCAATTGAAGTCTATATTCTTCTAGAGGATGGGGCAGGAAGAGTGTCTCTGAGGAGCAGTAAGGTAGGAAATAGAGGTTCCTGGAACTGGAAAGGAGATGACGAGACTTCAGAGAGGAATTGGTAACTGGTTACAGACTCACCAAAGATTCCTGGAGCCCAGGCTTGGCCCTGAGAGGAAAACAGAGAATGGACAAACAGGTGGTAACTAGAGAGGACCTAGAACTGGAGGGGCCTCCGTAATGCCTTAATGCACCAAACCCCGGGACAAAGCTGATTCATCAAAATAATAGGGTTGTAATTTCCTCCTAGTCAAGTGAAATGGGGACTCACATGAGTCTTCTTTGCCAGTAGAAGCATCCCTTCCACCCCCATCTGAGCATATTAGTCCTGCATTGCCCAAGGAAACTATAATGACCTCCCCTGAGGTAGTTGCCTTGCAAGACACTGTGAAAAAGAAGATATTTATGTTCCATGTTAATGCTCACCAAGGGTAACCTCAGTGGAAGAAGCTTTTAATAATCAAATGGATAGGATGACCCATTTTGTGGATAGCAGTCAGACTCCTTCCCCAGCCAATATGCTCATGAACAAAGTGGCCATGGTAGCAGGGATGGAGGTTATACATGGGCTGAGGAACAAGGACTTCTATTCACCAAGAGTAACAAACTGGCTACAGCCACTGCTGAGTGCCCAATCTGCCAGCAGCAGAGAACAATGCAGAGACCAATGCAGCAGAGACCACCAATAGTGGCAGATTGGGCACTATTCCCCAGGTGATCAGCCAGCTACCTGACGGCAGGTTGGTTACATTGGACCCACTCCATTATGGAAGGGATAGCACTTTGTTCTTACTGAAATAGACACTCTAGAGTGGGATTTGCAGTCCCTGCCCACAGTGCTTCTACCCAAACTACCATCTGCGGGCTTACAGAATACCTTATCCACCACCATGGTATTCCACACAGCACTGTTTTTAACCAGCAAATGAAACGCAGAAATGGGCCCATGCTCATGGAATTAACCGATCTTACAATGTTCCACACCATCTTGAAGCTGTTGGCTCAGCCTTTTAAAGACTCAGTTACAGCACCAGCTAGGTGGCTGGGGCAAGGTTTTCCAGAAGGTTGTGTATGCTCTGAATCAGCATCTGATACAAGGTGCTATTTCTCCCATATCCAGGACTCAAGGGCCAGCACTGAAAAAGTGGAAATATGAGTGGCACCATTTACTATTACTCCTAGTGATCCACCAGCAAAATTGTTGCTTCCTGACCCCACAACCTAATTCTCTCCTGGTCTAGAGGTCTTGGTTCCAAGGTAGAAAATGCGTTTACCAGGAGACACAGCAAGGATTCCACTAAACTGAAAGTTAAGACTGTGACCCAGCCACTTTGGTCTCCTCATAACTCTGAATCAACAGACAAAGAAAGGTAGATAAGGTATTCTATACGTCCACAGATGGTGAGGGTGATTAATCCTGATTACCAATGGGAATTTGAACTGCTACTACACAATGGAAGTGAGGAAGAATATTTCTGGAATACAGGAGATTCCTTATGGCATCTCTTAGCAGTACCATGCCCTTGTGATTAAAGTCAATGGAAAACTATAACAACCCAATTCAAGCAGGACTACCCTACAGAAGTGTAAAGGATTATTATGAACAACTTATTCCAACAAAATAGACAATCTAGATGAAATGGACAAACTTCTAAAACACACACATTATCAAAATTGACTCGAGAAAAAAATACGGAAAATCTGAGTAGACCTACATCAACAAAGAGTATTGAATTAATAATTTAAAATTTTCCCACAAAGAAGAGCCTAGGTCCTGCTGTTGACTTCTATGAAACATTTAATGAAAAAACAATACCAATCTTTCACAAATTCTTTCAGAAAATAGAAGATGAGGGAACACTCTCAAACTCATTTTAGTAGCTCAGTATTAGCCTCATAGTAAAGCCAGACAAAGAAGTCACATGAAAAGGAAACTATAAATCAATATCCCTCAGAATATAGATGCAAAACCCTTAACAAAAAATAGCAAACCAAATCTAGCAACATTAAAAAAAATCACCATGACCAAATGGGATTTATCTCAGGAGTACAACGTTGGCCTAATACCCAAAAATCAATAAAAGTAACACACCATATCAAAAGAGTAAAAGACAAACCCACATGACCATCTTAACAGATGCAGAAAAATATTTGGCAAATTTTAATATTTATTCATGATATCTTAAAAACTCAACAAACCAGAAATAAGTGAACTTTCTCTACCTGATAAAGAGCATCTATGAAAAACCTTTGTTAACATCATATTTAATGGTGAAAGACTGAATGCTTTCCCCTTAAGACTGGGAATAAGGCAAGGATGTTTGTTCTGACCATTTCTATTCAACACTGTACTTTGTACTGGACGTTCTAGCCAGCACAATAGGCAGCTGAAAAAAATTAAGGGCATACAGATTAAAAGGAAGAAGCAAGATTGTCTTCATGTGCAGATGATATAATCTCGTAAGCAAGAAAATTTTATAAAATCTACAAAAAGTGTACTAGACCTAATAAGCAAATTTGGTAAAGTCACAGGATAAAAGATCTTGTTCTGCAGTAATTGACAAGCTGATTCTAAATTTTATAAAATTTATATGAAAATTCAAAGGACTTAAGACAACAACAAAAACCTGCATAAGAATTATTAAAGAAATGCAAATCAAAACTCCAGTGAGGTACCACCTTACATCAGTCAGGATGGCCATCATCAAAATGTTTAATAATAAATGCTGGAGAGGGTGTGGAGAAAAGGGAACCCTCCTACACTGTTGGTGGGAATGTAAATTGGTGCAGCCACTATGCAGAACAGTATGAAAGTTCCTTAAAAAACTAAAAATAGAGTTACCATATGATCCAGCAGTCTCACTCCTGGGCATATATCTGGAAAAGATGAAAACTAATTCGAAAAGATACATGCACCCCAATGTTCACTGCAGCACTATTTACAACGACCAAGACGCGGAAGCAACCTAGATGTCCATTGACAGATGAATGGATAAAGAAGATGTGGTACATATGCACAATGGAATATTACTCCACCATAAAAAAGAATGAAATAATGCCATTTGCAGCAACATGGATGGACATAGAGATTACCATACTAAGTGCAGTAAGTCAGACAAAGTCAAATATTATATGATATCACTCATATGTGGAATCTAAAAAAAAATGATACAAATGAACTTATTTACAAAACAGAAATAGATTCACAGACAGAGAAAACAAACTTATGGTTACCAAAGAGGAAAGAGGGGGGAGGGATAACTTGGGAATTTGGGATTAACAGACACACGCTACTATATATAATATAGATAAACAACAAGGACCTACTGTATAGCACAGGGAGCTATATTCAATATCTTGTAATAACATATAATGGAAAAGAATATATATATATGTTACATATATATATGTTTTCAGCTTTCTGTACACCTGAATCATTGTAAATCAACTATACTTCAACAACAACAAAAAACTGCACAAGAAGAACAACACTGGAGGACTTATACAAAACTTACATAAAGGTACAGTAATCGGGCTTCCCTGGGGGCACAGTGGTTGAGAGTCCGCCTGCCCATGCAGGGGACACGGGTTCGTGCCCCAGTCTGGGAGGATCCCAAATGCCGCGCAGCGGCTGGGCCCGTGAGCCATGCCGCTGGGCCTGCGCGTCGAGAGCCTGTGCTCTGCAATGGGAGAGGCCACAACAGTGAGAGGCCCGCATACCGCAAAAAAAAAAAAAAAAAAAAAAAAGGTACAGTAATCAAGACAGTGTGCTGCTAGGGTAAGGAACAACATATAGTCAGTGGAGCAGAGTAGAGAGTCCAGAAGTAAACGTTCATATTTACGGTCAATTGATTTTGACAAAAGTGCCAAGGCAATTCAATAGGGGAAAGGATAGTCTTTTCAAAAAATGGATGGAACAACTGGATATCCATATGCCAAAAAAAAAAAAAAAAAAAAAGAACTTAGACCTTTGCCTCCCACCATACATAGTTCACACTGGATCACAGATGTAAATGTAAATTCTAAATCTATAAAATTTCTGGAAGAAAACATAGGAGAAAATCTTTGTGACCTTGGGTTAGGCAAACATTTATTAGATATGATACCAAAAGCATGATCCATAAAAGAAAAAAAATGTCAACCAGACCTCATCAAATTGAAAGCTTTTACTCTTAAAAAGAAACCATTAAGGGCCTCCCTGGTGGCGCAGTGGTTAAGAGTCCGCCTGCCGATGCAGGGGATGCGGGTTCGTGCCCCGGTCTGGGAGGATCCCATATGCCGCGGAGCGGCTGGGCCCGTGAGCCATGGCCGCTGGGCCTGCGCATCCGGAGCCTGTGCTCCGCGACGGGAGAGGCCACAACAGTGAGAGGCCCGCATACCGCAAAAAGAAAAAGAAAAAAAAAAAAAAAAAAAAAAAAGAAACCATTAAGAAAATTAAAAGGCAAGTCACAAATTGGGAGAAAATAACTGCAAGTCATGTATCTGATAAAGGACTTGAAAGCAGAACATATAAAGAACTCTTACAATTCAACAATAAGACAAACAACCTAATAGAAAACAGGCAAATAATTTGAACAGATACTTTACCAAAAAACGATATACACATGGCTAATATACACATGAAAAGATTCTCAAAATTCTCAAACTTTCATTAGGGAAATGCAAATTAATACCACAATAAGATACTTAACCCACTAGGATGACTATAATAAAAAAGATTGATTATATCAAGTCATATAGTGTTGGTGGGAAAATAAAATGATACAGCAAATTTGGAAAACATTTTCAGTTTCTCAAAATGTTAAACATACACTTCCCACATGAGCAAGCAATTCCACTCTTAATTATCTATCTACGAGAAACAAAAATATATGTCCACACAAAAACTTTTAAGCAAATAATCACAGCAACATTATCAGCAATAACCCTAAACTGGAAACAACCTACATGTCCATCAAATAGTGAATGAGTAAACATACTGTGGTTTGTCCATACACTGGCATACTGCTCAGCAATGGAAAGGAACAAACTGCTGATACATGCAACAACATGGATGAAACTCGAAACATCATGTAAGTGAACGACGCCAGACACCTAAGATTACATACTGCACAATTCTATTTACATGAAATTCCTAGAAAAGGCAAAACTATGGAGACAGGAAGCAGATTAGTGGTTGCCTGGGGCTGAGGCTGGGAGTGGGGATTGACTGCAAATAGACAAAAAGGAATTTGGGGGGATGATGGAAGTATTCTAAAACTGAATTGTAGTGATGGTGGCAAATCTACATAAATTTACTAAAATTCATCAAACCACACAGTTACAGTGAATGAACTGTAAGTTACACTTCAATAAAGTTGTTTTTAAAAACTGGACTAATTCTGGTATTGAGTTTGCAGATTTAAATTCATACCTATTTCATCAGTTTTAGTTTTCCCCAAGAAGATATCATACTTTTTACTATGAGAATCAGTTTGGACAAAAGATGGTCACCTGCCTTCATCATCCTGCAATTTATTTTGAAAATGCAAAAGCTTCTGTTACATGCCTTTGATTCCTTCTGCTTCAAAACTTTTGCTGTTTTGCATTATTCCACTTGGGAAGGGCTCAGTTATTGCATCAGAACACAAGAATCCACAGTAATCAGAAGGTCCAGGTAAGTTTCCATCCCCTTATGCACCATCTTTCTTCCAAATCTATAGCAATGATTACTTGAAGCCAAGATTACTGCATTTTAAAGACTGAAAAACCAATAAGAAGACTTCTACTTTCTAACTGTATTGAATCTTCCTCCTGTTAACATAGAGATGAAATTATTGGGAAGCCCCTATCTGGAGCCTGTTCTAAATATAAGCCTTCCAGACGCAGTGCCACCCAGGATCTGAGTTCTGGGACCTTGGAAACGCTAGGTAAACCTCCCTGGCCCCTTTGGCCACTTTGCAAATCTTTTACACTTGGGAAGTTCTGTGAGTGACTTAAAAGATTTTTAAAATTTTCACAAAACATAAAACCCAAATCAAATCATGTTTAGAATCTTTCTAAATCTATAAATTTCAACTTAATTGAACTATTGATGAAATTATCACTCCAAAAAATTCATTTGGCTAAAAACTGAACCAAACTATACCTACCAGTTTGTGCAATGAAATTCCGAGCAAAATACACACACAATTCTGAGGAAAGTTGCCCAAATCCAGTAGCAGAAAACCCATGGCTCTATTTATAAGTATTTCTCCAATGGGAATAATGATAGTTGTACCTTTAAATTTGTTTTTCCTTTAGAGGTCACCAGCTCTTCCCAGCTATTGTCAGCACTGCTCCCCAAGAAAAGAAAGTGTATGTCATTGAGTTTTTATTCAGAAGATTATTTTGGTCAAATCTCTCTGAGATTCTGGGAAGCTGAAAATTTGTCTCCACTTATCAGACCTACCAGCGTGGTTATAGAATGATATAATCTCAGAGGTGAAGGAGACCAGCCACCTCCTCAGGAATCATCCGTAAAATTTCCCTGGGGTTCATCTGTGTAATTCTAGTGACTCTCAAAGTTTGGAAATCCATATTCTAGTCATCCATTTTCTGCTTTGTTTAGCCATTTGTATACGTCAGGATAAGGAATCAGTTCTGGCTGTGTGGCTGTGTTTGATTAGGTGACTGGACTTCTGAATCAAAAATAAAAAGTAAAGGTCATGAATTTAAGTATCAGAAAGAAAACTGTTCCCTCCCTCTTCCCAGGATCATCCTATTCATGGTCCCCCAGTTGTTTCATTTGCTAGACCTCAAATACTACCTCCAGATGCCACCTCCTGCCTATGGGAGGACAGAGGAGCATGCAGAGGTCTGCAGTTTCTGTTCCTGGTTCACAGCTTGTATTTTTAGGAGACAGTGATAGAGAGATGCTTCCTCTACCCAACTCAGTACATCTAAACTGTGAGTCACTGTACGGGAAATAAAAGGAATTCCCCAAACCATATACATATATCCTTTGGGGTTTTTTTATTATTATTAAATGAGGTTTCACATATCACAAAATAACATGTGCAATTTGTGTAAAAAACAATTCATAAGCCTTCCAAAAAAGGACTTAGAGTGATTATCTGCCATAAGCATCATCTTGCCAGTTATTACTCATGGGACTGAGGGTGCCTTGCATTCTTTTTCAAAATAGATCTTTCCATGAAAAAGCACAATATGTTGTTGCTGTATGAAGTAAAATTACAAAAGAAGTTATTTTTATCCTCCAGGAGGTTAACATTACATTCTGAATGGAATCAACCAGTTTACAAAAGAAGAAGAAAAAAAAAAAAGGAACCGACATATCCGGAAACTCAATATTTTTTTCTTTTCCTCCAGTTTAAATTTCTGAAATACCTCTTCCTATTACATAAAACCATATTCTCTAAACAATTACGTGTGTTAATGAATGTCCCCAGCTTGTAGAAGGTGGTGACAGTAAATCCAAGCTGCAAAAACGAAAGAAAGTAAAGGGAGATCATATCATTCAAAGAATTAGCAGCCGACTCTAAAACATGCCTTCTTTTTCTACCATTTCTGTCCCAGGCTCTGCACTGAGGCAGTGCAGTGTTGCAAAAGAGCCTAATCTGTTCTTAGAAACATCTACGTAATTGCCAGGTCTCTGTGGGAACAGTAGCTCCATCATTTACCAACTGATCTTGAGCAAGATAATTAATCAGCAGTATCTCAGCCTCCTCATCTGTGAAGTGGGGATAATGGTACCTCCTGTATCAGAGAGTACGATTAAATGAGGTATGTGAGCAAAGACCTCAGCACCTTTCCTGTCACACAGCCAGCACCCAGGGATTATCAAGGAGGAACCTCGCTCTTAGATTTACACGGGATTTTGAGGAAGGAGTGGCTGGGAACAGTAAGAAATAAAATGAAAAGAAAGAAGTGAAAGGACAATAACAGGCCTGGTGACCTGCCCAATACTGAGGTCCTTTAAGTACTGCAGCATTTGATACCACATCTTTCCATCTTGGTGAAACTGAAATCACTCACCAGTTATTTTTCCACTCAATATGTCTGTAAGGTGACTAGTCACCCACTCTCATTTTTCATAGGTCAAGCTGAAATACAAAAATGATGAAGTCCCCATGGGCAAAGCCAAAAGGAAATCCACAACTTACTGTGGTCTGTAACTTACTTCTGTTGCTCTGTCCATGAGCACCAAAAGTGGGTCTAAATGTCATTTCTTTTTTTTTTTTTTTTTGCAGTACGCGGGCCTCTAGCTGTTGTGGCCTCTCCCGTTAAGGAGCACAGGCTCCGGACGCGCAGGCTCAGCGGCCGTGGCTCATGGGCTCAGCCGCTCCACGGCACGTGGGATCTTCCCGGACGGGGGCACGAACCTGTGTCCCCTGCAACTGGCAGGCGGACTCTCAACCACTGCACCACCAGGGAAGCCCGTCATTTCTTTTTTAAAGAACATCTCTTATACATGAATTTAGGTAAAGACATAAAATACTTATGATGATACATAAACAGGTTAAAAATTACATATCACAACAACTAGAAGAGCACATAAACAAATAAAAACACAACTTTATTTTGGGCTAAAATTATATGCAATATTTGTGTTGGATTTCCATTATTGAAAATTTTTATAATAAAACCTACACTACCCATGCATAGATCTTAGTAGTCAGTATCATTCTTTTCTTTTGCTTTCTTTCTATCTCTTTCTCTAAATACTAAAATCTGAAATCACTAGGTGATAGGTGAAGCCTTTAGCAGTCTTACCTACCTGGAACATTCCCTCGCATCTAGTTCCATAATGCATGGATATTCTTAAGAGATAATTTCCTAGTAATTGTGGCCCCTTCCTAGCACAATTACTTACCATAGAGTAAAAGAAATTCAAGAAGAAATTCAGCAAACCATTGAGTACTAATTGCAAAGCACATGGTTTTTAAATCTTAAAGGCAGATTCTTGGGACCAGCAGCCCCAAAGTTTTGAGCACCACCATCTTGAATGCTTGATTTATCTTAGACACACTGCAGTCCTGAGCTACTGGATAGCCCAGAGCTGGAAGAGGCCTCTCACTTCCTGAAGGACGCTAATTATCAACATAAAACCCGAGAATTGGCAATTGATTTCTGCTTAATCCCACCCCCATGCAAAGCAGCATGGAACCATTGTGTGATCATTATCCCGACTGAAACACATGTAAGAAAAGGGGACAAGAAAGAGAAGATGAATAGGAGCAGTGAAGGTAAAAAGAAAGAAGCAGAAGGGACTTCTGATGTTCCTGCATCCAGGAAGCTCTTCTGTCAGCTGATGTAGCTGAGTGAAGGAATGACAAGCTGTGCTTTGAGGGAGGAGCTCCGTGCACCAGCAATTCCGCATGAGCCAGATGTCTCTCACGCAATGACTATGGGCTTCCCGCAACTGGGAAAATCCATCCTTCCCTTTGAGAGAGGCAACCACATTTCTATTTCTGGACATGATCCACAATCTCATACTCACTAGGACTGCCACTGAGAAATTCCCAACATTACATTCCTATTCTTAGAGGAAACACTCAGTGCCTTTGTGACCAGTTTTCAGACGGCAAATAGGATATTCTTCTACTTCTTAGATGGGTATGGCTACAGATTGAGCACAGTCATATAACAAAAAGTTGGCTTTTAGCCAGTATTATTTCACAAGAAGCTTGAGGTCTTCCAAAATCATGATATATGGACTTTGATTTGCAGTGTCTTAAAAAAAATTACATATCAATACACACACGTAGCGTGCAAACGCCTCATAAGCGTCATGTTTTTCTAACCATCTTGGTCTGCTGCCCCACTTCCTGCCTTCATGAACAGGATGTGACCCAACAGGATGTAGCTGTCCCCTGTTTTCCATTTTCCAGCTCTGAAAACCTGATGTCTGGGTTTGATGACTTGATCACTGACCTCTAGTGACCACGGCCAACAAGGGGAAAATCCACACTCCAATAATCTGAGCCTCAAAGACTGTTAGACTTCCTGTTCTTTTCCTAGGTGACTAGTAGTCTCCTCTCCAGAAACAGGTGAAGAGCAGGTAAAAACTGAACAGCTGATCCATCATCTGACTGGATCTATAACTGTTCTGCTACATCTCTGCCAAGGCTGTGTTGTACCGAAGGGTGATCATTTTACACTGCAGGGGAAGATGGCAGGGACCACATGTGAACTCACAACCCACCCAGCGCACCCCAGCTCCCTTACTGGACACTCCATTTGATCATCTGAGATCAGCTGCATGTGTGGAGGGGGTCTGATCCTCGTCATCAAAGCTGGCTCCTTCTAAAGAGCTGTCATTCATCCAGTTTTTATAGATGATGTAACTGAGGCATAGAAAGGTTAAGTACCTTGCTCACGGACAAAACTTTTTCTACCACAGCACACTTCTAAGGGAGCAGTAATAGAGGAACCTGGAGACGGGAACTGCCAAGTATGACCAATAGCAGACTCAAGACCAATGCCATGGGAGGGCATGAATGACCCCTCTCGACTTCAACCTCCCAGCTCCTCTTAGCCACCTGCCATTCACCAATTTGTGGAACACATTTGGAATTCGTCTGTATCTCTCACCTGTGCCAGCCCTCAGAGTGACACCCAGTGTAGACGTGCAACTCTGCTGGCTTTCCTTCTCCAGGACAGTACTGTGACCAGAGGCTGGTCCTGGTGGCCCTCTGAGAGCCTCCTGTGAGCATCCCTCCTCTCCTGAAGCCCCCTCCATGTACAACAGAGAAGCAGAAGCTGGAAGCAGGAGGGGGAAGGGTGGAGGGAAGCTGTCCCAGGCTGGCCTTCTTGGGCTTTCAGAGCTAGATTCTCAGTAGTCAGGCTTGCAGCCAGCACTGAGGCCCACAGACCACCCACAATACCCCAGCCTGGTTTCCCCTTCTCTAACCAAGGAGACAGCTTGAGAAACGTAAAGTAACTTCTGTCCTACTGCAAAGCACACGACTGTCCACTGTGCCACAGTTAGAGGAGGGAAGATGGGTTTGGGGAAGAGGCAAGAAGGAGCTAAGAACTCTTTTGGGGAGATACATTAAATTTGGGGTTCCAGAGAACCATCTAGGTGGACTGTCCAGTAGGCAACTGGAACTCTGTGATGGAACTCTGAAATACTAAATAGCACCATAGTTCTCCCACAACATGATTTTATTCATGAGAATCTAAACCGTCTCGCATGAGCTTCCTTGTCATAATTCACCACTAAATTAGACTTAAACAAGCATAACTGTGATTTGTGCAGCTAACAGCACATAAGCCAAAATTAGAACCCTTTCTTTAACTCCATACTGAAGATGGAGTGAAATCATACCTTCAGATGACCATGATATTTTTAAAATATGTAATGTTTAAAGGGCAATCATACTCTATTTGAATCTGGCTAAAAGAGTTTCTGAATTTTCCTGTTGCTTTTGGTGTAAATAACATAATTGTCATAAATGAGCTATACTATGAGGATATTAGAAACATAGGTTTTTAATGGTATTATTTCTAAATTCTTATGATCATGAAATTACCACTCTCTCCCTGGCGTTATAGTTACTTGCATGCCTAGGTTAGGGTACCTATTACATGGTGAGCTGCCGGCTCACCTTCTCACTCCACACATCTGGGGTTACGCTTTGCACACAGTAGGCCTGAAAAAAATATAGGAGACTTAAATTTAAATAAAGAGTGACCCTTGGAAATGACATGTGCTTAATAGTCAGAACTCTTACAACTGAACAAAACATTTTAGAAAGTTAATCATATGTATTTGTTTAAATGCCTGTGGAGTAAATTTTGAAATAAATATCAAATTCAACGGGATATCAACCCAAATGCAGTTTTATAAAGTGACAATCTAGTTATGTCATGAACAATACCATCACACAAATCTCTAATTTACTATAACCATTTATAGCATTTATTCTTAGCCTTGGCCACAAATTTTGATACCTGAGCCCAATCTCTAGAGATTACTGGGTCCAGCAATTAATTCAAGAATGTGATTTTTTTTGTAGTTCTAATATGCATTGGAAGTTGAGAAACAATGAATTATAGATTACTCTCTTCAAAAACATGATTTTCCAAAATGTTCAGCCTCGAGTAATTGAAGAAGTCAAGATAGAAACAATAGCATGCCATTATCTCAGATTATCAGATAGGCAAATACTAAAAAGAATGTTAATATACAAGCATTGAATAGTGTTTTTTCAAACTGTGAGTTACTACTCATTCGTGGATCATGTAATTAACTTAGTGAATCATATCTGGCATTTAAGAGAATTTTGAAAAGGAAAGGAGAGAGAGGAGAGAAAAAGAGGTCATTGCATCTAGTGAAGAAAATAGAAATGTGTGTTTATTTAATGTGTGTGTACTGAATCACTATATAAAATGCATGTCTTACAGTAAGTCAAGGTGCAAAAGTTCGAGAAACACTCTAGAATGCAGAGAAAAATATACTCTCCTGTCCTGTCATGGGGAAATGTAAATGGACACAACATTCTTGAAGGCCTTTTGGCAACAGGTATTTAAAACCTTGAAAATCTTCACTTTGACCCAGAAATTTCTTATCTAAGAATTTATCCTAATAAAATACTCTCTTAAGTGCACAGTTGCACGTGGGAATGTGCATTCCTTTGCTGTTTACAATTGGAAAGAATTTTAAATATCCAACCATATGGATTATGGTTAAATACATTGTGAGACACCCATGCAATAAAATACAATGCAGTTATTAAAAATACTGATGTAGATTTATCTCTACTGATTTGGAATGATGTTCAGATATATTAAAAAGAAAAAGCAGGGCTTCCCTGGTGGCACAGTGGTTGAGAGTCCGCCTGCCGATGCAGGGGACATGGGTTTGTGCCCCGGTCCAGGAAGATCCCACATGCCACGGAGTGCCTGGGCCCGTGAGCCATGGCCGCTGAGCCTGTGCGTCCAGAGCCTGTGCTCCGCAACGGGAGAGATCACAACAGTGAGAGGCCTGCGTACCGCAAAAAAAAAAAGAAAGAAAAAGCAGGTTACAAGGTTAGGTGCAGTATAACCCCACTGTGGTAAAATATGTACTTATAAAGATATTGACGCTATGGAGAGAGAGGGGTTAAGTGCACAGACTCAGAGTCGGGATGCCTGTTCCACATCCTGGCTCCACCACATCCCAGCTGCATGGTCTTCAATAAGAAACTGAACTTCACCAATGCAAAGTAATCATTGTAGATAATTAGGAATTCTCATTCTCTAAGACTGAACTTAGTTAATACATGTAGAAGTCTCCAAGCAGTGCCAAGCACTTGCTAATCACTCAAGAAATGTTAGCTCTAGCTATACCAGGGAGAGAATAAGAAACCTCACATTGTACATCCTAACTAACAGTGGTGATTCTTTGGGTGCTTGGATTACTAATGAACTTCATTCGTTAATTTACACATTTTACATATTTAAAATTTATAACCAGAAAAGACAATACACTGCATAAAAATTAAAAGTATATAATTGTATCTGCGGATTCTAAAATGTTTTTAATTTGATGACTTTAGGCTAAAAAAATAATTATTACTAAAACAGAAATGACAATAACAACATGTTTCAATTGGATTTTTCTTACTTCTTAAAAAGATAAGGTTTGAGTGATTTCTTTGTCCAATCAGGCAAAGAATTCTGCTCTAGAATTCCATTTTCCTGATTTTGGAATTTCTGTAACGTCTGTGACTGGTACAAAATATCTGCTTCCTCACTCCCTTCTCTAAAGGTGTTCTGCTTTCTCTCATTTTATCAGTCTAAGCAAGGCCACTGACAGGAATCTACACTAAATTACCCCCTTATACAGCCCCCAAAGCTGCTCCCCTGACCCAATAGCATACCTTAGGCAATTGCATTTTTAATGAAATAAAGATGACATCATGTCCAAAGAAAATAGTTCAAACTGAGCTGTCCTTTGCGTTGATCCAAGAGTTATGAACAGGGACCTGCTATGGCATTGTGTGTAGGTGGGGAGATTCATTATGACAGAAAGCCAGGAATTATAGAAACACATGGAAAAAAGGATTTTTTTAAAAATAACTAATTTATATTTTATTTTTGGCTGCGTTGGGTCTTCGTTGCTGCATGTGGGCTTTTTATAGTTGTGGTGAGCAGGGGCTACTCTTCATGGCAGTGCACAGGCTTCTCATTGCAGTGGCTTCTCTTGTTGCGGAGCATGGGCTCTAGGTGTGCGAGCTTCAGTAGTTGCGGCATGTGGGCTCAGTAGTTGTGGTTCACGAGCTCCAGAGCACAGGCTCAGTAGTTGTGGCACACAGGCTTAGTTGCTCCGCGGCATGTGGGATCTTCCCGGACCAGGGCTCGAACCCGTGTCCCCAGTATTGACAGGCGGATTCTTAACCACTGCGCCACCAGGGAAGTCCGGGAAAAAGGATTTTAAAAGCATCCATTGTTTCTCCACTCAAATTCCCTTATTAACATGTTAGTATATTTCCTTCTGATCTTTTTCTTTATAAATTTTCATAGGTTGCTGTAGTCATTTTACAGTTAAGTAAACTGCTTTTTTTTCCCTTGGCTTTATATCATAGGCATTTACCATGCTATCACATAGTTTTCAAAAACAAAGACTGCATAAAGTTTGCTTGAGTGAATATTAACCATTTCTCTTTTAAAGGGCATTCAGATTATTTTCAAGTTTTAGCTATTATAGATAAAACTATGAAAGAATTTTGTGAGTGAGCTTTTTATGTATATAAAAGTGTTTCAGCTTTTTTTTCACTTCTGGAGTCAAAAAATGAAATTACTGTGTCAAAGTTAATGAGTATTTTAAGTCTTAGGATAGATGCTGACAAATTGCAACTCACCTTGTGTCTAATTACTCTCCTATATTGGAGGTGGCAGAATAAATTTATACAATTCTTAAAGAAGGCACTGGCAATACAGATTACTAATTTACATGCAGCCTGGTTCCAAAAAGGATTTGAAGCAATTTACAAAAGCAAACACAGCTAAACAAATATTTTTTTAAAGTGGGAGAGTTAAGGTGAAGGGTGAAAATAAGAAAAGTAACAACCAGCATTTACTGAATACTTATTCTGTATCAGGCACTGTATTAAGTCCAGCATATATTATCCCATTTAATTCCCACAGCAAAGAGGGAGGTATTAATATGCCCATTCTACAGATAAGAAAACTGAGGCCTGGAAAGTTAGTAACTTGCCCAATTTTACAAAACCAGTAAGGCACAGAGTAGTTATTTACACTCCAGAATTTGAGCTCTTATGCTCTACTTCATTTGGGGCTTCACAGAGGTATCTTTATTAGGTGTGAGCCAAAATAAAAGTCTTCTTTCCAGTGGTCTATGCAGACAGGGAGACAGGAGACATTAGAAGATTCATAGTGTTCAAAAGATAAACAGAGCTTCAAGATGGTGGAAGAGTAAGACGCGGAGATCACCTTCCTCCCCACAGATACATCAGAAATACATCTACACGTGGAACAACTCCTACAGAACACCTACTGAATGCTGGAGAAGACCTCAGACCTCCCAAAAGGCAAGAAACTCCCCCACGTACCTGGGTAGGGCAAAGGAAAAAAGAATAAGCAGAGACAAAAGAACAGGGACGGGACCTGCACCAGTGGGAGGGAGCTGTGAAGGAGGAAAGGTTTCCACACACTAGGAAGCCCCTTCGCGGGCGGAGACTGCGGGTGGCGGAGGCGGGGGAGCTTCAGAGCCACGGAGGAGAGCACAGCAACAGGGGTGCGGAGGGCAAAGCGGAGAGATTCCCGCACAGAGGATCGGTGCCAACCAGCACTCACCAGCCCGAGAGCCTTGTCTGCTCACCCGTCGGCGTGGGCGGGGCCTGGGAGCTGAGGCTCGGGGCTTCGGTCGGATCACAGGGAGAGGACTGGCGGCGTGAACACAGCCTGAAGGAGGCTAGTGTGCCACAGCGAGCCGGGAGGGAGTCTGGGAAAAGGCCTGGAACTGCCGAAGTGGCAAGAGACTTTTTCTTGCCTCTTTGTTTCCTGGTGCGCGAGGAGAGGGGATTAAGAGCACCGCTTAAAGGAGCTCCAGAGACGGGCGCGAGCCGTGGCTATCAGCACGGACCCCAGAGACGGGCATGAGACGCTAATTAGGGCCTCTGCTGCAGCCACCAAGAAGCCTGTGTGCGAGCACAGGTCACTATCCACGCCGCCCCTCCCAGGAGCCTGTGCAGCCCACCACTGCCAGGGTCCCGGGATCCAGGGACAACTTACCCGGGAGAACGCACGGCGCCTCAGGCTGGTGCAACATCACGCAGGCCTCTGCCGCCGCAGGCTCGCCCCGCACTCCGTGCCCCTCCCTCCCCTCTGCCTGAGTGAGCCAGAGCCTCCGAATCAGCTGCTCCTTTAACCCCGTCCTGTCCGAGCGAAGAACAGATGCCCTCAGGCGACCTACACGCAGGTGGGGCCATATCCAAAGCTGAACGCCAGGAGCTGTGCGAACAAAGAAGAGAAAGGGAAATCTCTCCCAGCAGCCTCAGGCGAAGCGGATTAAAGCTCCACAATCAACTTGATATACCCTGCATCTGTGGAACACCTGAACAGACTACGAATCATCCCAAATTGAGGAGGTGGGCTTTGGGAGAAACGATATATATATATGTATTTTTTTTTTTTACCTTTTCCTCTTTTTGTGAGTGTGTAAGTGTATGCTTTTGTGTGTGATATTGTCTGTATAGCTTTGCCTTTACCATTTATACTAGGGTTCTGTCTGTCCAATTTTTTTTTTTTAGTATAGTTTTTAGCGCTTGTTATTGGTGGATTTGTTTTTTGGTTTGGTTGCTCTCTTCTTTCTTTCTTTTTTTTATTACTTTTTTTTAATAATTATTTTTTATTTTAATAACTTTATTTTATTTTACTTTATATTTTCTTTCTTTCTTTTTTCTCCCTTTTATTCTGAGCCGTGTGGATGACAGGCTCTTGGTGCTCCAGCCAGGCATCAGGGCTGTGCCTCAGAGGTGGGAGACCCAAGTTCAGGACACTGGTCCACAAGAGACCTCCCAGCTCCACATAATATCAAATGGCGAAGCTCTCCCAGAGAGCTCCATCTCAACACCAGCACCCAGCTCCACTCAACGACCAGCAAGCTACAGTGCTGGACACCTTATGCCAAACAACTAGCAAGACAGGAACACAACCCCTCCCATTAGCAGAGAGGCTGCCTAAAATCATAATAAGGCCACAGACACCCCAAAACACACCACCAGACGTGGACCTGCCCACCAGAAAGACAAGATCCAGCCTCATCCACCAGAACACAGGCAGTAGTCCCCTCCACCAGGACCCTACACAACCCACTGAACCAAACTTAGCCACTGGGGGCAGACACCAAAAACAACAGGAACTATGAACCTGCAGCCTGCGAAAAGGAGACCCCAAACACAGTAAGTTAAGCAAAATGAGAAGACAGAGAAACACACAGCAGATGAAGGAGCAAGGTAAAAACCCACCCAACCTAACAAATGAAGAGGAAATAGGCAGTCTACCTGAAAAAGAATTCAGAATAATGATAGTAAAGATGATCCAAAATCTTGGAAATAGAATGGAGAAAATACAAGAAATGTTTAACAAGGACTTAGAAGAACTAAAGAGCAAACAGTGATGAACAACACAATAAATGAAATTAAAAATTCTCTAGAAGGGATCAATAGCAGAATAACTGAGGCAGAAGAACGGATAAGTGACCTGGAAGATAAAATAGTGGAAATAACTGATGCAGAGCAGAATAAAGAAAAAAGAATGAAAAGCATTGAGGACAGTCTCAGAGACCTCTGGGACAACAGTAAATGCACCAACATTCAAATTATAGGGGTCCCAGAAGAAGAAGAGAAAAAGAAAGGGACTGCGAAAATATTGGAAGAGATTATAGTTGAAAACTTCCCTAATATGGGAAAGGAAATAGTCAATCAAGTCCAGGAAGAACAGAGTGTCCCATACAGGATAAATCCAAGGAGAAACACACCGAGACACATATTAATCAAACTATCAAAAATTAAATACAAAGAAAAAATATTAAAAGCAGCAAGGGAAAAACAACAAATAACACACAAGGGAATCCCCATAAGGTTAACAGCTGATCTTTCAGCAGAAACTCTGCAAGCCAGAAGGGAGTGCCAGGACATATGTAAAGTGATGAAGGGGAAAAACCTAAAACAAGATTACCCAGCAAGGATCTCATTCAGATTTGACGGAGAAATTAAAACCTGTACAGACAAGCGAAAGCTAAGAGAATCCAGCACCACCAAACCAGGTGTACAACAAAGGAACAACAAAATTCCTAAAGGAACTTCTCCAGGCAGGAAACACACAGAAGGAAAAGACCTACAATAACAAACCCAAAACAATTAAGAAAATGGTAATAGGAACATAGATATCGATAATTACCTTAAATGTAAATGGATTAAATGCTCCAACCAAAAGATATAGACTGGCTGAATGGATACAAAAACAAGACCTGTATATATGCTGTCTACAAGAGACCCACTTCAGACCTAGGGACACATACAGACTGAAAGTGAGGGGATGGAAAAATATATTCCATGCAAATGGAAATCAAAAGAAAGCTGGAATAGCAATTCTCATATCAGACAAAATAAAGTTTAAAACAAAGTCTATTACAAGAGACAAAGGACACTACATAATGATCAAGGGATCAATCCAAGATGAAGATATAACAATTGTAAACATTTGTGCATCCAACATAGGAGCACCTCAATACATAAGGCAAATACTAACAGCCATAAAAGAGGAAATCGACAGTAACACAATCATAGTAGGAGACGTTAACACTCCACTTTCACCAATGGACAGATCATCCAAAATGAAATAAATAAGGAAACACAAGCTTTAAATGATACGTTAAACGAGAGGGACTTATTTGATATTTATACGACATTCCATCCAAAAACAACAGAATACACTTTCTTCTCAAGTGTTCATGGAACATTCTCCAGGATAGATCATATCTTGGGTTACAAATCAAGCCTTGGTAAATTTAAGAAAATTGAAATCGTATCAAGTGTCTTTTCCGATCACAACGCTATGAGACTAGATATCAATTACAGGAAAAAAGTCTGTAAAAAGTACAAACACATGGAGGCTAAACAATACACTACTCAATAACCAAGAGATCAATGAAGAAATCAAAGAGAAAATCAAAAAATACCTAGAAACAAATGACAATGAAAACACGATGACCCAAAACCTATGGGATGCAGCAAAAGCAGTTCTAAGAGGGAAGTATATAGCAATACCTTAAGAAACAAGAAACATCTCAAATAAACAACCTAACCTTACACCCAAAGCAATTAGAGAAAGAAGAACAAAAAAACCCAAAGTTAGCAGAAGGAAAGATATCATAAAGATCAGATCAGAAATAAATGAAAAAGAAATGAAGGAAACAATAGCAAAGATCAATAAAACTAAAAGCTGGTTCTTTGAGAAGATAAACAAAATTGATAAACCATTAGCCAGACTCATCAAGAAAAAAAGGGAGAAGACTCAAATCAATAGAATTAGAAATGAAAAAGGAGAAGTAACAACTGACACTGCAGAAATACAAAGGATCATGAGAGATTACTACAAGCAACTATATGCTAACAAAATGGACAATCTGGAAGAAATGGACAAATTCTTAGAAATGCACAACTTCCAAAACTGAACCAGGAAGAAATAGAAAATATGAACAGACCAATCACAAGCACTGAAATTGAGACTGTGATTAAAAATCTTCCAACAAACAATAGCCCAGGACCAGATGGCTTCACAGGCGAATTCTATCAAATATTTAGAAAAGAGCTAACACCTATCCTTCTCAAAATCTTCCAAAATATAGCAGCAGAAGGAACACTCCCAAACTCATTCTACGAGGCCACCATCACCCTGATACCAAAACCAGACAAAGATGTCACAAAGAAAGAAAAGTACAGGCCAATATCACTGATGAACATAGATGCAAATATCCTCAACAAAATACTAGCAAACAGAATCCAACAGCACATTAAAAGGAGTATACACCATTATCAAGTGGGGTTTATCCCAGGAATGCAAGAATTCTTCAGTGTATGCAAATCAATCAATGTGATACACCATATTACAAATTGAAGGAGAAAAAAACATATGATCATCTCAATAGATGCAGAGAAAGCTTTTGACAAAATTCAACACACATTTATGATAAAAACCCTCCAAAAAGTAGGCATAGAGGGAACTTACCTCAACATAATAAAGGCCATATATGACAAACCCACAGCCAACATTGTCCTCAATGGTGAAAAACTGAAACCATTTCCACTAAGATCAGGAACAACACAAGGTTGCCCACTCTCAACACTATTGTTCAACATAGTTTTGGAAGTTTTAGCCACAGCAGTCAGAGAAGAAAAAGAAATAAAAGGAATCCAAATCAGAAAAGAAGAAATAAAGCTGTCACTGTTTGCAGATGACATGATACTATACATAGAGAATCCTAAAGATGCTACCAGAAAACTACTAGAGCTAATCAATGAATTTGATAAAGTAGCAGGATACAAAATTAATGCACAGAAATCTCTGGCATTCCTGTACACTACTGATGAAAAATCTGAAAGTGAAATTAAGAAAACCCTCTCATTTACCATCACAACAAAAAGAATAAAATATCTAGGAATAAACCTACCTAAGGAGACAAAAGACCTGTATGCAGAAAATTATAAGACACTGATGAAAAAAATTAAAGATGATACAAACAGATGGAGAGATATACCATGTTCTTGGATTGGAAGAATCAACATTGTGAAAATGACCATACTCTCCAAAGCAATCTACAGATTCAATGCAATACCTATCAAACTACCACTGGCATTTTTCACAGAACTAGAATAAAAAATTTCAAAATTTGTATGGAAACACAAAGACCTCGAATAGCCAAAGCAACCTTGAGAAAGAAAAACAAAGCTGGAGGAATCAGGCTCCCTGACTTCAGACTATACTACAAAGCTACAGTAATCAAGACAATATGGTACTGGCACAAAAACAGAAATATAGATCAATGGAACAGGATAGAAAGCCCAGAGATAAACCCATGCACCTTATCTTTGATAAAGGAGCTACGAATTTACAGTGGAGAAAAGACAGCCTCTTCAATAAGTGGTGCTGGGAAAACTGGACAGCTACATGTAAAAGAATGAAATTAGAACACTCCCTAACACCATACACAAAAATAAACTCAAAATGGATTGAAGACCTAAATGTAAGGCCAGACACTATAAAACTCTTAGAGGAAAACATAGGCAGAACACTCTATGACATAAATCACAACAAGATCCTTTTTGACCCACCTCCTAGAGTAATGGAAATAAAAACAAAAATAAACAAATGGGACCTAATGAAACTTCAAAGCTTTTGCACAGCACAGGAAACCATAAACAAGGTGAAAAGACAACCCTCAGAATGGGATAAAATATTTGCAAATGAAGCAACTGACAAAGGATTAATCTCCAAAATATACAAGCAGCTCATGCAGGTCAATATCAAATAAACAAATAACCCAATCCAAAAATGGGCAGAAGACCTAAATAGACATTTCTCCAAAGAAGATATACAGATTGCCAACAAACACGTGAAAGAATGCTCAACATCATTAATCATTAGAGAAATGCAAATCAAAACTACAACGAGAGGGCTTCCCTGGTGGCACAGTGGTTGAGAGTCAGCCTGCTGATGCAGGGGACGCGGGTTCATGCCCCAGTCCGGGAAGATCCCACATGCCGCGGAATGGCTAGGCCCATGAGCCATGGCCACTGAGCCTGCGCGTCTGGAGCCTGTGCTCCACAACGGGAGAGGCCACAACAGTGAGAGGCCCGCGTACCGCAAAAAAAAAAAAAAAGCTACAATGAGGTATCATCTCATACTGGTCAGAATGGCCATCATCAAAAAATCTTCAAACAATAAATGCTGGAGAGGGTGTGGAGAAAAGGGAACCCTCTTGCACTGTTGGTGGGAATGTAAATTGGTATAGCCACTATGGAGAACAGTATGGAGATTCCTTAAAAAACTAAGAATAGAACTACCATACGACCCAGCAGTCCCACTACTGGGCATATACCCTGAGAAAAGCATAATTCAAAAAGAGTCATGTACCACAATGTTCACTGCAGCTTTATTTACAATAGCCAGGACAAGGAAGCAACCTAAGTGTCCATCAACAAATGAATGGATAAAGAAGATGTGGCACATATATACAATGGAATATTACTCAGCCATAAAAAACGAAATTGAGTTATTTGTAGTGAGGTGGATGGACCTAGCGACTGTCATACAGAGTGAAGTCAGAAACAGAAAAACAAATACCATATGCTAACACATATATATGGAATCTAAAAAACAAACAAACAAAAATGGTCCTGAAGAACCTAGGGGCAAGACGGGAATAAAGATGCAGACCTACTAGAGAATGGACTTGAGGATATAGGGAGGGGGAACGGTAAGCTGTGACACAGTGAGAGAGTGGCATGGACATATACACACTACCAAACGTAAAATAGATAGCTAGTGGGAAGCAGCCGCGTAGCACAGGGAGATCAGCTCGGTGCTTTGTGACCACGTAGAGGGGTGGGATAGGGAGGGTGGGAGGGAGGGAGATGCAAGAGGGAAGAGCTGTGGGAACATATGTATATGTATAACTGATTCACTTTGTTATAAAGCAGAAACTAACACACCATTGTAAAGCAATTATACTCCAATAAAGATGTAAAAAAAAAAAAAGATAAACACAAACCAATTTCTTCTAAGTGTGAGCATACCCATTAGATCACCCTCTCTCTGGCAATGGATCATTTTATTTTTAAATGCATGTATTTAAAATGTTTGCATCAATGAATGTTCTATACCTGCAGTTTCATTTTAATATCAGGAGTTGGTATTTTTCTATATGTGTGTTTATTCCTGTGCTTGTGTGTCTTCTGCTGTGAACTGGCCAATTCTTTCATTTGCCCATTTTTCTCTATAGTCTTTAGGATCATACCTTAGAATAAGTATACCAAGGTTTTCAGAAACTCTTTGCAGCAAATATGACAATCTCTTATTTAATTTTGAATTCAGAAATTTTTTTTTACAATGTTAGCCAATATTTATTTATTTATTTATTTATTTATTTATGGCTGAGTTGGGTCTTTGTTGCTGTGCACAGGCTTTCTCTAGTTGCGGCGAGCAGGGACTACTCTTCGTTGCGGTGCGTGGGCTTCTCATTGCGGTGGCTTCTCTCGTTATGAAGCATGCGCTCCAGGCATGAGGGCTTCAGTAGTTGTGGCACGCCAGCTCAGTAGTGTGGCTTACGGGCTCTAGAGCTCAGGCTCAGTAATTGTGGTGCACGGGCTTAGTTGCTCTGCAGCATGTGGGATCTTCCCAGACCAGGGATAGAACTCGTGTCCCCTGCACTGGCAGGTAGATTCTTAACAACTGAGCCACCAGGGAAGTCCTGAATTCAGAAATTTTACATTATGTTCTGTACTCAAGTATTTTCCATTATGATTTTCTTTCTACCACTTGGAAACTCAGTCTTCCATCTTCTAGAAGTTTGACAAATATTAAAACTTACATCCATGAAGTTGTTCTGTGATGTACTATCTGTTTAACTCGAATTCATCAAGAATGTATTTGGGGCCATGGTGTGAGAGGAGAACTTATACTGATTCCTTCTCTTTATTTATGACTATTATTTATTTGTTTATTTCATATATTTGTTTATTTATGTGCAGCCTTGTTCCAACAAGGATTAATTTTATTTATTATTATTTATTTAGTCTTTCTCTTTGTAATACATGTTGAATTCACGTACATATAACATGTAGCATCGTTAGGCCATCGATTCTGCTCCAAGAACTGTATCCTTCCATCCCATTTCTATTTTTGTGCTACTCTCTGATGACACCAGTGCTCCCCTAATGGTGCAGCCTCCTCCTCCTCCTCTTCTTTAGAATTTGATGTGATCTGTCTGAATATACATTTAGATAAATTTTGAGACTTTAAATTTGCCAAGACTTCTCCCTCACAAATAATCCTATTGAATTCAGTTTGAAATTGCATCAAGCCTCTGAATTAATTTTGAAAACAGTCTCACTTTCACGATGGTTCCTTTTCTCAACATGCGGGGGCCTTCTCTTTCTTCCAGCCTCCTTTGCATTGCTTAGTAAAACTGGTGCTTTTATTTCTGTTTGTCACATTTGGTCCCCTTTCTTCTGGCCCACTTCAGTTTCACTCTGTATCCTCCTGTTTCCTTGCGTACATCCAAATATAACACAATAGAACTTTTATTTACTGCAGATGAGAACTCCTGGATCAGTTCTCATTTCCTTAAACAATAAGCTAACAAAATGCTGCCTAAGAGGCCCAAGCTGTAACTAGAAGGGTAGTGTTTTCTAAGCTGTTCGTTTTATCTGGTTAATAACCACTTAGAACATGAGAGGCATATATTCTTTTTAAAGTTATTTGGCTCCATCCTCAGGGTGGAACTTCGAGTATTTGGAGTGAAGACATTTGGAAGCTCCCAGAGACAGACAAGACAAGAGTGAGGCAGGCACAGTGCCCATGGTGTAAAATTTCAGGAGGCACGAGCTCCTAGACCCCCTGGGTGCCTCACTCTCCTCACCCTTGTCCTGGCCGCACCCCAGGGGGCTGGCTGTGGGGTGCCAGGTAGTGACCATACGCATTTGGGAGATGGGCCCCATATGTGCTTATCCAGGTCACTTTTGCATTTTGATAGTAAAAAAAAAAAAAAAGAAAACCTAGAACAGTGTGAGAGCCTGACACCTACTGGAGTGCTCTTACAGGCTCCCTGAAGCCCATTGATTTCAATCTGAGAAACACTTTGTCTGAACTGCTTTACTGGTCAATGGAGTCATGACCTGCACTCTGGCCTTGGGCACCCTTAACTGTCCAAAACAACCACTGACCCAGAAGCACCCAGAAAAGCCTTGAACACAAGAACAAGAGCCAGTTAAAAATCTAAGAACTAGAGATAAGCAGATGAAAGCAAGTATAATAAAACGCACTGTAAAACTGGCATCTGGAGGCTACATATATGTGAGGCCTGATTCTGTAGTCTTTGTATGCTATTCAAAAACATACAGCAAAATGGCTTTGGTTTGGGACAAGGACAAATTTATTTAATGGTCTTAGTTAGCAATGCAGGACACATTCTCATTGGTTAGAAAAGGCTCTAAAAACAAAGCATCTAAGATAATAAAATTCAGAATGAGAGAGGAAAGGAAAGAGAAGAGAGAAGATGGAAGAGGGCATCAGAGAGCAGAAAGGTGCCAGGAGGGGCAAGAGGCTCACACAGTGACAAGAAGACCCTGGGACGCGGAGACGGTCACAGCACCGAGAGGGCTGAGCCACTCAGTGGGGGGCAAATGCGCCTGCCCACCACCAGCCACACAAATTACTCACAATAAGTCCCAAGATGATCTCACAGTACAATATTTATGTTCCTAATAATGACCCTCTGTCATTAAGAAAGTTGAAACACACATGCCCCCATTTGAAGCAACCATACTACTGTTTCATTATAATGCCATTTGTCTCTGAAATAGTAAGCTATCAAAGTAAATAGAGATGCCAACCCATACAGCAGATGGCAATCTATATTCTCCCACGCTCTGAGCGCTGTCCTAAGCTCTGTGACAATGACAGCTGTGCTCACTGGCAGTGAGTGTTGACTTGCATCTGCAAATGCTCTCAGCCAGGAGCCCTCTGCTGCCTCATCCCACACTGACATCCAACACTGTGTGTGGCTCACTTCACTGTGACCTTGTCTCCTGTCATGTCACTTGTATCCTAGAAAACCACTTTGACCTAGAGAAGTAGATCAAGAAGTAGATCACGTGTGCAGAAGCAAGAGTGTGCTGGACCTTCCACCCAAATACACATACATATGTATGTATGTGTGTGTACACGTTTGTAGATATATAGCTAGCTGTATATTCACGGGTTTTGGCACCTTAAGTTGCCTTCAATGAAAACATTTGAATGCATGCCACAACTAAGAGTTCGCATGCCACAAATAAGGAGCCCATGAGCCACAACTAAGGAGCCCATGAGCCACAACTAAGGAGCCCACCTACCACAACTAAGACCCAGCACAACAAAAGGAAGGAAGGAAGGAAGGGAGGGAGGGAGGGAGGAAGGAAGGAAGGAAGGAAGGAGAGAGAGAGAGAGAAAGAAAGAGAAAGAAAGAAAGGAAGAAAGGAAGGAAGGAAGGAAGAAAAAAGGAAAGGAAGGGAGGAGGAAGGGAGGGAGGAAAGGAAGGAAAGAAAGAAAGAAAGAAGGAAGGAAGGAAAGAAGGAACGTTTGAGGAGGAAGAAACAGGCAACTTGATATTTTGAGGGGCATCATAAATGTCATGGGAGACTTGAAAGTCTGACAACAGCTGTGTGAAGGGCAGCGGGAAGAACGCCCATCCAGACAGGTCCTGACTGAGGGGACTGATGGCCCTCTTCTCGGGAACCTTGCTGTGTGTGGAGAGCTGGTCCAGCTGGGTCTCCCAGCTCCATACACCGTGTGCTCTATTCCTTGTGCTCAGCGTACTGACAAAGAGAACCAGAGCCTGGGACCTAGGAAGCCATCAACAAGTATTTGTCGAATAAATAATTTCCATCAAAAACGTTAAAATAGTGTAGACATTTAAAAAGGTTAAACTTCAGTTATCTAGAACTGTCACTCACCAATCTAGAATTATCCTTTTCTAACTATTTCATACAATAGAGATGACACCTTATCACTGTCATGGCAGACCCATTCATTTTTTTAACACAGGTTGTAGGTTTTTATTGAGAAATAATTGACATATGACACAGTGTAAGTTTAGCTGTACAACATGCTGATTTGATACATTTATATATTACAGTATGATTACGTCAGCTAACACCTCTATCGAGTCATAAAATTATTTATTTTTGGTGATAAGAACATTTAAGATCTAGTCCCTTAGCAACTTTGAAATATATAATACATTATTGTTGGCTATAATCACTATGCTGTGCATTAAATCTCCAGAATTTTTTTACCTTCTAGTTGCAAGTTCAAGACTCATTCAGCTGCAATTGACTTGTGAAAGATGAGTAACATGTGGGGAAACAGAACAGAAGGAACCAGAGCTGCCCTTTAGTTTTGTTTTTCCGATACCCAATAAACAAATTAAAATCACATATCATTCAAGTACTACAGAAATTAAGCTAAGTTAATACGATCCCAACACTAGTCTGTAGGAAATCATACTCTAGGTCAGAGTTATCACGTTTTTATTCGCTACAAACAATATGGAGAACTCATTTTAAAGACACATTCTGTTCCCCACCTCCAGAGATTTTTAATTTAGTAGGTCTGGGTGGGCCCAGGAACCCACCACTTGTTTAACAAACATCCCAGGAGATTCTGTTCTGGGAACCATTGGAGATGATTAAAAAATGCCATCTGGGTTGAGTGCCAAACAAGGGCCCAATATCCACAGTCCCCAAGTCAATTAGCTAATTCATGGAATAGCACAGGTGCACTCTCCCTATTTGTTATATTGATAAATTAACAGAGGTCTGTTTCACATTTCATTGTTAACCTCAGCTTTTAAAAATTACATAACACTAGCTAGAGGTTATTGAAACTGTCTTGAGCCAAGATATATGGTAGGCATAGAATAACAATTTTCCAAATTAGCCATTGTTATCTCCATTTTAAAGATGAGGAAACAGGCTTATAGAGGATAAGAAATTTGTCCAAGATCACACAGCAAGTAAGTGTCCAAGCTGCATTTCAAACTACTGAGTCTGTCCAACCCCAAAGCAAAAGTGATTCCTAGATAACTAAATAATGCACCACTTTCAATTCACTTGTGTTCAGTGATTTTGAACATTCTCTACAGGTAATCAATTCACTTCAGATTCATAAGTTCATAACATATTGAATGTCTTCCATTCTAAGACAATATTAAGATTTAATGAGAGGCAACATCGTTTTGATAACAGCTTTCAGGGGGCATAAAACTCTACAGTAAATCCATATGTTGAGTGAAAGATGCATCACAATTTTGGAAATGTGAAAGGAAGGGAGGGAGGGAGGGAGGAAGTAAGGAAGGAAGATGGGGAAGAGATCTTAGAATTAGCGGGGAAAAAAACATGCTACAACTTACCGCTGGTTTGACTATGCAGCCATTGGCTTACAGTGCCACCTGTTGTAAGAAAGTGGCAACGGCATCGGCCCTCAATACCAGGGCTTTGAGGTTATAATCTCTTTATTACCCCAAGTTTCTAACAGAGTGAGTGCCAGTATCAGGTATAATATGTGGCTATGGAATAAAGGTGAAATTAAGAATAAATATAAATTGTTAAAGGAGTAAAACTAAGGACTATGGAAGAAAAAAGGATAGCAACATAGGGAGGAGGTATCACATCACCAATCATCGTGTCATTAGTATCTATCTCTTATTACGCACCGAGTATTTTGCATATGTTATCTTCAAACTATTTTAGTTATGATCTGTCTGACACAGACTTGTCTTTTTTTCTTTTTTCAGTCTTTCAAAGAATAAGCTTTTGGGACTTCCCTGGTGGTCCAGTGGGTAAGCCTCCACACTCCCAATGCAGGGGGGCGGTGTTCAATCCCTGGTCAGGGAACTAGATACCACATGCTGCAACTAAGGGTTCGCATGCCGCAACTAAAAGTCCGTGTGCTGTAACTAAGAAGTCCCCATGCCACAATTAAGAAGCACACATGTCACAATTAAAAGATCCCGTATGCTATAATGAAGACCTGGTACAGCCAAAATAAATTAATTAATTAAATAAGTATTTTTAAAAATAAAAATAAAATAAAATTTCTTCATCTATTAAAAAAAGAATAAGTTTTTGTTTTTACTGACCATCTCTATGATATTTTCATTTCTACTTCACTTATTTCTGCTCATCTTTGTCATTTGCTTCCTTCTACTTACTTTGGGTTCTTACTTTCCATACCTCTACCATGTAATTTTAAATCACAGAATTTCAGAGCTGGAAGGAGACAGAACGTAGCCCTCGTCTCTCATTTTTACAAAGAGGCCCAGAGGGAAAGAGCACTTGCCTAAAATCCTACAGCTGGTAACAGAGCTTCCACATTCTCCATCCACTGCTTCTCCCCTCACACCACCACTCTCCCACTCCCTTCTCTCTCTCCTTTCCTGTTCCTCTTTCCCCAGCCGAGAAGAGAAAAGGGTAAGATTTTTGGATTGATAAAATTCAGAAGAAATAGGCAAATGTCTCTCTCAAAAGAGTTGCATGTAAGAACTTAAAAATCAGAGCACATTTGTGTTGGTGGATTTTTCCAACCAACAACACAACGTGGCCCGTTTAATGCAAAGGGACAGGTTACCTGTTGAATGAGAAGACAGAAGCGTCACAGGTAATCATATACAGTACAATCTTATAAAACAAAATTCAATCTGCCTTCTAGAAGTGTATGCTTGTATCAATTAAAAATTCTGATATTTATATCAGATATTTGGCAAAAAGCAAAAATAGACAGTATCTTAATGAATCAGGTATTGGTGTCAGAATGCAAAGGTAGTCTTATATTTCAGGTTAAACAGATGAGGACTTCTAGCCGTAAAATGTATTGCATTGTGCATAAAAAGCACTGGCCCTGAACCGGTTAAAAGGAAGGAAGCTGAAGTTTGACTTCTGGGCTCCTGTCCTGCCACCCCTGGGACTTCAGAAGCCCTGGTGGCTTTGAGGTCTGGGTCTCTTCCTCCCTCTACCAAGACCTTGGATAAGAAAGGCTCTGATGTTAGTCATTCGCATTAGTAGGGAGATATTGCTCAAATGCCCTCTCCAGGGCCATTTGTATTTGAAGTTTTCCTTCAGTGTAAGCTAAAAGGCTTTCTTGTCTAAGAAATGTGAGGAAGCATTGATCAGGTAGGTAGGTATGGGGAAGGAGGGCTTTCCAGGTGCTTGAAAATAATTCCATCCGTTCTAAGACCCTGAATATTTCAACACAAGTTAAGTTTGCCATGTCCTCCAAAAATGTATAGTCCCTAACAGCACTTCCCAAAGCAGTGTTATAGTTGTTCACATACACACACACACACACACACACACACACACACACTGTGGTCCAGTCTCTGATACACTGGTGCACAGTGTGATGCTCCGAGAGGGGTGTAGAGAATACTTCCAAAACGTATCCAACCACGGGACATCTCCTTCAAGTAGCATCTGCAGTGGGTAAATAATGTCACCCCCTCCCCCCAAAATAAAGACGCATCTACCTGGAACCTCAGAATGTGACTTTACTTGGAATGAAGATAATTAAGGTAAGAATCTTGAGATAAGGTCATTCTGAATTGACTCGGGTGGGCCCTGAATCCAATGATGGGTGTTCTTACAAAAGACAGAAAAAAGACACATGGCGACCCAGAAAAGAAGGCCACGGGAAGAGAGGCAGAGATTGGAGAGATACAGCCACAAGCCAAGGGACACTAAAGCCACTAGAATCTGAAGGGAAGGGTCCTCGCCTTCTAGAGCCTTCGGAGTGAGTATGGTCCTGCTGGTACCTTGATTTCAGGCTTCTAGGCTCCAGAACTGGGAGAAAATAAATTTCTGTTGTTTTAAGCTACCAAATGTGTGGTAATTAATTGAAACAGCCCTGGGAAAGTAATACAAGGCCTAATGTTGCTCAGAACACGCAAGAGGAATCAGGTCATAAACTTCCTTCCGCTCAGTCTCCAGCCCCATCAAAGAACCATTCTGAAGGCTTTCCTATGGCTCTGCCGTTAGAACTCTCAGTATCCATCATAAGACACAGAAAGAAGGAAATGGTTTCTGAAGACCTGCATGGACATGAAAGGCTTTGGCAAGAGGTGTCCTAGAGACAGGTACAAACGCTTGGTGAGGGGAAGCAGGAAGTGTCTCAAAGTCATTCATAGGATGGCTCTGCGCCGCACAAATATAGAAATCTGGGAGGTAAGAGATATGATTACTACACAAATAACATTACAATCAGACTAAGTGAAAGTGGTGGGACAAAGGAAAGCCAACAAATGAGACCAAGCAGTCAGCCCCTAGCAGCACAAGCATTTTATCTTCAACAGAATTTGAGAACTTGGGAATCTGATTGTCCTGCTCTTCCACATTACAGTCAGAAAGTCTGTGCTTAGGGCCTCCCTGGTGGCGCAAGTGGTTGAGAGTCCGCCTGCCGATGCAGGGGATACGGGTTCGTGCCCCGGTCTGGGAGGATCCCATATGCCGCGGAGCGGCTGGGCCCGTGAGCCATGGCCGCTGAGCCTGCGCGTCCGGAGCCTGCGCGTCCGGAGCCTGTGCTCCGCAACGGGGGAGGCCACAACAGTGAGAGGCCCGCATACCGCAAAAAAAAAAAAAAAAAAGAAAGTCTGTGCTTAAATTGATTAAGCCTGGGAAGAACCAGCCTCAATTTTAAAACCAAGCATGAAAAAAAAAAAAAAAACCCAATTATGAGTGAAAAAGTTCCAAATAACTCTATACCATATACCACCATTTTTATAACATCCCCTGAAAAGCAAACTAAATTATAAGGAACAGGATAATGTGAGATAAGTAGGCTCAAGCAAGAGATTGATAAACAAAATTCAGAACATTGGTTTCCTCTGAGATTGAAGGTTTGGCAGGGGTGCATTCAAGGAGGGACATCATGGTACTAGTCTAGCTCTGAGATTGGCTGGTGGACTCTGAGTGTTCATGTTAACATGCCTTAGAACTCGCACATGAGAAATATGTAACATATATATGTTACATACAATTTTATTATGCAACACTTGATACATACAAAAGAATACATTAACACAATGTAATTTAATATATAGAGCTTTTTGTCATAAAAAAAATAACCAAACTGAAAGCCCCTCGGGCTTGAGGACAGCTGTGTTCCAAGGACCACATTTCGTTGGGAGCCTGGAGGCTGTACTATCTCACTTCCCCACGAGAGTTTTCTCACTTGATTCTTGCTGTCCTCACCAAGCCCAGCCCCAAGATTGTCACTCTTGTTCCCGGCTCTGCTGAGGTACAAGGAGAACACAAGCCCCCCTTCTTCAAGTCCTCTGAGCACAACCAGGGCAGGGCAGCATTCTCTAAAAGCTGTCCTACAAAGTGAGGGTGAATGGGAAAGATATAACCACAGAAGGACAAGCAGCTCCTTGGTGTGGCAGGCCGGGCCCGACACTCTCTGCCGTTAGACTCACCACACCCTCCTTCCCTCGCTCACACTCCTCCTCCAATCATGCTACACTGCTTGGGGTTCTCTGTGTGGTTCCATGCAGCCAGGCCTCTATCCCTGCTGTGTCCCCTGCCTGGAATGCCCTCCCTACCTTTCTGTGCCTCGCCATCTCTTACTCATCCTTTGCCCCTCCACTCAGGCAGCCTTTCCCAGGAAGGCTTCAGGAAACATCACGCTGGGCAAAGAACCCTCATCACGTGTCTCATATCTCATCACCAACCCCCAAGTAAGCGTGACCTTGAAGGGCCAAATCTTCCTGCTTGGTGTTTGTGCCCCTAGGGTTGGCCAAGTCCTGGTACAAAGTAAATGCTTAGTCAATCCTTGCTGAACAGAGATGGGCTAAAAAGAATCAAGGTCCCAGAGACCAGATTTCTGTCCAAAGATTTAAAGGAGAAATGAAAGACTTTTCTGAGCCTCCAACTCTTTCATCCTGAAATTACCTCAACCCAGCTCCAAAGGGCTGAGACTCCCTTGCACACATACCTTCCTTGGCTCCCTTCTCCCACCCCCTTCCCTATCTCATAGCCAAATGGCCCCTTGCAGCCCCCTTATCTGTCAAGTGCATCTTGAATCATTCCTGGACCAACTACAAAGACCAAAGTTCAAACCCAAGACCCCTTGTATCCGTCTTACTTCTGGCTTCCAATCTGAGGGATGAGTCTTCACAACTGACAGGAAAGGCAAGAATGATGAAAGGTCCCGCAGGCCTGGGTTGATGGTCCTGGCCCCTCTGGAGCCTCTACTAATTGCCTCTCTAAGGTGAGCCGTAATTCCTGGAAGGGAAATTGCTTTATCCATTCCAACATCACAGTATTTTAACCATAGAGTGTCAGGCTCTGGTTCAAAGCATGCTGGGAACTCAGCCACAGGAGCTGGTGAGGAAGGGAAGGAAGCTTGAGGAAACGTGGAATGAAGGCTGGGAAACCAGACCTTTCCCAGGTGCTGGCCCCAGAGCACAGCATCAATAAGACACACCAGCTGAAGCTTAGCTCAAGCCTTAATCTGCACCTGGAGTACCTGACCCAAAGGGTAATGGTCAGACACTTGAAAGCAAAGCAGGCAATTTGAGTGGTTCTAGTTGCATCCCTGGCTGGACTGGGACAGGAGCAAGGGTCCAGGATCTTTGGCTAGAAGTTAAGGAAGGTGCCAAAGCGTTGGATTAGAATATCAGGAAAGACAAGTGTGAGAATCCTGAGAAACCTAGGGACAGATTGGCAAAAGAGGCAGCATGAGGGAGGGGATGAAGAGATTCACGTAGAAGAGGAGAAAATGTTACGACCAAAGTGCTACAGAAGCACTGAGGGCCCAGATGGGGTCGGAGAGGAGACTGAGGGGGAGGGAAACCATGAGAGCCGGCACCTTGGCTATGCTAATAGCCAGACACAACCATCCTAAGGCCCAGCAGGGAGTGTTGCTCCTGAGGAATGGATGGGCTCAGGTTGAGGGAGTAGGGAGTAAAAAAGGAGAGAAGGCAAATATGTTCAATAACAGGTACATGCATACAGTGTTAGAAGCTTCCTATGTGGAGACTAGGAGGTGGCACGCGTTGTTATTTTCTCTCTCTGTGTGTGTAACATATAAAAGTAGAAAAAGTAATTTAACGGACCCCCATGTATACTGCCCCCAACTTCAGCAAGTATCAATTGATGGTCCATCCTCAGACTCCCCAGGCTTTTAATTCTTGTTTTACTTCCTGGAACCCGTGGTTCCTCCAGCTGCTTTAGTTTCTCCAGGTCACGTGTTATGGGAGAGAGCCAGCAGCCCCTGGCCACCATCCTGATAGAAAGCGGACCACCGCGACAACTCCTCGAGTCTCGTGGCGGGGTCCAACTCCTAGCTCTACAGTTTTCTCTCTGTGTGTCCCCGAGCAAGTCACATGGCTGCTGTCCGTGCCTCAGTTTCCCTCATCTGTAGACTGGGGATAACGGTAGTTTCTGCCTTTTTGATTGTTTAATAATGTCTTAAAGCAGTTAAAACAGAATCAGGGGCAGGGTAAGGGCACTCACCTGTTAGCTATGTAGATGTAGTTCAGCACCCCACCCTGGCCCGCCCTCTGGAAGGGTTTGTTGAGACTTTCGGCTTCCTGCTCACTGCGGTGGCCGCCGGCTCATTACGCCCCAGAGAGGACGCGCCCAGGGTCGTGGCGGGGCCAGCGGGGACCTCGCGCTTCAGCGGGCGACACGGGCTTCCCGGGCGCCGCATCGCGAGGAGGTTGAAGCGGGCGGCCCGGGTGCTGGCGGGGGCCGGAGGCCGGGGGCCCCTCGGGGCAGCACCCGGGGCCAAGTCCGTGGCGCTCGCAGGCGGCCGCGGGGCGGCGCTGCGCCCCTTCCCCCCGCTTGACTGCCGGGCCCCGGGCCGGCCCGCCGTGGGCTCTGCGTGGGCTCCCAGTGCGCGGCCCCTGGGGCGGAGCGCAGGATGCAGTGCCTCCGCGCCGAGCACCTGGTAAGGCCTGTACCTGGCCCCGGGGGAGGGACCGCGGGGGAAGGCTCGGGCCCCTCCAAACACCTGCCCTCCCGGACGCTTCCGCCTCCCCGGATCCCCTCGGATCAATACCCACCGCCCTCCCCTCCCCCCGGCGCCGCCGCGTCCTGGGGGCACCTGGCGGGGAGGACCTCGGACCCCACTCCTGGGGCGGAGGTGCGGGAGAGGCTGGCCGCCCAGCACCAACTTGGGGCCGCCTCTAGGGGCACCTCCAGGTAAGCACTCGGCGACTGGGACCTTAACATCCGCTCTGCACAGGACAGGTGTTTCAAAGGCTCCATGAGAGCTTCAGGCGGCCACGTTTAAAAAAAAAAAAAAAAGGAATGGGTTATTCTGAGCAGTCTTCAAGTAAGTTTGGATTCATTTACCAGGTTGGGACCTATATGATTATCCTCTTTTCCTCAATACTCTTCCTTCTTTTTCTGGAAGGTTTCCACGGAGAGAACCCCCAGGCAAAGACAGTGGCGACCTCAGATTTATAGGAAATGCACAGATAAGGCCTGGTTGTTCCTGTTCTTTCTCTTTTGGGCTGGTTTGGTAAGTGTGAGCGCCTGGCAGGGAAGAGACCGGAGTATGTGTGTGTGTCCTGAGATAGCTGTGCCCCAAATGTAAATAGCGTCCCCAGGGCCTTTTCTGGGGAGAAGGCTCCGGGTGGTACGAGGTTAAAGTTTGTGCTTCAGGGAGCAATCTATCTACCAGTACCGCAGGGTAAACAGCAGTTCTCTGAAATTCCTGGCAGGTGTCTCAACCTCCTAGGCTGGGTAAATTGGAGAGGCTGGCTTATGCCTTCTAATGCGAGACTCCATTAGGAAATGAAAACCACCGTTTGCAGTGGGATTGTTATTTAATAGGCCAATATGTGGTCTCATTATCCCAGCTCACTGAGGGGAAGTTCTTTTACCATCTCATCTCAGTCCCCCAAATATTGAAAAAATGTTCCTCTAACAAAGGGAAATCCAGTGTAAGCCTAGAAATATCAATAAATTCTTCTTACTTTAGCTGAGTGTAACGCCCTCTCCATACATTGTGTTTAGCAGCTAATAGGTAAACAAGCCTTTGCTGTAAACCCTCTAGTTTGATAGGTAATGGGATTCCCCCTTCCTACTCTAGTTTCCAGGTGTGTCTGATTGATGGTAGACCTCATCATGCTGTGCCGTTTTTGTCCTGGGAGGGTCTCTTGGAAGCTGAATCTTGTAGCCTTTGTACTTATTTTAGAGTTGTAGGTAACAGCAGAAAAAAGCTCACTCAACTTCTTCAAAGATTATGTTCATGAAATCATCCATTCCAGACTGAGCCATGCAATTTGCTGCATGGTAAATGATCAATCTATAAAGCTGGACAATAGCTATCACATAATTACCTCTGTTGAAGGGAAACAAATTTGAATAAACCCTAAAATATATTTGTTCTTCTTTCCAAGTAAGAAAGGCATTTATTCAGTTCTTGACTTACCCACTGGTTTCTCACAGGCAGATGGGTAACAGGCACAATGGAAGGTTGGTCCTTAAAGGCATAATTGAATGTTCTCTGTTGCTTCTATTATGACCCTTGGAGCTCTTCTCTAGGAGCTGCGAGAAACTGTACCTACAACACCTCCACCTAAACTTGCCCACAGATGCTGGTATTTCTCTCTGGATCTGCTATTGTATAAATGCAGGGAGCAGCTGTTTTGCCAGTACCTGGCAGCTTTGAACTTGGGCTGTTAATGATCTTCCCTAGCCCCTCTACAATTCAAACCTAGTGCAGCACTACCAAACCTTCAACAAACGGCTTTCTGAGGAAAGGATATGTAGATGGCCCATCACAGCCTGAAGAATTAAGAACCATCTGAGAGGTGGTACAGAGCTAGAAACTGCTTTAAATTTATATGTCCTTTGCAAAATAAATCTGAAATGCCCACATTCTCTTTACTGTGTTAAATTTGAATAATGATAGTTCTTCCTTAGGTGACTAGCTTTTAGTACCTTTGCAACATTTTTTTAACCACAGCCAAGATAGCAAGGAGTGCTTTTTTTGCCTCTCTGCTGTTCGGCTTTCTGGTCTTTCTTGTGACATCCTGACCAGTGACAAGGTACATGCGGGATGGGATTATTGATGGCGCTGCCCTGAGTTAGGGCTAGACAAAGGAGGTTTGGGGTGAGGGGGCAGAATTCTAAGCAGGGACAGTCTATTATAAACAGAAAGAGCGCCAGCCTTTCTTTATATGTGCGTAAGACACAGAACAGAACAGCTCAAATCCTGGACCATCTCTGCCTCTACTACCTCTCCAGTGTCGTCTCCCACCTTGCCTTTTCTTATTCATCTTTCAAGACTCCTTTTTCTAGATCTCCCCTAGTACAGTTGACGGTGACCTCCTTGATAACCCCACCATAACTGCTATACACGCCTACTGTTCGGAATTGCAATTGTGTGTTTGAAATTGGAAAAAACTTTTGATGGTTTAAAGTAGTAGTAGTATGACAGGGGCTCAGGATTACCCAAATCTGTTCCCCCCAGAACCCCCCCCCCCAAAAAAAACCTTCCACTCCTCCCCACAAGCTTCCCAAGGGGGACATTAACATAAAGAATGCTGATAAATGGGAAATATCACTTCATTATTAGATCTCTGGTGAGCTGGGCAAAAGCCCAGGACTCCTTTCCTCCCTCTAAGTCCAAAACCAATCAGGATCTGACCACACTCCAGAAGGAAGGGCAGGAGGGCAGCACTCAGGGGCTGGGTCAGCCTATCACCTCAGCCACATGGGCCCACGGTCACACCCAGGGCCACAGCCTCAGAGTAAAGGGTAAGGGGTCTGTCCACCGGCAAGGGTGAGCCACTCGCCCTGGAGTTTGACCTCAAGACTGAGGGGGTGCTAGCGGAGTAGGAGGGGCAGAGAGCCTCCTTCCCCAGGAGGCCAGCTATTTATAAGCCCTGAGCCCTGCCTGTCTTCTAGGCCGAGTTCATCAGGGGCAGGGGTTCGGTTGTGTTTGTTTCTATGTCCCTCAGCAACAGAGTCTCTAGCACACACTGGGCACTTTAAGACTGTTATTTTGATTCCTAAATTAGTAATGAATGTAGAGTATCTGAAACATATTTGACTTTGGGACAACGTACCTTTGGAACATATGATACCAGTGCTATAGATTCCAAGTATTAAATGGTATTCTACACATTGTAGATTGAGAAACTTACAACACTAAGCTTATGTTATGGGAAGATACAGACTCAATCCGAGTAGAGGGCCCGTCAATGCATATTAAGGGAACAGTCGTTTGAGCTGACTATTTTAAATAGTCCACATTCATTACGGAATTGGACAAAAGTGACTATAGATTGCATGATGTTCTTGTCCAGCAGAACTCCTGAGACTCTTTATCTTGTGTATTTTTAAGAACTTAACTCCAAAACACCATTTTCTCACTTGTTATGGACAGAGGGTTAGAATCCCCTAAATACAAGACAAAAAGAAAAGTTGAGGGAGGTGGAAGGAAGTAAGGGTTCGACAGATGGATAGAACCTCAGGGAAGGCAGCATAGCCTTGCTTATGACCTTAGATAAAACAAGAACCTCAAGTGGAAAAAATTGAATTATCCTGGTGAACTTAGGCCAAGAAGAAAAAAATGACAGACTCTTGGAGAAGAAGGTGAGAAGCACAAACTGGTGAGAAAATAGAGAGGAATCTGCTTCAGTGTTTTAGAATGTTCTCCCTCCCTAACCTGTTAAAGCACATACCAGAGGAGCAGCGCGCTAACTGCTCTGATTTGCTGGTATTACTGATGAAGGAGGAAAGTGCAGTGATGCTGGGGAGATTCGTTTCCACCCGGTTCCATTTTATATCAACATCCAAGGATATGGGGGACCGGTTTCCAGCCCTTGGCCAGGCTCTCATGGCGGCTACTTGGGTCTTGCCAGGTGTTCATCATGGGCTACTCAGTGACGGCTGGGGCCACAGGAAGACTCCTCTTCGGCTACGACAGCTTTGGCAACGTGTGTGGCAGGAAGAACTCCCCAGTAGAAGGGGCCCCTCTTTCGGGGCAGGACATGACCCTCAAAAAGTAAGTTTTCAAGTAAGTCCCCAACCTACAGAGGGGCTAGATTTCAAAACTTTGTATAAATTAGTCATTTGAGCCTGGAAACTTTTCCCACTCAAAACTCTGTCCGCCCAACTCAAGAGAGGGAGGCATGTGTGTGGTAGTAAGGACACAGGTTTTAGAATCAGCCAGTCCTAAATTGAAATTGGGCAGAGTACTTAACCTCTCTGAGCTGAGTTTTCATCTTTTTAAACTGATTTAAACTTTTAAACTGATTTAAACTGTTTAAACTTTAAAGTTTAAACTTTTTAAACTTTTCAAACTTTTTAAACTTTTTAGACCCACCTCACAAGGTTGTTTTAAGGATCCACTGAGACACTGCATAAGCTAAGGCTTAATACATGTTAGTTGTCACTATTATTAGCCATAATGTATCAGAATTATGTTACTAATTATACACCATCCACAGTATTGTTTCTATGTGGAAATACCTGAATCCCACCTGAAAATGCTGGGGACCTGTGTCCCACTCCCTCCCCAGCCTACACTCTCAGCTACGGCACTCTCAGCTTTGGTGTCTCACATTTCTCCCACCGACTCCAACACAGAAACAAAAAGGGGAGAGAAGAGACAGGAATCCCCTGAGGGGAGAGAAATCCCTGGCCATGATTTTCTAAGATGGATACAGCTTTTTGTTAATTTCAAGACTTAATAATCAAAAGCAGCTCCTAGGAAGGAAATCTTAAAGGTCTAGATAGGTCCTGAGTATAAGTTTAGAATCACCAAATACAAATCTCCGACCAGGCCTCCTCTACCCCTGAATTTGCTCTTGAAGAGAGGGGCTTTGCACTGCTGAACATGGACTGCCTGAGGGGCATTTCCCCCTGCACTTGTGGGTGTCACTCACAAAGAAGACAGGAGAGGAAGGGGCTCCCCAGATGCACCTGTGCTCCTGTTTAGACATTGTATTCGTAATGCAATGCTGGGAAATAGTCATCCTCTTTGAAATGAAAAGTACATATTTTATTATTCTCAATAGCCAAAAGGTAGAAGCAACCAAGTGTCCATCAGCAGATGAATAAATAAACAAAATGTGTATATATATATATACTGGGATATTGTTCAGCCTTATAAAGGAAAGCAATTATGACACACGTTACAAGATAGATGAATCTTGAGGATATTATGCTAAGTGAAATAAGCCAGTCACAAAAAGATATTTCATGATTCCACTTACATGAGATATCTAGAGTAATCACATTCATAGAGACAGAAAGTAGAATGGTGGTTGCCAGGGTTTGGGAGTGATGAATTATTATTAAATGGGTACAGAGTTTCAGTTTTGCAAGATGAAAAGAGTTCTGGGTGGTAGTGATTGCTGCACAGCAATGTGAATGTTCTTAATGCCACTGCACACATAAAAGCTTTAAGATGGTAAAATTTTATGTGTATTTTACTACAATTTTTTAAAATTAATAAGTAGAATAAAGTACGTATTTACGTATTTATCATACACCTAGGAAATCTGTTCCCCCGTCTCCTGTTACACCACCCACCTTTCTCCCAACCCCAATTGGAGGAAAAAGAAGCTTCTGGCACCCCTTCTCCATTCCCTCCCCTGGAGGACTGCCTACAGGGCTCTTGGTCTGACATTCCTCTGCTCTCAGCAACCCGGTTAAGTGTAGGGCATGGGCCTGAGAGCTGCCACTGCCAACCAGCATGTGACCCTGTTAATGTCAACAACCAGTTTTGTTCTTGTGCCCAGTGGCTGGGCAGCTGCAGCAGGAAGGGTCTCATGAGTTTCCTGCCTCAAACTGGGAGGCAGGGGGAGGGGTAAGCCTTTAATTCACAGCCTCAGTCTCCTCCTCTCCACTTCTCACTTCCCTGGGTTCAGCTATTCTCTGAGGTATAATTGAACACTGTTGGGTGCAAATATGCTTTCTGTGGACTTCATGAGTAGTTCATGCACTGGCCTCACCTAGCAAACCAGGGACAGTTTAATCCGTCCTTTCCCTTCCTCAGTGACTTCCTTGGAGAACTCCCTAGCGTTAATCAACGTCCCAGAAAATGCTGAATCTGGAAAAGGGAAGTTTTGTTAACATTTGAATATGGTTCCCAAGCTGTACAACTCCATAGATGAACCCAGGTAGGCATAATACATGTTAAATTATGTGGAAGTATTTGATGATGAAAGTTTGCCTTAATTATTCCTACATTTGATAGCATGTGGATATTTTTAAGTCCCACAATCAAACTCAATGACAGGAAATGCTCTACGACATTCTTCTCCTGTTTCATTTGTCTCCTAGACACGTGTTTTTTATGAATTCCTGCAACCTGGAAGTCAAGGATGTGAGGTTCAGTTCCACCATTCTCTGTGTGTCCAGCTGTCCTGAAGAGCAGCTTAATACCCTGGAAGAGGTCCAGCTCTTTGCAAACACCAGTGGTAGGTACCGAGGGATGGGGTACACTCTTCCTTCTGAGGCTGGGGACCACAGCAGGGTAACCTGTGCAGACCTAGATAACTTGCCCTGCCCTGGCTTTCTCTGCAAAACTGGAAATTGTCCTTCCTGTGGGTGCCTCTCCTTGTGTAGGAAGGGCCATAAACATTTTCTTCTGAGTTGTTCAATTTTATTCAGGTTTATCTGGAATTCATCTGAAACCCTAGCTGTTCTCTGCTAACTGCCAGGGACTGGTCTGCCGTAGAGAGCGGGAGGAGACAGCAGACATTTAGGGCCCAAAGGCAAGGTCAGATGGAGGTCAGAGAGCTCTGTGCACTTGGCACATCCAGTCCTAGAGAGGCACCCACAGGCTTTGGGTTGAATTGCCGACAGGCATGTTCTTTCATTAAGATATTCGGGCCATGGATAGTTTCACTGACCAGTGGGATAGCCTTAAGCTGTTCCAAAAGCATTTGTGTAACTTGCTCTGAGCCTGCTTTTCAGATTTATATTTTAAGCGTTAGATAAGCAAAGGAAAGTAAAAAGAAATTCGAGACAACCCACTGCAAATTTCATCTGACTATGAAATGGGGTGCCAGAGTTTTAAAAACTGTTTGCAAGGCTGGGTTAAAAATATGAATCCTATATAATAATTCATCTTCCTATCGTTTTAGTACCTATCATATAACTTTCAGTTTTGAATTTGGCATTTTGGAGAGAGAAAAAGAGAGGACCTAGCTCAGTCTCAGTTTTGATGCTGATTCTTTTTGTCTTAGGTCATCCAGAGACCTGTTTTCTAAACCTGAGTGATTTATTCTGGGTTTTTTTTTTTTCCAGTTTGGTACAATGACTATGGTTTCCTTACTGGCTCCCCTAGAAAGATGAGCACAATGTAGGAAGGTGGTACAGTCTGTGTGTCTTCTGCTTCCAGGGTCCTTCCTGTGTGTTTATAGTTTGAATTCCTTCAACTACACCCAGAATCCAAATGCAGACTCGCTGTGCCCCAGGCTACCAGTTCCTCCAAGGTAAAAGCTTCCATACATTTTCCTTATCCATTAACAAAAGTTATTGGGTACTTGGTGGGAGGCTGTTACTCTTCTGGGTATCACAGAAAGCAGCGCAAAGGAGATATCCAATAGAGCCCCTGCCCGCAGGGAGCTTACGGTTTACAGAAGGCCAGGGATAAACAAGGAGGGGCTATTTGCAATATACATATTGGCTTAGGACAATGGATTAGAAACCAGGCTAAATAAGGAGAAAACTCAACCAACAGTAAAAATACACGTAGTCTTCAAATGACAACCCTGGAGCTAGCAAAGAAGTACTATATGAATTATTACCAAATGAATGATTTTATAAAGTAGTTGGTGTGTTTTTTCTACTCCAGCTATTTATTACAAAGTAGAAATCATTTACTTTTGCTTTTTTATTGCAACCAGACATTGTTAGTTTTTTTAGCTCTAGATTTCTCCATAAGAAACAGGCCTTGGTAGACAAGGCCAAATGAGTCCACACCTTTCTTCTCAATGAGAATAGAAAACAGGTCCTTCTCAAGAACACCACTCAGCGAACTGCTTTCAGTGTCTTATTCATCCCAATCAACTAGGGCAGTACTTGGCACAGAGGAGGGTCCCTGTAATTAAAGTTGTAATGGTGAAGCAGTAGTTGCACTGCCATGGTAAATGGCTCACATGTGAGCCATTGAGAAGACTAAGGGGAAAAATGCAATTAATAATCATTGCCACCATCAAGATGCTGAGATGTACTGAAGGAGGACTTGGGTTTATTTTGCATTACCATTCTTTTGAAAATTGTACATATGTTTACAGTGAATGAGACCTCTGTGCAAAATCCCTTCAAGATAATGACAATTTAAGTAGAACCAAGGCATCACGCCAACCCCCTACTATAGTGTTCATCAAACTCGTGACTGGGATTCACAGTAAGACATGTATTACATCACAACCCCAGTATACATACCTTCATACATACTTCTGTATTTGGAACAGACATAAAAGTCTCACAAAACAAGACTTCCTCTTACTGCATATGATTCACACTAATAGTTTCTATTCTATTTCACTTTTTTAAAAAGTAATCTATTTCATAATCTTCTAACAGGTTGCAAATGCAGCTTGAAAAATTCTGAGATAGCAGGTGCTAAAAAATGAGATTTTAACAGAATAGGAGGAAGAATATAGTTAACCATCCTTGGGCCCTTCTTTTCTAAAATACATACTTTGTGTTATAAGTAACTGAAAGAGGGGAGAATTATTTCCAGAGGAGAATACCATATCATTTTTCTATAATATCTTATTTTTTTAATTCTGATTTTTGTTAGATGTCATAAGCATGTCTCAATGAAACATAACTAAATCCAGGGGAAAAAACCAAAATGCTGTAGTAACTTGAAAGAAAATTATTTAACAGGCGGAGAGAATTTTTTTTAACTTTATACCCTTTGACCAACATCTCCCCTTTTCCCTCCCTCCCCTGTGGTGACTACCATTCTGTTCTCTGCTTCTGTGAGATTAACTATTTTAGATTCCACATATAAGTAATGTAGTGCAGTGTTTGTCTTTTGAGAAGGATTTTTTAAAGAACACTATTTGTAACTGGACCCACAGAAGGAATTGAAAGAGAATAGAATTTTTAAGGCTGTAATTTAACCAGAGTTGGATAAACTCTCCTCTTACTGTAAATGGGATGGTAACTGTAATTCCATGGGAAGCTTATATCTTGATATTGATGATGATAACAAACATCTATTGAGCTCTGATACTTGCCAGGTACTTTTCTAAGCTCTTTACATGTATTAATTTACTTGGACCTCATAAAACCTCTGTGTTGTGGATATTGTTTCAACCCTATTTTACAGCGGAGAAAGCTGATGCAGAGGTAGGTTAAGGTTGCACACGTGGAAGAGCTGGCATTCAAACCCAAACAGCGTCCATATTTGTTCCTATGACCCAAAACAAACAATCAAGACTTCATTGGTTTTATTTTGCCTGACAAATGGCCTCCTTAGGCTCACACCAAGCTTGGTGGGGGGTGCGCATTGGGCCGGGAGGATGGTCCTGTACACTGTGTCCTCGGGGCACCATCTTTTCTACCACTCAAGCCGATCCTACTCCTTTCACCCCTTAAATGCAGACCTTTCCAACACTAACTTTTCAAGTGAAGACAAAACTGCTGATTGACTGGCTTTTCTTGGATGGAGTTAGGGAGATAGAAATAGGCTCCAGGGCTCCATTTCCTTTTCCTACACAAGCAAGTGGTTGTTTTAAGATGGAAATTATCATATTTATCATGGAAGAGCAGTGCCAAGAGTGAAAAGCTTGAAAACATGAGAAGTGTGGCTATACGGCCAAAGCACATTTTCTAAATACCTCTTTTTGACTAAGCCAATTGTTTCTTCTTTCTGGGTTGGTCACGTGAGGTATAACATACCCTTTTAGAGCATGACTGAATATCAAGATTTGTATACCCAGGAATGAGCTTCTAAGAGCAGTGAAAAAAATACTGCAGAAGATAACAAGCAAGCATATCTTTTTCCTTTTGGTGTTCAGTGTAATATTTGTATTTTGAGTCCCCCATATATTTAAAATGTAAAAGGCTTGGGCTTTTCCCTCCAGTAAATTCTGTTTCTAGCCTCTCACATTGGTGCCTGTGCATGTCACTGCATTGTTTGCTTGAATAAATTCCATATATGAGTCACCTAAATATACAGTCAGCTCTCCAAATTACTTCCAGCATATCTGAGTGGGTTTGCTGGTGGGGAGAGGAAAAGCAGAAGTGGGGAAGAAACCACAGTTTGTGGCCAATAGACACATCCCCTGCCCCAGCTAATGAGGTACTCCATAGGCAGCTACCTGGTCAGCCACCTACCAGCTAGCTGGTCACCAGGGGTGACCCACACTTTACATGCCTCTCTCCATCACTCTCCGGGGTAAGATGGGTCATTCTTTACCAGTACAGGGAAGTAAAGTGCCTAAAAAGCACCATGTTTAACAAACTATGTTGACAAAATTAAGCTCTTAGGGAAAATTATGTTTGGGGAAAAATAAAATGACATTGAATCTATATATCTGAACTTATTTTTCAGAAACACTAAATGAAAGTTCAGAAAACGTTTTCTTTCAAAACAATTCAGATTCTTTGGTATTAAGACTGTTTAGTAAAAGCAAAGAAAAAGGAAAATAGAGGTTTAGAAATTGGAAAGCAGGAGATAAAATTATTACTCTGTAGGTGGTAAGAAAATTAAATGAAAAGCTACAAATGACAAGAAACTTTGGTGGCAGGGAACAAGATAAATATACTGAAATCTGTAGCATTCATATGTTTTTTGAAAAGACTCCTTTTACCATAGCAAGAAAAAGCACCTACAAAAACACAAAAGTGCCTAGAAATAAATTTAACAAGAAATGTACAAGAGCCACAGGAAGAAAACTTTCATATTCCTGAGCTACAAAGAAAGCTTGAACAAATCAGAAGACAGAAATTGTTCTTGACAGTATGACTCAACATTATAAAAATGTTACTTCTCCCTACATTATTAAGATGTTATTTCTGTCTAAGTTGAGCTATAGGTTTATCATGATTAAAATAAAAATAATAGCAGGAATTTTTCAGTAGCTGGATAAGCTGATGTAAGTTTGTAAGGAAAAAAGTTTCTTAAATGGCCAAGAAAAATCTGAAAAAGAAAAACAATGAAGGAAAACCAGCACTTCCAGTTTTTAAAACAATGTTTAATAATTAAAATGCTGGGTACTAGTTCATATGTAGAAAGATCAGTGAAAGATATTATATAATCCAGGAATAGACCCAAATTCTTATAAGAATTTAGTAAATGATAAAAAAAAAAAAAGGAATCTCAAATCAGTGACAAAAAGATGGACTATTCAACATGTAGGTTGGGACAGCTGGGTAGGCATCCAGAGGGAAGAGCTGGATCTATACCTCATGGCTTATATGGATAAATTCCAAATGGATTAAAGATGTTAACTTATAAAGTGAAACCAGGAAGTACTAGAAGGCATGGGAGAATTCTCTTATAGCCTGGAAGTAAGGAAGGCTTCTAACCATGACTTAAAACTCAGGAGGCATAAAATTAAAAATTCATTGACTACATTAAAAGCAAATATTTCTGCATGACAAAACACTAGAAGCAAAATTAACAGGCAAATAACTTGCTATTCATATAAAAAAGATTAATCTCTAATTTATGAAAGGTCTTACTAGTCAACTTTTAAAAGACCAATATCTCAATATAAAAATGAAAAAAAGAATATGAATAGATGCTGCAGAGAAAAAGCACAATATTTTTTAAAGATACTAAAAAAGAATGAACCTCCCTCACGATAGGGTAAATTCCATTTAAGACTCTAATGTTTTCACCCCATAGACTGGCAACATGTTAAAAAAAACAACCTTGGCAAGAGTGTAGGGAAATAGGCACTTCCATACAACCCTGAGGCAGGATCCTGAGGGTAATTCATCAATATTCATCAGTCATGAAGGTACATACATTCATTAATCTTTTACTGAAGTATGGTTGATTTACAATATTGTGTTAGGGGACTTCCCCGGTGGCACAGTGGTTAAGAATCCACCTTCCAATGCAGGGGACACAGGTTTGAGCCCTGGCCTGGGAAGATCCCATGTGCCACGGAGCAACTAAGCCCGTGCACCATGACACTGAGCCTGCACTCTAGAGCCTGCAAACCACAACTAAGGAAGCCCACGAACCTAGAGCCTGTGCTCCGCAACAAGAGAAGCCACCGCAATGAGAAGCCCGCTCACCGCAACTAGAGAAAGCCCACGAGCAGCAAGGAAGGCCCGATGCAGCCAAAAATAAATAAATAAATAAATAAATAAATTTCTTAGGAACTCCTAAAAATATATATATTATGTTAGTTTTGGGTGTACAGCATAGTGATTCAGTAATTTTTTTCTGATTATATTGATTATATGTTTTTATAAGATATTGAATATAATTCCCTGTGCTATACAGTAAATCCTTGTTGCTTATCTATTTTATGTATAGTAGCTTGTATCTGTTAATCCCATACTCCCTTTCTCTCCCCTTTGGTAACCACAAGTTTGTTTTCTATGTCTATTAGTCTGTTTCTGTTTTGTATATAGATTCATCTGTATTATAATATTTTTTAGATTCCACATTATAAGTGATATCATATAGTATTTGTCTTTGTCTGGTATACTAAGTATTATACTAAGTATAATATTCTCTAGGTCCCTCCATGTTGCTGCAAATGACAGTATTTCATTCTTCTTTGTGGCTGAGTAATATTCCATTTTATGTATATACCACATCTTCTTTATCCATTCATCTGTTGATGGACATTTTAGGTTGCTTCCCTGTCCTGGTTATTATAAATAGTGCTGCTATGTACACTGGTGTGCATGTATCTTTTTGAATTAGAGTTTTCATTTTTTCTGGTATATACACAGGAGTGGGATTGCTGGATCATATGGTAGCTCTAATTCTAGTTTTTTAAAGGAACCTAAATACTGTTTTCCCTAGTGGCTACACCAATTTACATTCCCACCAACAGTGTACAAGTGTTCTCTTTTCGCCACACCCTTTCCAGCATTTATTATTTGTAGACTTCTGATGACAGCACTTCCAACTGGTGCAAGATGATACCTCACTGTGGTTTTGATTTACATTTCTCTAATAATGAGCAATGTTGAGCATCTTTTCATGTGCTTGTTGGCCATCTACATTTCCTCACTGGAAAAATGTCTATTGAGTTCTCTGCCCATTTTTTAATCGAATTGTTTATCTTTTCAGTATTGAGTTATATGAGCTATTGGTATATTTTGGATATTGACCCCTTGTCAGTCTCATCATTTGCAAATATTTTCTCTGAATCCATAGGTTGTCTTTTCATTTTGTTGATGGTTTCCTTTGCTGTGCAAAAGCATTTAAGTTTAATTAGGTCCCATTTGTTTATTTTTGCTTTTGTTTCCTTTGCTCTAGGAGACAGATGCAAAAGAATATTGCTACAATTTATGTCAAAGAGTGTTCTGTCTGTGTTTTCCTCTGGGAATTTTTTAGTGTCTGGTCTTACATTTAGGTTTTTAATCCACTTTGAGTTTATTTTTGTATATGGTGTTATAGAACGTTCTGATTTTATTCTTTTACAAATATCTCCAGTTTTCCCAGCACCACTTATTGAAGAGACTGTCTTTTTTCCATTGCATGTTCTTGCATCCTTTGTTGTAGATTAATTGACCATAGGTGTGTGGGTTTATTTCTGGGCTCTGTATCCTGTTCCATTGATCTATATGTCTGCTTTTGTGCCAGTACCATGCTGTTTTGATTACCCTAGCTTGGTAGCATTGTCTGAAGTCTGGAAGGGTTTTACCTCTAGCTTTGTTCTTTTTTCTCAATATTGCTTTGGCAATATGGGGTCTTTTGTGGTTCCATATAAATTTTAGGATTATTTGTTCTAGTTCTGTGAAAAATGTCATGGGTATTTTGATAGGGATTGCATTAAGTCTGTAGGTTGCCTTGGGTAATATGGCCATTTTAACAATATTACTTCTCCCAATCCAAGAGCATGGGGTGTCTTTCCATTTCTTTGACTCTTCTTCAGTTTCTTTTTCAATGTTTTACAGTTTTCAGCATATAGTCTTTCACCTCTTTGGTTAATTTTATTCCTATGTGGTTTTTTTTTAATGAGATTTTAAATGGGACTTTTTAAAATTTTTGATATTTTGTTATTAGTGTAAAGAAATACAACAGATTTCTGTATACTAATTCTGTATCCTGCTACCTTGCTGAATTCATTTATTACTTCTAGTAGTTTTTGTGTGGAAACTTTAGGGTTCTCTACATAGAGTATCATGTCATCTGCAAATAGTGACAGTTTTACCTCTTCCCTTCCAATTTGGATACCTTTTATTTCTTTTTCTTGTCTGATTGCTGTGGCTAAGACTTCCAGTACTATGTTGAATAGAAGTGGTGAGAGTGGGCATCCTTGTCTTTTTCCTGAATTTAGTGGGAAGGTGTTTGTTTTTCACTGTTGAGTATTGTGTTGGCTGTGGATTTGTCATAAATGGCTTTTATTATATTGAGATATGTCCCCTTTATACCCACTTTGGTGAGTGTTTTTATCATGAATGAATGTTGAATTTTGTCAAATTTTTTTGCATCTATTAAAATGATTATGTGGTTTTTGTCTTTTGTTAATGTGGTGAATCACATTGATTGATTTGTATATGTTGAACCTTTCTTGCAACCCTGCAGTTAATCCGACTTGATCATGGTGTATGATCCTTTTTATGTATGGATTTGGTTTGCTAATATTTTGTTGAGATTTTTGCATCTATATTCATTAAAGATATTGGCCTATAATTTTCTTTTTTGGTAGTGTCTTTGTCTGGTTTTGGCATCAGCATGATGGTAGCCTCATAGAATGAATTTGTGAGTGTTCCTCTCTCTTCAACTTTTTGGAATTGTTTGAGAAGGATAGATATAAGTTCATCTTTACATGTTTGGTAAGATTCCCCAGTGAAGCTGTCTGGTCCTAGACTTTTGTTTGCAGGGAGTTTTATTATTATTATTATTATTACACATTCTATTTCACTTCTAGTAATGTGTGTTCAAATTATCTGTTTCTTCTTGACTCAGCCTTGGCAGGCTGTATGTTTCTAGAAACTTTACCATTTCTTCTAGGTTGTCCAATTTGTTGGCATATAACTGTTCATAGTATTTTCTAATGTTTTAATATTTCTGTGGTATAAGTTATTTCTTCTCTTTCATATCTTGTTTTGTTTATTTGGATCCTCTCTCTTTTCCTGTTGGTGAGCCTGGCTAGAGGTTTGTTGATTTTGTTTATCTTTTTAAAAAACTAGCTCTTGGTTTTATTGATCTTTTCAATTTTTTATCTCTATTTTATGTATTTCCTCTCTGATATTTATTGTTTCCTTCCTTTTGCTGACTTTGGGTTTTGTTTGTTCTTTTTCTAATTCTTTAGGTGACAAGTTAGGTAGTTTATTTGAGATTTTTCTTGTTTCTTGAAGAAGGCCTGTATCACTATGAACTTCCCTCTTAGAACTGCTTTTACTGCATCCCATAGATTTTGTAAGGTTATATTTTCATTTTCATTTGTCTCTATTTTCCAATTTCTTCTTTGATTTCATCATGGTCCATTGTTGTTTGTTTGTTTTGGGGGGGGTTTTCTTTAGTAGGATGTTGTTTAGTATTTTCTTCTTTTTCTTTCTGTATTGGATTTCTAGTTTCATACTCTTGTGGTCAGAAAAGGTGCTTGAAATAATTTATATCCTCTTAAATTTGTTGAGGCTTGTTTTGTGACCTAGCACGTGGTGTATCCTGGAGAACATTCCATGTGCACTTGAAAAGAACGTGTATTATGGTTTTTTTTGGATGTAGTGTCCTGTAGATATCAGTTAGTTACAACTGGTTTATTGTGTCATTTAGGACCTCTGTTGCCTTATTGATTTTCTGTCTGGATGATCTGTCCATTGATGTCAGTGGAGGGTTAAAGTCTCCTACTGTTATTGTATTCTTGTCCATTTCTCCCTTTATGCTTGTTAGTGTTTGTTTTATGTATTTAGGAGGTCCCATACTGGGTGCATAATATTAAAGAGTGTAATATCCTCTTCTTGTATTGAACCCTTTATCATTATTTAATGTCCTTCTTTGTCTTTCTTTATGGCCTTTGTTTTAAAGCCTATTTTGTCTGATATGAGTATTGCTACCCCTGCTTTCTTCTTGTTTCTATTTACATTAAATAATTTTTTCTATACCCTCATTTTTAGTCTGTGAGTGTCTTTTGCCCTGAAGTGAGTCTCTTGCAGGCAGCATATTGTAGTTTCCTGTTTCTTTTATTCAATCTGCCATGCTATGTCTTTTGAGTGGAGCATTTGGTCCATTGACATTTAAAGTAATAATTGATAGGTATGTATTTACTGCCATTTAAATTCTTGTTTTCCAGTTGTTCTATAGTTCTCCATTTACTTCTTCTTCTTTTTGTTTTTCCTTTTGTGATTTGATGACTTTCTTTTGTAGTATGCTTGAGTTCCTTTCTTTTTGTTTTTTGTGAGTCTATTCTGTTTTTTTTGTTTGTTTTTTTTTTTTTTTTGGCGGTACGCGGGCCTCTCACTGTTGTGGCCTCTCCCGTTGCAGAGCACAGGCTCCGGACATGCACGCTCAGCGGCCATGGCTCACGGGCTCAGCCGCTCCGGAGCATGTGGGATCTTCCCAGACCGGGGCACGAATTCGTGTCCCCTGCATCGGCAGGCGGATTCTCAACCACTGCGCCACCAGGGAAGCCCTCTATTCTGTTTTTGATTTGTAGTTACCATGAAGTTCAAGCATGTTGACCCACAACTATATCTATTTACTTGCTTTAAACTAATAGTCATTCAAGGTCAAACACATTCTAAAAGATCTACATTTTTATACTCCCCCCCCTCACATTTTGTGCTTTTGATGTCATATTTTACATCTTCATGCTTATCCTTTTCCTATTTATTGTAATTAAATTGCTTTTACAATTTTTTATTGTTGTTTAATCTATGTACTGGCTTATTTAAGTAATCTTCAATCCTTTTATATATTTGCCTTTTCTATTATGATTTTCCCTTTCCTATAAATTCTTGCGGGTTTTCTATTTAGAGAAGACCCTTCAATGTTTCTTTTAGGGTAGGTTTAGTATTGCTGAATGATTTTTGTTTTTGCCTTTCTGGGAAATCTTTATCCCTCCTTCTATTCTAAATGATAATCATGCTGGGTGGAGCATCCTAGGTTTTTCCCTTTCAGGACTTTGAATACATCTTGCCACTCCCTTCAGGTCCTGCAAAGTTTCTGCAGAGAAATCAGCTGATAGTCTTATGGGGGTTCCCTTGTAACTGACTGTTTGTTTTTCTCTTGCTGCCTTTAGAATCCTCTCTTTAACTTTTGCCATCTTAATTATGATATGTCTTGGTGTGGGTCTGTTTGGGTTCATATTGTTTGGGACCCTCTGTGCTTCCTGCACCTGGTTATATGTTTCCTTCTTAAGGTTTGGGATTAAGGTTTTCAGCCATAATTTCTTCAAATACATTTTCAATCCCCCCTACCTTCTCCTTCTGGAACGCCTATTATGTGTAGGTTGGCACATTTTATATTATCCCATAGATCTCGTATGTTGCTTTCATTTGTCTTCATTTGTCTTTCTATCTGCTGTTCTGATTGGGTGATTTGCATTATTCTATCTTCCAGTCACTTATTCATTCTTCTGTGTCATTTATTCTGCTATTAACTGCTTCTAGATTGGTTTTTATCTTGGCAGTTGAATTGTCTCTTTTTGATTGGTTCATCTTTATAGTTTCTAGCTCCTTGTTACAGTGATCTGCATTTCTATCAATAATCTTTCTTAATTCAGTTATCATTTTTATTGCCAACTTTTTTAACTTGGGGTGTAGTGGATTGGAAAGGTCTGTTTCATTGTTTGTTCTTTCAGGGGATTTTTCTTTTTCATTTAATTGGGAGTAGTTCCTTTGCCTTTTCATTTTATTTAACTTTCTCTGTCTTTATAAATTTAGGAGACACAATTATCTACTGTGGTCTTGAAGGGGTGTTTTTATGTGGGAGCATCTCTGTGTAGACTGTGCATGTCCAATGTCTTTGGTGCAAGTTGCTGGCTTGGGTGTGGCTGCCAGCCAGGTCTTTCCTCAGAGTTTGCTGGCCATTATCCCCTTGATAGGAGGTGTAGTTCATGTTGTAGTTTCTAGACCCTGTGCAGGATATGAGGTGGGGCTTCCCTTCTGCTTTGTGGCTGTTGTCACCCTGTCAGGGGCAGGGTCTCCTCCCCAGTTGTTGGATTAGAAGCCCTGAAGGTCACGTTCAGTCAGGCTTTATTGCCCTTGAGTGCGTGCCCCACCCCTAGGGAGGTGAATACTAAAGCAAGTGAGGCCTGTGCGGTCACAGAGGACCTGTGGGCCCCCACGGCTCTGCTTAGAAGCAGCCCAAGATTGCATCCCTTTCTCTGTTGTGTTCATCCCAGATCTGGTGCAAGGCTGTGGTGTGGAGTGGGCTGGGGCTTCAGGTCAGGACGTTGTGGCTGCAGGAGTTTAGGTGGCTGTGCTCCCGCCTGCCATCTATGCTGCTTCGGTGCCAGTTTTCTACCAGGACCTGTCTGCCCCAGGTCTAGGGCTAAGCTGTGGTGTGAAGTGGGCTTAGCTGGGGTGCTGTCACTGGGAGATATTCTGCTACTCCTGAATGCACTGACAGTGGCCATCACCGTCCCACCCGGACTGCATTCCAGGCCCTCTGGGCTGTGTCTGTGTAGCTAGATGAATTCCCAGGGCCTGTCTGCCCAAGATTCAGCCCTTAGCCTCTGTGTGCTCTTGTGACACCTCCCTATGCTCACCCTGACAGTGGCCACTATGGCTCCACTCGCCCCATCCATGCACAATAGCCTCTGTGGCTTCACCTGGATCACACCCCAGGTGACCTGGTCTGGTTCTGCATAGCTAAACTGAACCTTTGCCCTGATCTCGCAGCAGGCTGTGGTGTGGAGTGAGCAGGGCCAGGGTGTTTGCCCCTTCTGATTAAGAAGTACGATGAGGCAGCAGCCACCCGCGCATGGCTCTCTCCACCCTGACGGTCAGCAAGACAGCAGTCACACACTCCTTGCAAGCAGAGTCTAGGCTTCTCTAGCCCTTCTGTCTGTCGCAGCAGATTTTCCAGCAGGAAAGGGGGCTTGTCTTCTCCACACAGGAGCCCAGGACTCAGATGCCCAGATTGTGGCTTGACCTGCTTGCTCCTCAGGGGCACAGGTCCCAACCCAGTGCCTTTTCTGTCCTAACTGGTTATGTAGAAATCTTTCTTGTAGCCTTGGTGGTATAGGAGTTCTTCTGCTGGTTTCCAGTTAGTTTTCCATGAGAATTGCTCCACATGTAGATATATTTTTGATGTGTTTGTGGGGGGTGGTGAGCTCCACATTCTCCTGCCCCGCCATCTTGATCCCCCTCCTTACATTCATCGCTTTTTAATCAAGCATTTCTACTTCTAGGAATTTAATCTTCAGGTATACATGTACCAGTGTGAAATGACATTTGTATAAGGTTATTCACTACAGCGTTTATGATAGCAAAATAATTAAAGCAATCTAAATGGCTTTCAATAGAGGCCTGCTTAAATAAATAATGGTATATCACTTAATGTAACACTATTTAGCTCTTTTTTTTAAATAAGAGACTAGCAAGCTGGGAATAGCTGAGAACTTTCTCAGTCTGATAAAGGGCATCTATGAGAAATCTATAGTTAATATTATACATAATGGTGAACTATAAAATGCTTTCCACCTAAAATTATAAACAAGGCAAGGATATATGTTCTTACCACTTCTACTCACCACTGTAATAGAGGTCCTAGGAATTGCAATAAAGTAAGGGAAAAAAATAGATTGGAAGAGGCGAAACCATCTTTATTAATAGATGACCTAATTGTTTACATAGAAAATCCAAAGGAATCTACAAAATAATTACTTAGTGAATTTAGCAAATCTTCAAACTACAAAGTCAAGTTACATTTCTATGTAATAGCAGCAAACAATTAGGAAATAATTTTGAAGTCCATCTTCAGCACTATCAAAAATGTATAGAATAACTAGGAATATATTTAACAGAAGACATGTAAGCCCTCAACTGAAAACTTTGATAAGACATTGCTGAGAGAAATTAAAGAACACCTAAATAAGTAGAGAAATATACCTAATTCATGAATTGGAAGTTTTAATATTGTTAGGATGTCTCTTCTCCCTAAATTGTTCTATAGATTCAACACAATGCCCCAATATAATTTTTGTAGAAATTGACAAGTTTATTCTAAAAAATATAGAAAATGATAAAGACATAGGTTCACACACACACAAAAAAAAAAACTTGAAGAAGAACCAAGTTAGAGAGCTCATAACACCTGATTTCAAAAGTTATTATAAAATTACAGTGATTAAGGCAGTGTGGCATTGGAATGAGGATAGACAGATAAGTGGATCAGAATAGAGAGCCCAGAAATAGAGTAACATATACATGGCCAATTGATTCTTAATGAAAGAGGCAAGGCAATTTTATAGGGAGAAGAAGGCTTTTCAACAAATGGTGCTAAAATAAGTAGAAAGACATGGGGGAAAATGACTTGGTCATTTTGATTGAGGACTCTTACCTTATACCACACACAAAAACTAATTTTAGATAGATCCTAGACCTAAACCTAAGAAGCTAAAACTATAAAGCTTCTAGAAGAAAAATAGAAGAATATCTTTGCCACCTTGAAGTAGGCAAAAATTTGAGAGGGCACACAAAGCACTATACATAAAAGAAAAAAATGATACATTGGACTTCATCAAAATTAAAAACTTCTATTCCTCTAAAGATACCATTAAGAAAATGCAAAACAAACAAACAAACAAAAAAACAAGCAACAGTCTTGGAGAAAATATTCACAGTATGTATATATGACAAATGCTTACATCCAGAATATGTATATAAAGAATTTCTTTAAATCAGCATCTGCAATCTTTTTCTTTAAAGGGCCATATAGTAGGTATTTTAGGCTTTGTGGACATTATCATCTCAGTAGGCACTAGTACTTAACTCTGCCAGTGCAGGGCAAGGGCAGCCATAGAAAATGCATAAAGAAATGGATTGTGTTGTGCTCCAATAAAGCTTCGTGTACAAAAACAGATGGTGGGCTGAATTTGGCTGATCCCTACTTTAAATCAATAACAAAAAGTCAAACAACCCAATAAAACCAGGCAAAAGACTTGAACAGACACTTTTCAAAAGAAGATAAACAAAGAGCCAATAGATACATAAAAAGATGCTTAGTATTGTTAGCCATCAGGAAAATGCAAATTGAAAATACCATGAGCTATCACTACGTGCTTACTAGAAGGGCTCCCATTTTAAAGGTGAACCATATCAAGTGCTGGTGAGGAGGTGGAACGTCTCAGCCATTGCTGGTGGGATATAAATGCTGCAGCCACTTTGGAAAAAGTTTGGTGCTTCTTATAAAGCTAAGCATACACTTTCCATATGACCCAACAATTCCACTTCTAGGTAGTTACTTGGAGAAATGAAAACGTATGTCCCTAAAAAGACATATACGAATGTTGCTAGCAGCTTTTTAAAAATTATGATGGTGATGATGATGCATCTTTTTTAAACTGAAGTATAGCTGATTTACAGTGTTTCAGGTATACAGCAAAGTGATCCAGTTACACACACTATATATGTATGTATATAAATATATTATTTTTCAGGTTTCCATTATAGGTTATTACAAGATATTGAATATAGTTCCCTGTGCTATACAGTAGGTCCTTGATAGCAGCTTTACTTTTAATAGCTCAAAACTGTAAACAACTCAAATGGCAATCAGCAGGAGACTAGACAAACAAGTGGTAGTATATTCATACAGTGGAATAGTACTCAGCAGTTAAAGGAATGATCTGCTGATACATGTGACAACTGAGTGTAAGAAGCTGGACACAGAAGAGTGCATACTATGTGATTCCATTTAAATGGGATTAGGCAAGAGTCAAAACTAATGTTTAGTTATAGAAATCAGACTAATAGTGCCTGTAAAGGCATGGAGATTGATTGGAAGGGGGCATGAGGGAACTTTCTGGGGTAAGAAAGCTGTTCTGCACCTTGAAAGGGCTGGTGTATTTGTCAAAAGCCACTAACTGTATGTTTAAGATCTGTACATTTCACTATATGTAAATTTTACCTCAGTAAAAATAAGAGGAATCTCTTATATTCTAATATGAGCAGAGCTACAAGATGTATTAAGTTAAAAAAAACAAAGCAAACTATAAAGCAGTATGCAGTGTACCGCCTTTTCCATAAAAAGGAAATATCATAAGTGTGACTTATGTGTTTATATACATATAAGTATGTATACGTGTGTGTGTATATTTGCTTGTATAATCATTACATCAAATCTAACCGATAGGATGTAGTTAGAAAGCTACTCTAGTTTTGTTTCTCTGTCTCTTTCAATTTATTCAGCCAGACTAGTTTTTTCTCTGCCCCTGAATGAAAACACAGTTCCCAAGACTTCTCTGGTTACTTTTAGGTAGTAAGGACTCAGTCACTTTAAGTGGTAAGAGACACTTTCAATTCAGGAATTAAAATGCTCAGTGTAGTATGAGACTTCAGACTTGACCAGAAGTTGAAGCTTCTCCCTCCCCCAGGTTGGGTCAGGAGCAGGGGGACGGCTTGGGTCAGGGGAGGTGCAATCCTCTGCTTCTCTCTCCTCTCCTGCTTCCTCACCCCTTCCTTTCCCAGCTTGCTAAAATGGGCTTCTGACTCTTGGGGCTGGCACACCAAAAGTGAAGAGAAGACAGAAGGAGCCAGGAGCATTTTTACTTGACTAGTACTGATTCTAGGATGAGTCTTCTGGGCTTGGGAGATGTTCCAGCCAGCTTTCTCCATGAAGCGCTTTTCGGGTTATTTGGAAAGTTCCACCAATGGGCTTTCTCACCAGCAGTGCCCCTTACATGGTCGAGTGCATCTCTGCTCTGGCTGATCATTGCCCCATTCCTCTGGTTGGGCCTTCCCCTTTCCCAAGGCACTGAGCAGCTACCCACAGCTTCTTTCCACTAAGGTCCCCACAGTCGTCCATGTAGCCGTCCTGGACACCAGCCCCACCCTGTTCTCAGGGCTCAGACCTTAACCCACAGGTTAAGGTCTGTAAAGCCTCTGAGTTTTCCAGGAAACACTTCTCATCTGACTTAGGAGTAGTATCCCTTACCCTAAGGGACAGCGGTAGATTCACATGGCAGTTCTCTCTCTCAAAACAAAACCAAAAACATCTCTTTAGAATTGCTCTTGTACATGAGTCTATGCACTTGCCAACACCTGTACACAGTCAACTGTATCCAGATAAAAAATACAATCAACCAAGGTATCAGGAGATCTCAGGATAAAATGTAGACTACAACAAATGAATTTAACTTATTATAAATGTATGACATAACCTAACTGAAGGGGGTAGAGAGAAAAGGAGCTGGCCTAAGTAACTTTGGGAAATAACCCTGTGACTGCATACTGTAAGCTAAAGCCAAAAAAAAAAAAAAAAAAACCAAAAAATTTAAAATACTGTACATAAACACTGTGCTCTAGTTGGTAAATTTGTTTCTCACAGGGTACTATTTAGCAATTTTGAAGCTACGTACTAGGGTTGATGATAAAGTAAATATCCATGAGTCCATACTTATATAAATAAATGACTGATTAAGGAAATAAATAAATGGGACAAAGGGGATAAATCTTTACAGAGGATCTCAGATAATGTGTGTAGATATTCCTCCTCCAGGAGGTGGAACTTAATTTCCCTCTTCTTGAGAGCAGGCTGGATTTAGTGAATCACTTCTGAAGAACAGAGTGTAGAAAGAGAAAAATAGTCACATTGCAGTGGAGAAAACTGGCAGGTACCAACCACCTTAACCAAGTGATTTCGGGCAACTTCAGCAATGGTGTCATCTTGCTGTCGTGTCCCCTGATGTGATCCTCTGAGAATAGCTCTTCTCCTCTGTGGTTTTCTTCCTATAAACCCATAACTGCAGCCTAATCATGAGAAAATGTGAGGGTCATTCTATAGCTTGAAGGGCATTTTATAAAATACCTGACCATGAACCTTCAAAAATGTCAAGGTTATGAGAAATAGGGGAAAACTAAGAAACTGTCACAGACCAAGAGAAACACAACAAATAAATGCAGTGTGGTATCCCGGAACAGAAAAAGGAATTGGTGGAAAATGGTGACTTCCAAATAAAGACTGTGGTTTAGTTAATAGTGTAGCACCAATGTTGATGTCTTAGTTTTCACAAATGTACTGTGGCTATGGCAGATGTTAACATTAGGTGGAGGTGAGTGAAGGTACATGGAAACTCTCTGTACCATGTTTGCAATTTTTCAGTAACACTAAAGTTATTCCAAAATTAAAAGTTTATTTTATAAAATGCTCTTCTAATCTCCAACTTCCAACACTCTTACATTCAGTGTGGGTGAAGGATTTAAGAGAATAACCAGTTTTCTCCTACCTCTCTTTTGACAAGCCCTGCTTGGTGGGGTCTGGCATCTCATTTGGGGATATAATTTTTATCATCTTTGAGCCTCAGCATCAGACTCCTATTTAAATTTCCTATTATGTTCGTGTATGCTAAAAATGTCTCTAGAATGATATACAAGAAACCAAAACAACGGTCGCCAGTGAGGAAAGGTATTTCCGTGGCTCAAGGAGAAGAAAGTGCAGTCTCTCACAGTTTATCCTATTGCACCTTCTGGAATCTGAGCTGTGTGAACGTATCACACTTGCAAAATTTTTAATTTAAAAAAAACAACGGCTCGGTTGTATTACTCTTCTCTTAAATTACCATTCAGTAACTCGGGAACTCTTATAAACTGTTGTGACTCCTGAGAAAGATCCTTCTGTATGTTCTGTGTTGAACTTCACTGGGGTTTCAGAAGCCGTTTTGCCTTCACGGCAATGCGATGCTGGTGACTGCCCAATGTTTTAGCAACTTGTCAGATAATTTGGCACTTCTTGGGTCAGGATTATTTCCACTGCTTGGGGCCCACAGAAGGAAAGAAGAGCAGGATGCTGTGAAGGTATGTGTGGCCTCAGTAAGATTCATTAGGATGAACATTCCTGGGCATTTTTCCATTTCAGGAAGGGCCCCAAAAGAGGTCAGCTTTCTCATCCACCCAAGGCAGTTATCAACCACAGCTTCATTCATACATTTATCACTCATTTATTAAGCACTCACTCTGTTTGTAAGAAAACTCTCAAGGCTTTTATGTCTTCTTAAAGAGGATAGAAATAAAGCTGGTGGCTTCATTAGTACAGCATTTGATTGAGCCAGTCCTTATCTCTAACAGTTCCTAAAAGAAATGTGATTCTTGGGCTTCCCTGGTGGCGCAGTGGTTGGGAGTCCGCCTGCCGATGCAGGGGACACGGGTTCGTGCCCCGGTCCAGGAAGATCCCACATGCCGCGGAGCGGCTGGGCCCGCGAGCCATGGCCGCGGAGCCTGTGTGTCCGGAGCCTGTGCTCCGCAACGGGAGAGGCCACAGCAGTGAGAGGCCCGCGTACAGCAAAAAAAAAAAAAAAGAAATGTGATTCTTGTGTTGGAGTTGGTAGTTTGTTAACCAGGAATGGCCAAGACATGAGAGTCAGCAATGTCACTCCCCAAGATGAGGTTTCTGGTGTCTGTGGGTCTCCATAATCAGTTTCCCATCCGGGCATCAGCGGAACACTGTGGCAGCACAGATGCCTGGCTTTGTAAAGTGTAGACTGCAAACAAGATGGTAAACTTCTTTTTATTATTGTAGATCTTATACATTTTGGTTGCTGAGAATTTTAAATAAACATCTTTTTTTAAGATAAGTAATTAAGTAAACATCTTTGCCACTTATTCTTTTATTTTTTTAGCAAGTCTTTTCCCTTGTTTAATCGATGCATCCCTCAAACGCCTGAGTGTTATTCCCTGTTTGCATCTGTTTTGATCAATGATGTTGACGCCCTCCATCGAATTCTAAGTGGAATAATGTCAGGAAGAGACACAATCCTCGGTCTCTGTGTCCTCGCCTTCGGTAATTTTCAATTAATTTTATTTCAGTGACTACTTATACCAAAGTTTCTAGCACTTATGTATGTTGTACAATGGAAATTAGCCTCTTGACTTAAATATAAAACTTCACTTCATATATTTTCTTTGTAGTTATTTTCAGGGTTTCAGCTTCAAGTGGAGCAGGGGGCAGTAAGACTGGAGAAACGCCAGCTGGCTGTCTGGCCCGAGGCCTCACTAGGTGGGGCTGCCTTAGAGAGTGACCACGTTCCAGGGCCTGCCCCTCAGCTCTGCATAAGGATGGATGTGCAGAGCAGATTGCCACTTTGTGAACTGGCCATGATAAGTACCAGGAATGCATGTCCTCTGGCCCATGTGCCCTCTTCCCCTAGGCGAGCCCGATCACAAGGCTGCTTGGTGAGCAAGGGAAGGAGGTGTGTGCATCATGTTAAATAGCATCAGAGGGCATTGGCCTGATGTATCCAGCTCCTCCTAGGAACAGGCCTGCTGGGTTGTAGGAGGGTCAAGGTCTTAAGCCAGATCATGCCTTTTCCCGGCCTTTCTGGAAGCAGCCCCCCAGGCACTCGTGACCATTTGACTTCCCATTTGCTATTTCAGCTCGATGAGCCCCTTTAAGAGTCAACCTTCTCTTTGAACGAATTAGTGCTCTCTGCTGCTGTAGGCAGTAGTAGTGGCCTCTTATTTACCCCGTTATCTACAGCGGCTGCCTCCCAACCTTGGAAGGTTGAAAGAAATTCTTTGATCAGCCACTAACTTAATTTTGCCAGTTTACAAATTGAGTTTTCCATAATTTCATTACCCAAAGGTTACTAATTCCTGAATGCTTGGGGATGCTTAGCTAGCCACCATTATGTAACTTCCAGACTTCTTATGACCCAGGTGTGTCAGACATCGAGCTTGCTGTTAACACCTTAAACCTCATCAGAACCCTATCACTGTTGGTAGGAGGAGCTGAGGCTTCGAGAGGTCTGAGGCTTGGCCAAGCAGAGGTGCAGAGCTGAGACTCAGCCCAGACCTATCTGATTCTAAACCCATGTTCTTAACCACTACACCCAAATATCTATATGTAATCTTGAATTCTTGTTTACAAAAAAAAGTAATATAGTATTTATAAATTCACTGAAGTACTTAGAATAAATTCATAGGCTTAAAAACCCACAATTGGAAACTGATGTGCAGATTTTTATACATACATCTTATAATCTTAAATTTTTTTTTTAATTTTTATTGCGGTACGCGGGCCTCTCACTGCCGTGGCCTCTCCCGTTGCAGAGCACAGGCTCCGGACGCACAGGCTCAGTGGCCGTGGCTCACGGGCCCAGCCGCTCCGCGGCATGTGGGATCTTCCCGGACCGGGGCACGAACCCACGTCCCCTGCAGTGGCAGGCGGACTCTCAACCACTGCGCCACCAGGGAAGCCCCCGTTTTTCATTTTTAAAGGCATTCATCTTTCATATTTAATGAGAGCATCTGAGAACACAAAATTAGAACTTTAGATAAGTTATGAAATCAAAAAAGTTAAGTTTGGGGCTTCCCTGGTGGCTCAGTGGTTGAGAGTCCGCCTGCCGATGCAGGGGACACGGGTTCGTGCCCCGATCCCGGAAGATCCCACATGCCGCGGAGCGGCTGGGCCCGCGAGCCATGGCCACGGAGCCTGTGTGTCCGGAGCCTGTGCTCCGCAACGGGAGAGGCCACAGCAGTGAGAGGCCCGCGTACAGAAAAAAAAAAAAAAAAAAAGTTAAGTTTGATAAAAAATTTTAGATGATTCATTTGGACTTAAAAGAAAGTTTAGGGTTTTGGGGAATAATACCTGCTTTAAAAGAATTTTTTTTTTAATTCAAGAAGAGTGCTAACACCTTCAGGAAGTGGCACTGTCACAGACCTAACTTGTGTATGCTTCAGAGAGGGGCCTGGGTGTGTCTTGTTTTTTTGTTCGGTAGATGTCCAAGATATTTAGAGATTGAAGGAAGTCCTCAGCCCTCACTCTTTTGGAAGGTTTAGGCATTCCAGCCCCATCATCATCCCCCTCATGCCTTGATGGTTGTTAGAATTGATACGTTTTGCTTAATTTTCTAGCCTTGTCTTTGGCCATGATGTTCACCTTCCGATTCATCACCACCCTTCTGGTTCACATTTTCATTGCACTGATTGTTTTGGGATTGCTGTGTAAGTATTTCCACTTGATTGATTTCTTCTTGATTAAATGAAAAGCCTTACCATTAAGTGTAGAACTTAAAAGCTGGCATTTCTGAGCTACACGGGGTCTTAGAGAGTCTCTCGTCCAACTCCCTCATGATACACATGAGGAGGCTCAGACCCAGAGAGGACAGGGAGGACCACAGGATTGCTTCTGTGTCACAGATCACAGCAAAGTTCCTGCCCAGCCTTCTGTCTCTCCTGCACTGTGCCGCCTCTCAGATGAGCCGGACAGGTGAGTGGTACTGGTTTCCACACCATTAAAAGTCAGTTCCAGTGCCTGTTGGAAGCCCTTTAAAGCAGAGGTCCCCAACCCCCGGTCCGAGGCCTGTTAGGAACCGGGCTGCACAGCAGGAGGTGATTGAGCGAAGCTTCATCTGCCACTCTCCTCCCCATCCCCCCCATCGCTCACATTATGGCCTGAACCATCTCCCCACCTCCCACCCTGTGCATGGAAAAAGCGTCTTCCACAAAACTGGTCCCTGGTACCAAAAAGGTTGGGGACCATTGCTTTAAAGGATGTCTTCTGAATTTTCACATCACCCATTGACACGTGGGTACCCACATTGTCATGCAAAGGCTCCGGCCAATCTGAAGAGACGCAGGCCCTGAGCTGGGGCAGGGTCCCGGAGACCCTGCCCGGTACCCACTGTTCTCCTTTTCAGTGCTGGATCCTGGATCCATCCAGAAGTTGTCGGGGAAGAAGGTCCGAGGGGCAGAGGCATGCAGGGAGCTCAAGGCAGCAGCTGTTTCTGAACAAGTATAGGATATTTTAATTTTTAATAATTAGCATGGCCAAATAAATAAATAATTGGCATGACCGTAGGTGTTTCATTCCCTAAACAATCAGTTCTGCAGATCACAGGTGCCCAGCGTGCAGGTGCTGGAGGACACGCACTATGGCTTGTGAGGGTGCCTTCCCCACCTACAGCTAGTAAAGACGACTGTGACCTCCCTGTCATCACTCCGGATGTGGTGCAGGTGGCACTTAGTACCTGAATGCAGAGCATTTGCAATGTCGGGGCATCCGCCCAGTTTTGTAGGTGCCAATCCAATATCCAGGCTGCCCCTGGAGTTGTCCCCCGCAGAGCTCATTTGGAAATTTTAGACTTTAGACTCTAATATTGTTCCTCTCACCATCCCACCGGTGTAGTTTCCTCCCTGCTCACACCCAGCCCCACCCATGGGCTAGGCTGACAGGACACATCTGTGTTCCTGAGTCACCTCCCTGCATCTCCCAGAGACAGGCAGCTGCCCCAGGTCTGGCAGGTCCTCAGCTGGCCTCATCCAGCTGCTTCAGAGGGCTGGTCATTGCCTGCAAAGCCCCAGGGATTTGGGACCCACTGCCTGAGCAGGGCCGCCTGGTGTGAAGGGAGGAGCGGGTGCTTACTTCATGGCATGCGCGCTGAGTTCTGCTGGTGTTTTGCTTTCCAGTTGTCTGTGGTGTCTTATGGTGGCTGTATTATGACTATACTAATGACCTCAGCACAGAATTGGACACAGAAAGGGAGAATATGAAGTGTTTGCTGGGGTTTGCTGTTGTGTCTACAGTTATCACGGTAAGAAGCACCCTTCCAGCAGTAGATCAAGTAGCCGGCCAGAACTCTGAAATCCAAATAATTAGATTTTAAACAAAAAACAACGAGCACTTGTTTTTCTTTCACTGCAGAATGTATATACGTGTTAGTGTAGTGAGTGTACATACATGTCTAGTGCCTTTGTGTTTTATTTGAGATACCTACATAGGAATGCATTGCAGCCTTCAAAAAGATGAGTAAACGCTCTGACTTCGTTCCAAGTCACGTCCGCCATCTCAGAGGTCGGTTCGTTACCCTTGCTGACTCGTTACCCTTGGACACAGTAGAACCGCTTTCACCCACAGGCGGCTATAGGGGGGACGCCGCAGCGCGGAGAGGGAGCCAGACATACAGCAGTTCCCATTTCCTGGTTTGCGGAGAGTCGCCACCCCACTAGCCAGTGGATGCTCTGCTCTCAAGGCTGTGACAGCTCGCGCTGCCCTTGAACACAGAGAGCCCTTTGTTTCTAGACGTGCGGCTGCTAGGCTAAGTTGGTTTGAGAGAACCGTCGCCTCCTTGGTGAATTCCCTAGTTAAGAGCAGGCAAACAGAGAGCATTGAGCCTGGAGATACTGGTTGTTGGGGGAGGGTGGTTGGCAACTGAAAATCATTCTGGCCCCTCCCCTGGTGCTGATAGCAGTTCTGGAATCACAGGGCCCCGGAAAGGGTCGGGAACTGATTTCAGGTGGCCCACGGGCATCCTTTGGTGTGTTGCTTGCTAACCGTTTCATGGAAGCATGGCAGCCGGGGTTTCCACACACCCATTAAATCTTTCAGCAAGGGCAGATTCTCTCACCAGCTCAGCTCTCTCCTCTAAGGGAATCCTTCGGCTCTCACGTTTGGTATAGGCTTCCCGTTTTCTCCTTTCTAGTGAGGTGTCAGGTTTGTGTTTGTCACTTGAACTGCATCTCAGTGAGCAAGTGTCCGATAAAGCAAAGCTCCTGGTTCGAACTGGGACCAGGCCCGTAGCTGAGCCAGGGCGTGTGCAGGAGGCTGGAGAATAAACGCCCCCCTGCACCCCAGGCCGCATGCTGGGCTGTTGGCACTAGGGGCAGGGAGGAGAAGGGCTGGGAGCCGGGAGAGCTTGCTTCTCCCCTTCCCCCACCCCCAGCCCTCCACAGGGCTCCCTTTGTCTTCACACACTGAACCATTAATGGCCGCTGGATGCCAGGGTCGGGGGAATGCGCTTCACCAAGCTTAAGGCTAAGGGAAAGGGCAGGCTGTGAGAGCAGAGTGAGGAAGCGCACCACGGCTCGCACACCATTCATTTAACACACGTGTCACTGCTGCTCAGTCTCTACCAAGGACTGGCTGCTGATGAGCTTGTTCTCATAAGAGCCCTAGCTTCTTTGTCACCATCACCATTTACTGAGCGCCTGTTATGCCCAGGGCCCTGCACTAAGCAATGGGCCTAGCAAGACAAAACACAAAGGTAACACACGCCCCACGATGAGATGAATTACAGGGCTGGCAACGCCATGACGTGGTACACGGGGAGAGATGGCGGCCTATGAGGGGGGCTGCCTAGGAATATTATTTCAGTGGTTTCAATAAAACCACTAGCAGCGGTGAAGAAAATGGGATGAATGGCATCGAATGCTCGCCTCAGTGTGTCAGCCTAGGGGCACAGGCTGAGGTGCAGCAGTTTGCAGCTTAGAGCCCAGAAGGGTGAAGTTGAGGCTTGATCCCTGTGGTGAGTCAGCTCTGCTGTCCACCCCGCCCAGCCAGCACCCCTAGCACCATCCCCAGTGGGTAATGCTGATCTCCCTTGAGACTGGGGAAGTGATGGGTTAGAGTTAACTCATCACTTGTGGTCAATATCCTGGTGTACTTTGAACGTGAGGGGAGCATTTTATATTATATATATATATATAATATAAAATATAGTTGAAAAACACACACACATTTAAACACACACATTTTACCGTTCCACTCAGGAGCTAGCCTCGTTAAAATTTTTAGTAAAAAACGACAACAACAAAAAATGTCCCTCTTCCTTGTTGGTTGTGCTAGGCATTTAGGACACAGAGACGGAAATTCCTACCGTCTCCTCCGGGCATCTTCCCTGTCTCCTCAGGCCAGTCCCCACAGCTATGGCAGGAGGCCCTGCTCCCAGCCCCGGGAGCAGTTTTGCACAGTTTATCCCACTGCCCTCTGACTTTCCTCCACTTGATTATGAGGTCCCTGAGGTCAGCAATGCCCAAGCCCAGCTGGAAGAGGAAGGGCATCTTAGGCCAAGGGAGTAGCATGGGAGGGGTCACATAGACAAGAGAGGAGCCTGCAGGAAGTTCCCTCGGCAGGAAGGGACCGTGCCAGGAAGATCCTGATTTACAGTGATGATGATTTCGATCTTTATCCAGGAGCTTTGGGGAGATGTTGAAGGATTTTGAGCAGGGAGATGATATCCTTGACTCTACCTTTTACAAAGATCCCTTTAGCTTGGGTTGGAGGAGGGATTGAGGCAGGGGTAGGGGGCTAAGGGGATTAAAAGCAGAAGGTAGTGCGGAGGCTATTGGGGTCTGGGTGAGAGACGTTGAGACTTGAGCTGTGGCATCAACGTGGGAATAGAGAGGAGAGGATAGATTGAGAGCTCTATTGGGAAACTGAGTCTGAGGTGACTGAGATTGTGCTGTGCACTGGGACTGTGCCAGTCCTTGACAATAACAGACGGCCCTGCCCTCAAGGAGCTTGATGTAATGTGAAATGCAGACAATAAACATCTACAGTAGAGTATGTTGAGTGCTACAGTAGGGTAAGTATGGGATAAAATGGAAGCACGCAAGAGAGGAACCTGATTTTTTCTTAGAGAGTCCAGGAAAATTAGGGCTACTGGAGTAGGGAATACAGAGGAAATAAGTTTGTCTATGAAGATAATGAATTCGGTTCAGGACAAGTTGAGTTTGACACACTGTAGGACACCCAACGCCTGGTCAGTAACTGAAGTGCTTACTCATCCAGCACCTAGAGAAAGGTGAGGCTGGAGATTTTTTTTTAATTGGCTGCAGGAACTTAGTTCCCCAACCAGGGATCGAACCCATGCCCCCTGCAGTGGAAGCATGGAGTTCTAACCACTGGATCCTGGAGATTTTTATTTAAAGGTTATCAGCATCTAAGAAGGATTCTAAAACCACAGAGGAGTAGGAGAGACCACCCAAAGGATCCCAAGAAATAGCAATTGAAGAAGTAGAAGGAGAGCCAGAGGAAAGAGCAGTCACAGAAGTCAAAGGAGAAAGTTTTAGGAAAAGAGGAGGGGACAAGAGACTCACACGCCATGCTGAGGTCAGGCAAGATCTGGAATGTTTCCTTGGGATTTGACATTCAGGAGGTCAGATGAGGTGACCTTGGGGAGAGCAGTTTCAGGAGAGTCTTGGGGTCTGGAGGTTTACAGTAGCTGAAGGATGAGTGCAGGTATGGACGTGCAGATGGCTAGTGTGCACTAGTACTTGAAGAAGCTCGCCTGTGAAGGAGATGAGAGATGACGGTGGCTGGACCGTGGTGTGAGGGTAGAGGGAGGTTTGTTTCTTTAATATGATACAGGGAGGCCAAAGCCAGCAGAGGAGGAGGCACAGAAGGTTGCTTTGAGGCACGATCACTGTCCTCTTCCATCATACTTGTGTCCCCTTGACCTTCTGCAGTCCTTCAGCATTCTCTGAGCATCTTGGGTGCTGTGGAGGGAAAAAGAAATAGACGGTTCCCTGACCCCAGAGGACCTCATTCTCATTTTCTCTCATTCTCTGACCAGATTGCAAGCTCCTTTAGAGCAGGGACTGTGTCTTGTCCACTGTTGTAGCAGCAGGATCTAGCATACGTATCAGCACATAGTAGATGCTCAGTTAGTATTTGAGAATATGTCTATTCTATTATAATAAAAGTAGGGAGTAACTATCTTAAAAGAGTTGTTTGCCAAGATGTCAGTAAAATATTGGGGTTTGTTTTCAGGTCTTCTCAATTCTTCATTATTTTGAATAATTTAACCCCTTTCTCACCAGGCAGTTCTGCTCGTCTTGATTTTTGTCCTCAGAAAGAGAATAAAATTGACAGTTGAACTTCTCCGGGTCACAAATAAAGCCATCAGCAACTCTCCTTTCCTGCTGTTCCAGCCACTGTGGACGTTTGCCATCCTCATTTTCTTCTGGGTCCCCTGGGTGGCCGTGCTCCTGAGCCTGGGAACTGCAGGTAAGGGCAGTGGGAGTGGGGTCCATCACCCTGGAGTCATGCATGAAAAGCCTCACCGTTCTGGAACCATTGGCCTGTTTTTGTAAGGACCAAATTTCCCATGCAGCTAAAGGCATCTGATGCCAACAGTGACGGTGCCTGGGGCTCTGTCATGGGAGAAAAAGCAGGAAATTCTTTTTCCTCTTTTGTATCAGTATGTAAAAAAAAGAACCCAGGAAAGACCCTGTTAAAATGTTGTGCTCAGAAGAACGAGCTTAAGTTTAAAGCAAGTATGCACAGATGTTCACATTGCTTTGCTCCTGAGAAGACAATACTGTCCTCCATTCTGCTGTCATACCTATACAGTGGTTTTCCACCAGAGATATTCCTCAGAATCAGCTATGGTGCTTTACTAAAATACAGATGCCTGGGCCCCATCCTTAGAGATTCTGATTCACTTGGTTTGTGGTAGGGTTATATATTTTTGGATCCCTGTAAGAGAGCAACCACATTCTAGAACAGTGCTATTCAAAGGGTTGTCTGACACCGGAAAAGGAGCTTATGCCAGAATGTATATCCCTCCATCACTTCCTCCATCAAGAAAGTCTTGCTGTGAAAAAAAAAAAAAAGTCAGCAGAACGAGACGATAGGCCTAGTGATGCAGCTGACCTACCTTCTGGCACAAGCTCCTTACCTCACTGTGGACTAATCACATACAAAGTGAGCCCAGGCCACTAGTCTGTGGCCCCCAGTTTGAGTGATACTGCTCTAGATCTTCTCTCACTCACTCCTCGATTTGATTTAGTTAAGGCCCAAACTCACACTCTGAGATGAGTACAAAAGAGTAAGTTGCTTTTGGAGACTGTCACCAGGCTGGTAAAAACCAGAGCAGATGTCAAAGCAACAAGGCTAACATAATTTCTTAATGTTTATCAAGTTTATTCTGTTCCCTGTAGGCTCCAGTTGTATATGTAGGAATAACTACATGTAGTAGATTCTTAGTAAACTAGGTTCTCTTACCTCTCTTCTGGAGTCAACTGACCCCATGGAGATTACTTCAAGATGGGCAGCCAGCTCTCTGGAGGTCCAAGCCCTTGAAAGCCCACGTTTCCAGCTTAGAGATGCTCTAGGGGAAGTCTCTTCTGTCGGGGGTCTCTGGAAGCTTGCTGAAGGCCTGCAATGCACTTCTGATAATTATCCAGCAGGGAACCTTGTTCGAACAGGTACAGGAGAGTAATCAATCAGGATGAGGTTTGTGTGAGAGTGACAGAAACCTCAAAACAGTGGCTTAAACAAGATGACAGGTAATTTCTCTCTCATATAAATGAAGCCCACAGGAGGAGACCCCATGCCAGCGTGGGCTACCAGAGGTCACAGACCCACGCACCTTTTTTCTTGTTGCACAGCCTACCACTTGCTTCCACCTCATAGCTGAAAGAGACACTCGAGTTCCAACCACCCTGTCTTATTTGGGCTGTGAGGAAGGTAGCAGGGAAGTCATGACGACCCTTCCACCTACACCCATCAGCCAAATCCCAGTTACATGGCAACTCCTATGTGCAAGGGGGGACAGGAAATGTCATCTTATTGGTGGCAGCCATGCACAGCCTAAAAGTGAGAGGCTCTGTTACCAAGAAAAGATGAAAGAACAGAAGTTGCAGGACAGTTGGAAGTCTTAACTAGGGCAACATTGAACAAGCATCTTCCAGCTCATTTCCTTGACGTGGTCTCAGTCCTGGTGGAAAGGGAAGCGATGGCCTCGGTGCCTGCAGGAAAGCAAGCACTTGTTGAAACTGTCCCAAATTCTAAGCTCGGCACTGGGTGCTTTCTTATGTCCTCTCCTTTAAGTGTCGCAACCCCCTTTCGATGCCCGTGTTGTTATGTTCAAGTTACAGGCCAGAAAACTGAGGTTCTGAGAAAGCAATTTGCTGAAGGTCCAGCTAGAAAGTGTGATGGCTCTTACTGATGCCAGAGCTCTAGAGCAGAACCTGTGCTCTTCACTACCTCGCATGCCCCTTGTGTCTGGGATACAAAGCTAGGAGATCAAATTAGACCTCCTCAGGTCTGTCTGTTCAAGTTGAATCAGTATTGTGACCACAGCAGCTGGCTGGTGAATGCAAGCTGTGCCTGTAATGTGGTGTTTGGGACCTGCGGCCAGAGGGCAACATGACAGGGCCAGAAGCTAAAGCCAGATCAGGCTGGGAGTGAGGTGTGGCAGGAGGTGGCAGGGCTTGACGCCCTGGTGGTGGACTGTGGTGCTGGGCCCTCGCCCTAAAGAATCACAGAGGAGGGCTTCCCTGGTGGCGCAGTGGTTGAGAGTCCGCCTGCCGATGCAGGGGACACGGGTTCGTACCCCGGTCTGGAAAGACCCCACATGCCGTGGAGCGGCTGGGCCCGTGAGCCATGGCCGCTGAGCCTGCACGTCCAGAGCCCGTGCTCCGCAATGGGAGAGGCCACAACAGTGAGAGGCCCATTTACCGTAAAAAAAAAGAAGAATCACAGAGGAGAGGTGAGGCCTCGGGAAGTACAGATCAGGACCAGGGAGGGACCTTCCTACTCCAGCCTCCAGGGCATAGCTGCCCGCCCCGCTGTCGCTGTCATTATGGGCTATGAGTCTGGGTGAAGGGAATTGTCTCTGTGCTTAAACCCTCAATGATTTGGAGCAGGACACGTTCTTTCGTTCTTTAATGCACAGACGTTAAGTGAGCACTGGAGGGACAAGGCCCTGGCAGGGCACTGGGGAAGAGTGGTGGCCTCTCCCCACAGTGAGGATGGCAAAGGCTGATGAACATCACAAGAGGAGAAATTTGGGGAGCTGTGGAGCACCACAGTGAGGCTCCAGCCCCCTTTGCGAGTCAGGGAAGCCTTCTCAGAGGATGGGCTGGAAATTACCAGAAGATCGGAAAGTACAGAACGAGGCAAAGGGGATTTAGTGGGGTCATGTCCAAGCCCAGGAGGGAACCTGCTCACAGGGGACAAGGCAAGAGCTGATCCTGAGAGTTGGGGATGTAGTTGGAGAGGAACACGCCCCGAGGCCAACTCGGGGGTGAGCTGCTAGCAGGGCTGTCCTTCAGTTCCCCCACTTCGGCCCCAGCTGGGCCCAGGGCCTGGGGACATTAAACAGCCTCAGCCACAGGACTGAGAGGAGGGGCCGGGAGAGAGTGGGCTGCTCTGTAGGGCCGAAGGCAGCACATCAGAGGGTCACATATTAAAGCACAGCCCTTCTCTATCTGTGGGAGGAGCAAAATGAGCAAAAGTGAGAGGAGTTGAAGGGCAGAAGAGGAAACCAGGTGCCCAGGACCTACTGTAGGGGTCTGTGGGCAGGTTGATGTTTGGCTTCGCAGGAGAGGGTGTCGCACAGAGTGACTGCCTTCCCCCTTCCCCGAGGCTGGGCGTCATAGAAACCAGACCCACCGTCCCCTTAGGCCACCTGCCTCTCCTTTCCACTCACCTGTGGGCCGACCCAGGTGCACAGAACTCCCTTTGACTTCAAAGGCCTTTTCATGCAGGGCCAGGACGATGGGCTCTGGGCCTGGGCAGGTCATCTGCTGCTTGTTTTGATCTTCAGCAGATGCCCAGGTGATCCGGGTGGTGAGAGATCCCTGCACAGCACCTGACTGTCTCATTTCATGTCCCTCAGGAAGTCCCAGAACCCTCAGGCTCTCTCTTCAGTCTCCACCCAATGTTCCCAGTGCTGTAGGGTGTCCTCAGTGGGTAAATACTGTAAGACTTTTATTGTGTCAGATGACTGAGTGAGTTAATATTTTAACGTATATAAAAGAAAAGAAAATGCAGGAAAAGTGAACTTTAGGTTGATCATTTTTTGCCATTTTTTTGATGAGCTATTTCTCTAGTGACTGTTGATCAGTCTCTTAACTAGTTGACACACTCTGGCTTGTTTGAGGATTGTTTCAGTGCAGCATAACCAGGCCCTCAGTAATGACAGTAACTAGTCAGTTGGGACTTGTCTGCCACCAGCAATGTGACAGTGACTACTAAATCCAGTGAAAATAGTAGTTACAGGAAAACGGAAATAACCTTGGGAATCCAGTAGGTGCACTTGGCAGGTTGGAAAGAGCCCAGTTGATCTGATGACCCCCAGTTACCATAAAGTGGTTGGGATGCCCCACAGTCGGAACAGTAGAAGAAAGAGGCCCATTTGGGGAAGGGGGGGCTTTCTCTCCCAGTGGTACTGCAGTTAGAAGAGGTCATCGCAGGGATGTGCTCAGCATGCTTAAAGGCAAAGGACCATGCTTGGAAAGGAGGCAGCAAGGTCAGACAGAGGGTCTCCAATTGAGGGACCTGGGATCCAGGATGGCTCTGGCCTTCCTTGTATGTTAATCCTCTGGGCTTCCTGTTTTCCTTTTATACAGTGGAAAAATGGTGCTTTCCCCAGGCTGCCTCATAATGATGTTAGGAGGCTGAGATGGGACCAGAGCTTTGCTCTGCAGATAAGGGGCAGTATGTGTTCCTTATATTAGGAACTAAAGTCAACTAGAGAATGTCTAGTACTAGCTTCAGCTTTGTGGTTTATTCTCTGCTCTGCATGGTGTATTTGAGAACACAATCTAAAAGAAAATTGTCCTTTTTTAAGTTATCAGAGATCTAGAAGATAACTGAAGTTATTTCACAAAAGTTTCCTAGTGGCCCAGTCCTGTCCTAGGAACAGGGGGAAGGGAGATTGCTCAGGAGAAATTTAAAACAGCTCCTGCTTTTCAGAAGTTTATGGTCCCTGTGGGGAAGTGTGAGGGAAAACAATCTCCATGAACATCTAGGTGCCTTTGCACTTGCTGTGGTCTTTGTCTAGAATCTGCTCCTCTTCCTAACTTTCACCCCAACTTTTTCCCCCAAACTTCATGGAAAACTAGTCATTATTCAAGATTTGTTTTGAGTAATATATTTCTTGGAAATCTCCTATAAATTGCCCAGGCATACTTAGATATTTCTTCTTCATTTTTCCCTGCATTTTTTATATTCTTCATTCTTTCAACAGATATTCATCAAATGCCTGCTATGTGGCTTGGGTACTGAGATACAGCAGTGAACCAGATAAAGGTACTAGTGAGTGGGGAAAGAGAGCATAAATAAGTAAATAGATTATGTCAGGTAGTGATAAGGTCTATAAAAAACAATAATGCAAGTTAATGACTTCTGTGTTGTCTTCCCTCAAGAGAATGAACATCTGGAGGGCCTGGACTGTGTCTTTTTCTTTCTGTCTCTGTGGTCAGTGCACAGCCCTTGAGTGAGTTCAATAAGTGTGTGCTTAGTCAGTAAGTGAATTCACATTAATGTTGTGTCTGTGTTGTATACACAGAAAGAACTAGGTGAACCACAGGTGTGCTGTCATTGAGATTTTCTTCTCTTTTGCCCTAACCCTCATGCTATCAGAGCAGAAGCTGAGCCAGCAGGAGGCACAGGCAGGATGGGTGTCAGCAGGACACTGAGCCAGTTTGCTGGAAGAGGCCAAGTGCACAGAATGTGCCAGAATATAGAACCTTTTTAAGTTGGGCCTGCATCCTTTGGGAAATTATCCCAACCAACTGGACTGCCTCCCTTGAGAAACTGCCATTTACATTGATCATTAATATGATATCAATATCACATCAGTCTTTCAAAATGCCTTAAAGCTTGCTTGTAATACCCAGACTTATAGCTAGCTGCATGATGCATTTCCTCCAGGCTATAATGATGATCTCTAGGAAGACTTCCAGAAAGTTGTCTCGAATCTCTATGATAGGATGTATTACTTGAGGAAGGTTGGTTCATTCATTCATACAATCATTCATTCAACAAATATTTATTGAACATTTATTATATCAGACCCTGTTACAGATGCTGGAGATACAACTCTCCTTCTAGTTTGGAAGCTAGAGGGAGATTGGCATTAAGTGAGTAAGTGAATTTTATAGTATATTAAAAGTTGATAAGTGGTAAGGAGAAAAATAAAGCAGAGAAGAGTAACAGGAAATGCTTAAGGAGGGGGGTCAAATTTTGAATTTAGTGATTGGGGAGGGCCTTGTTGAGAAGATAATTTGTGAGCAGACATTTGAAGGAGGTGAGGGCAGAGCCATGAGACTATGCAAAGGAAGAGAAAATGTTCTAGGCAAAGGGAACAGCAAGAGGGAGGGGTGCTGGGGACACAGCAAGGAGGCCCATTCAGTGAGAGTGGCCTGATCGAGGGAGAGAATGGTTCAGGTGAGTGTCAGAGAAAGCACAGGGTCAGATCCTGGGGCGTTGTAGGCCATTATAGGAACTTTGTTTCTGAAATGGGAAGTCATTACAGCATTTTAAGCAGCATAGTGGTATGATCTGACTTACATTTTCATGGCAGTGCTCCAGGGAGGAGGTGATGGTGGCTTAGAACACGTGTTGTAATGGTGGACATGGTGTGACATATCAGATTCTGAAGGATTTCCTGATATTAGATGAAGGGTGTGAAAGAAAGAGGAGTTGGAGATAAAACTGAGGTTTTTTAGCTTGAGCAACTGGAAGATAGGATGGCCATCAGCTGAGATGGGACAAGACTTTGGAGTGTTTTCGGGGAAGAGCAGATGTTCTTTTTTAGTTGTGTTGCTGGAGATGCCTTTTAGATGGCTGGATGGAGACGTCAAGTAGGGAGTTAGCTGTTTGAGTCTGAAGTTTCTGGAGAGATCTCATTTGGGAATTGGGGGACACATGAATAGTATTTAAAACCATGAGATTTGAATGAGTGTAGATAGAAAAGAAATTCAAGGACTGTGCGTTGGAGCATGTCAATGTAAAGAGGTCTTGGAGACGAGGAAGAACAAGGAAAGGAAACTGAAAGGGAGCAGCCAGTGGACAGGAGGAGGAAAATGTGCTGTCCTGGAATTGGGGTGAAGGGTTCAATGTGTCAAATGCTGCTGATAAATCAGATAAGAACTAAGGATTGACCATTGAAGTTAGCAACATGGAAGTGAAACAAAGCAGTTTCAGAGAAGTGGGGGGGAGGATGGATCAGGATTAGAGCAGTTTAAGAGAAAGGAGGAGAAAAAAGAATTGGAAAGCATAAGAGACCGTCTTAGAAGTTCAGCTGTAAATAGGAACAGAGAAATAGAAAGGAAGCTGGAGGAGGAGAGGGAGTCAAAAAGTAGTTTTTTTTTTTTTTAAGATGTGAGGTGATTAAAAATGATTCAGTAGAGAGGAATATTCTGATGAAGCAAGAAAGAGAGGGAAAATTTCTGGAGTGATATCTTCAAGTAGGTGAGAAAGGGGATCTAGTGCAGGGGTTGGCCTTAGGATCACAGACAGTTTATCATATTAAGGGGGGGTCCAATTATGGACACATGCTGATAAGGGGTAGAGATGGGGGTAGGTGCTAGCAGAGATTTTCCGATTGCTTCAGTTTTCTCAGAGAAACCGGAAATGAGGCCACTGACTGAGCATGAGGATGGGAAAAACCTCTTAGAGGTTGGAGGAGGAATTATAAACAGTCCAGAAGAAGGGGAGATGAATAAACTAATGTAGCAAATGTGATATTCACTCTGATGATATCTTCTTTCTGATTTTTGTGTTTGCCTTTTTCATTTTTTCCCCTGATACCTCATGTCCAGCATAATTCTAGCATGCAGTATATGCTAAATAAATATTTGCTCATTTCAGAACTGGAATCATATCTACTTATACCTCAACTATAGCTAACCTTATATTGTCCTCACTGTTCTAAGCACCTACCTGTTTAATCCTCCTAACAGCTATGTGTATGGCTTTTAGAGCCGTGAGACTAGATGGAATCAACAAGGGAGTGGTATTAGTGTCTTCAGATTACAGATGATGAAACAGAGATTTTAAAATGTCCCACAACCTCATAACTTTCCTGAGGTTGGTCAGCCATTAGGAGACAGAGCAGAGATGTGAATCTCAGCCTGCGTGACTCTCAAACTGTATAACGACTGCCCTGGAGTTCATCTTGTCTTCCCTCTTCATCTTTACAATAAGAGAACCGAGGCCCAGGTTGCTTATCACAAACGTCAAAGCTGAGATTGGAACCAAGCCCTCTTCCAGTTCAGTGTCCTTTCCACCACCATCCCCTAGATCAATCTTATCTTGGGATCGATTCCCATGCCCGTTAGCTACACTTAGTGGTAGCTATATTGTAACGGTCCTTAGTAACCAAGCAACTGGTATTTTGATGAGAGGCTCTTGCCTGCACCGACCCAGCCATCCAGGAGAGGGCAGTCCTGTGCGCATAAACACGCCTGCCCCACCCTAAGCTTCTTCCTGAAGCCAGAGTGCCTGATTCTTCAGAGAATGTTTCCTTAAAGCAGAGGTTCTCAAGCAGCAGTTCTGTCCCCCACATGGCATTTGGCAATGTTTGGAGACATTCTGGGTTGTCATAACTGGAGGAGGGGAGGGAGGAAGCTCCTGGCATCTAATGGGTAGAGGCCAAGGAAGCTGCTAAACATCCTACCAATGCACAGGACAGGCCTCCATCCCTCCCGCCCCTAACAAAGAATTATCTGACCCAAAATGCCAGTTGCTATGTTGAGAGGTTGAAAAACCCTGTCCTAAAAGAAAACCTTTAAATAGTCTGCTATAATGGAACCAGAAAAATAAATAGATGATGGCTTCAGTAAAGACGTTCAAAAACAAGTAGCCAGTCAAAAATAATTTATGAATTCTGCTTCTGTGCAGAATGCCAAGGGTGTGAAGGCCTGCGTGGATCATGATTTATCCCTTTAGCCATTCTCTACTTGCTGACTGTTGCCATCAGTGTGCCAAGCTGAGATGTATGTGAATATGCCACTGGCAGCACAGGGCAGCCCCAAGGAGAGACGATCCCCCCTTAGCACCCAGGGCCTTTGTACTTACTTGCCTTTTGTCTGTCAAGGAAATCATCCCTCCTGTTCTTTGGAAACGTCGTCCACCCCTGAACCATGTGTGATGTTGTAGACCTGTTCTTGCAAACTGTAGTCTGTCCCCATGACTGGTGACCTTGTGGGGGCATCAGTGTGCATGTTGACTGGCCCCATCACTTCTGCTATTCCAGGAGTGGCTCTCCAAGTCTCCACTCACCTGATCTACCTACACTTGCTTGTTAGTTGTGAGAGGTCACCTTCTTTGGGATTGGGAATGCTTTTCTGAAACACACCCATTTTGGAAAAGCATAAGCATTTATCAGTGCCTTACCTGAATCAGATATTGCTTCCAAGCCAGAATGAGCCCAGTGTTCAATAAAATATTAACTTCTCTCTGTAAACCAAGCTGCTCTACTATTTCTCACAATGTGACTCTTGTTCAGCAGAACACAGAGCGTGAGTTACTAAGACCAGCCTTAGTCTGTGGAATTAGTTTGCTCTACAGCATGATTATCTTTTCCCACTTCCTTTGCACAGACTGTATTGTGAATGTCTAAAGACACATGAATTGTGAACCTAAAAGCAATTTATAGCTGTGAAAGGAAATATTAAACTATCTTTAAATGTTCTTCAAGTTGTAGGTTTTGCCAAAGACTGAAGTGCCATCTTCTTTCTTACAGTAGTTTATTTAAAATACATAGCAGAGGGCTTCCCTGGTGGCGCAGTGGTTGAGAGTCTGCCTGCCAATGCAGGGGACACGGGTTCGTGCCCGGTCTGGGAAGAGCCCACATGCCGTGGAGCGGCTGGGCCTGTGAGCCATGGCCGCTGAGCCTGCGGGTCCAGAGCCTGTGCTCCGCAATGGGAGAGGCCACAACAGTGAGAGGCCCACGTACCGCAAAAGAATAAAAAAATTTAAAAAATATATATATATATACATAGCAGAGGACATCTAGAGATCAAATGCAGTTGCAGAGCTGGGATTTGGTTTTACTAGATCCAAATGGAATTGAATTGAATTGCAGAGCTAATTCAAAGGCTTCTTTAGATGAGAGCAAATAAAGGAGGGTATAACCAGTGAATGGCAGAGCATTGCTGGGGTTACCTCCTTGGCCTCAGTTTAATACAGTGTTGTGCTCCTGAAATTTAATAATAATAATAAAAAAAATCATTATCACTTATGTAGTGATATTTCTTTGGGCCAGCACTGACCAGGTAGTCCCACTCTACTCTCTCTTGAACTACCACCAGCATATAGGTATTACAGATTAGGATACTGAAACTCCAAGAGGCCAAATAACTTGCCCCAGGCTACCCAAAAAGGGGTGAAGCTGAGATTCGAACCTAGAAGTTTAACACTGAGGCCCAGTAGATATTTTAAATGTCCTAGAAGAGTTTGCTCTTAAAATGAAATTTGAAATGAATCCCTTTGAAAAAATGAAGATCCTTGTCTCTTTTATTAAGTCTAAACTTTTGGTGAAGTGGGGTTCTATAACAGAGTCCTAATGGCTTTGTGTGATTTCATCAAAATAAGTTTTGTTTGCATCACTAAGTGTTGTGGTAGAAAAACCATGGGTTTTAGAGTCCAGCCAGTGTGTCCAGGTTTATATTCTCCCTCCACTAGTCATGAGCAATGAGACTTTGCAAAAGTCACTTGACTCTTCCAAACCTCAGTTTTCATATCTGTAAAGTGGGGTGAGTATTAGAGTATAGGTCAAGTGTCTTGCAAATTGCCTACCAATCAGTCATCATAATTATCCCTGTTAATATTATTCATAAGTTAAATGTGTGTTCTCAGTTTTTAGTTTTGCTATGAAGATCTTATATTATGGTGGGTATTTCAAACTTTACTTTGGCATCTGTGTTTTGTGTAATACCAAAGCCCAGGTATGAGGAAGCATGGCCTGTTGAACCTTCTTCCATACTTAGGAAAACATAGGTATAAAGCATGTTTGTGTTTTAAACTTTAGGAGCTGCACAGGTCATCGAAGGCGGCCAAGTGGAATATAAGCCTCTTTCGGGCATTCGGTATATGTGGTGGTACCATTTAATTGCCCTCATCTGGACTAGTGAATTCATCCTTGCATGCCAGCAAATGACTATAGCTGGGGCAGTGGTTACATGTTATTTCAACAGGTAGGTCTAGCATGTTAGTCCTATTGATTTGTCTATGTGCTTCATGTTGTGTATCTCAAAAGATATTTTGGAATTTTGATGTGACCTCTCGAAAGGGATTGGCAAGAGTAAAAGACCAAGTTAAAAATTAGGAAGGATGTTCATTTGGTAGTAAAAAGAAATGTTATATTTTAAATCTGTCACATTTCCAACCTCTTTTACTTTAAGCTAGCAAATCCAGAAGGAAGCCCAACAGGGAAGTATTTGTACCTCTTAGAATTGAAAGATATCCAAAAGAAAGGGTTGACTTCTCCTGTAAATATCCATTCTTACTGACTTCAAACTTTAAAAACATTACTGATCTATTTGGAGCACACTTCAGTAAATTCTGCGAACTTCATTTCATCCTATGCAAAATGAGGAGAATGTTTTCTTGAAAAACAGTTTTAAATCCTAAGGGAATTGTACATGACTATAAAATATAATTCATGTTCATATAGTTAAGTGCTAGTGAATTAATTACCTGCTTCTCTGTTCGCTATGATACTTATTTAAGTGTTTATCCTCCTTTACCTCATCAAAATAATTGAGGACACACACACACACACACACACACACACACACACACACACCCCTCAACCCTTTACCTCTTTTGTGTATGCTGCTCTCCATGAGGCAAAGATAAAGACACAGGCAAGAAGAACACGGCCAGTAGAATGACAGGGTTGGACTCAGAACAGGAAGTTTACTCCTATGGGGCTGATCCTCCTCTAATCTCTCAGCCTAAATGAGCAGAAAAACATGAGGGTTCGTGGGGGTAAGAAAGTCAACCAGGGATGATTCATGCCATTGAGCAATTATCTCCTGATGATAAGGAGTACTGTGGGTTTTATTACAGAGGTGCTGTTGGGAGCCTCCATCATTAGAGAGCCCATAGAATGCACAAAGGGCTGTAGCCCTTGGCATTGAGAACCTTTGAGCCGTTGGAGGGGGTGGTGTGTGCTGCTTACTCCTGAGTAGAGGAGCAGAGATGATTCTAACGAAATTGGCCAGCAGGTCACATCTCTCTGACAGCAGTGATTTTGTGCTATTTTAGTATCCACAAAATCAAAACATTTTCAATGAGAGCTTTTTATTTAACTTCCAGGGAAGTGAATATCTCCCTATCTCTGTGCATTCGGTGGGAAAGGAGGCTGGTTTGAGCCACAAAAACCTAGAGAGGCTCAGGAATTCAAGTGTAAAATGTGCTTCCAAAGATTAGTTAAAAGTCTTCCTAAGGAGCAGTTGGGCACCAGGGCCCCTCCTTCACACCGGCAGAAGACAAGACGGGAGCTATGCTCTCTGGAGAAGTCATCAGAGAGGGTCTGGACGGGGGGCATCTGGCACAGCTGAGGCTGGGGCAAGGCTCTGCACTGAAACAAGGGGGAGCAAGTGAAAGTCTAAATACTGAATAGTATTCTACCTACTACCAACCCACACTCCACAGCTTAGCCTCCAGGATGTTGACAGCCAGGTTGATATTTCCTTGGCAGGAGATTATTGGATTCTTCTTTGGAGAAATTGTCTAACCCAAAGAAAGGACCTACAGATGGTGCCATGTGGGGGTCCCCCAATGAAATGGCCTGTTTCCCTGACTCTGAACCAGGTCGTGGAACTCACCGGTCAGCAGTCACCCTCATATAGAACCTCTAATTCACTTTTCAGTGCCTCACTCTTAAATGTGAACTGATAACCAGTGATTGTTAAACATTAGAAGGAGCTTCTAGTGAAAGAAAAAGATCAAAATGAACAAAACAAACAAACAGAGAGAACTTAGGGAAAATAGGGACAATGCAGGCATCAGAAGAAAACTACAACAACGACAACTATAGTATCCTCAGAAAGAACCAAGAAATGTTGCTTCCATAAAATAAGAATAAAAAAAAAGAATATTGAGAGAACAAGAAAGACCTCTTTGTAGTTAAAAATATGATTGCAAAGTGATATTTTTCTATTGAGGGATTAAAATATAAAGTTGAAGAACTCTTTCAGAAGGTAGAACAAAAAGATAAAGAGATGCAAAATGGGAGAAAAAGCATAAAAAATCAGAGGGTAATTTAGGACACCCAACATCTGACTAATATGAGTTCCAGAAATAGAGAACAAAGAAAAAAGAAGGGAAGAAATTATCAAAATTTCCCAGAGCTGGAGGACATGAGTAAAGAGAAGATCCCAGAAGCTTTACAGAGAAAAACAGATCACAGGTAAAATATCAGGAACTAGAATGGGTAAAAGACCTATATACTGAAAACTATAAAACTTTGATGAAGGAAATTGAAAATGAAACAAATAAATGGAAAGATATCCTGTGTTCATGGATTGAAAGAATTAATATTGTAAAAATGTCCATACTACCCAAAGCAATCTACAGATTTAATGCAATCCTGATCAAAAATGTCATGGGAAAATGTCATGACATTTTTCACAGAAGTAAAACAAATAATCCTAAAATTTATATGGAACCGCAGAAGACCCTGAATAGCCAGAGCAATCTTGAAAAAAAGAACAAAGGTGGAGGTTTCACACTCCCTGACTCCAGACTGTACTACAAAGCTACAATAATCAAAACTACAAAGCTACAGTGGCATAAAAACAGACACATAGATCAACAGAACAGAATAGAGAGCCCAGAAATAAACTCATGCACTTATGTTCAATTAATTTATGACAAAGGAGGCAAAAATATACAATGGGGAAATGAAAGTCTCTTTAATAAGTGATGCCAGGAAATGGACAGCTACATGTAAAAGAATGAAATTAGAACATTTTTGCATACTGTATACCAAAATAAACTAAAAAGGATTAGAGACCTAAATGTAAGACTGGAAACCATAAAAGTCCCAGAAGAAAACAGGCAGAACACTCTTTGACATAAGCCATAGTAATAGTTTTTGGATCTATCACCTCAAGCAAAGGAAACAAAAGCAAAAATAAACAAATTAAACTTAAAAGCTTTTGCACAACAAAGGAAACCATCAGCAAAATGAAAAGACAACCTACTGAATGGGAAAGATATTTGTAAATGATATGACCAATAAGGAGTTAATATCCAAAATATATAAAGAAGTCATACAACTCAATATCAAAAACAATAAAGAACGCAATTTAAAAATGGGCAGAAGACCTGAATAGATATTCTTCCAAAGAAGACATACAGGTAGCCAACAGGCACATGAAAAGATGCCCAACATTGCTAATCATCAGAGTAATGCAAATCAAGACCATGAGAGATCACCTCATACCTGTCAGAATGGCTGTAGTCAAAAGGACCACAAATATCCAATGTTGGCAAGGACATGGAGATAAGGGAACCCAAGTACACTGTTGGTGGGAATGTAAATTGATGCACTCCACTATGGAGAACAGTATGGAGGTTCTTTAAAAAACTAAAAATAGAACTACCATATGATCCCACAATTCCACTGCTGGGTATACATCCAAAGAAAATGAAAACACTGATTCCAAAAGATATATGCACCCCAGTGTTCAGGCAGCATTATTTACAACAGCCAAGATATTGAAGCTACCTAAGTGTCCATCAGTAGATGAATGGATAAAGAAGATGTGGTATATTTATACAATGGAATATTATCCATAAAAAAGAATGAGATTTTGCTATTTTGAAACAACATGGGTGGACCTGGAGGGGATTATACTTAGTGAAATAAATTAGAGAAAGACAAATACTATATGTTATCACTTACATGTGGAATCTAAAAAATAAAACAAATGAATGACTATAACAAAACAGAAACAGACCTACAGATTTAGAGAACAAACTAGTGGTTTCCATTTGGGAGAGGGAAGTGGAGAGGGTCAAGGTAGGGATAGGGAATTAAGAGGTACACACTACTATGTATAAGATAAATAAGTTACAAGATATATTGTACAACACAGGGAATACAGCCAATATTTTATAATAACTTTAATGGAGTATAATTTTTAAAAATATTGAATCACTGTGTTGTACACCTGAAACTAATATTGTAAATCAACTGTACTTCAATAAAAAGTAAAATTAAATTTAAAAAATAACTAGAATGAGATCTGATGTTCAACAGCAACTCTGAAGCAGGGAGACAGTAGGACAAGGCTGTCAAAATTCTAAGATTATTTCCAACCTAGAATTCTAGACCTACTCATACTATCAGTCAAGGGTAAAGGAGGATAAAGTCCTGTTCAGGCATACAACATCCCAAAAGATTCCCCCCCCACATCCTTTCTCCACTGAAACTAATGAGTAAGCCAGGGAGGAAAACATGAGTTTCAGGAAATGGGCTCCAACACAGTGAAGAAAAGAAGGGAATCCCCAGGCGGGTAGCTAGTCAGCAGGTATAGAGCACAACCAGTCCAAGGAGGAGCTGGAGAGCAGTGGGCTCCAGGAGGGATGTCTCCAAGAAAAAATAAAAAGCAAACTGAGAGAATATCAGATGTGTTGTTTGAATATGTGGAGAAAAAATGTATACTTTGGTGAAGCATTTGGTGAAGTCCATGGAAAACCAAGCAAATAAAAAATGTGAAACATTATTAACTTAAGGAAAAACCAAAAGTTGTACAGAAAAGGAAATATAATCAGAATACACTGTTTGGATCAGTTGTATTTTTTTATGTACTGATTTTATTTTATTTATGTACTGATAATGTAAACCCTAAACATTAACTAAAACATAGTGGTGAAAGATTGAAAGTTTTTTCTCTAAGATCAGAAACAAGACAAGAGTGCCCACTCTTACCATTTCTATTCAGCATAGTACAGGAAGACCTAGCCAGAGCAATCCGGCAAGAAAAAGGGGGGGAAAATGCATCTAAATCAGAAAAGAAGTAAAATTGCCTTTGTTTGCAGATGATATGATCTTATATATAGAAAATCCTAAAGACTTCATCAGAAAACTGTTAGACTAAATCAATGAATTCAGTAAAGTTTCAGGATACAAAATCAGCATACAGAAAATGGGTGCATTTCTATACTCTAACAACAAAATATCTGAAAAAGAAATAAAGAAAACAATCCTATTCACAATAGCATCAAAAACAATAAAATATTTAGGAATAAACTTAACTAAGGAGGTGAAAGATCTGTTTACTGAAAAGTACAAGACTCTGATGAAAGAAAGACACAAACAAATGGAAATATATCCTGTGTTCATGGATCAGAAGAATTAATATTGTTAAAATATCCATATTCCCCAAAGCCATCTATAGATTTAATACATTCCCTATCAAAATTTCAATTATATTTTCCATAGAAATGGAAAAGGAATCCTAAAATTTGTATGGAATCACAAAAGATTCCAAATAGCCAAAACCATCCTGAGAAAGAAGAACACACCTGGAGGCATCATACTTCCTGATTTCAAACTATACAACAAAGCTATAGTATTGTATGGTACTATATGAACAGTATGGTACTGGCATAAAAATAGACCCATAGATCAAAAGAAGAGAACTGAGATCCCAGAAAGGGGAAAGGATAATATCTTCAATAAATGGTTCTGGAAAAACTGGATAACCCCATGAAGAAGAATAAAATTAAACCTCTGTATTACACTGTTCACAGAAGTTAATTCAAAATGGTTTAAAGACTTAAAACATAAGAACTAAAACCATAAAACTCCTAGAAGAAAACATAAGGGAAAAGCTCCTTGACATCAGTCTTAGAAATGATTTTTTGAATATGACACCAAAAGCACAAGCGACAACAGCAAAAATTAGTGAGACTACATCAAACTAAAAATCTCTACACAGTAAAAGAACCAGTCAACAAAATGAAAGGGCAACCTATGGAATGGGAGAAAATATTTGCAAATTGTATGTCTGATAAGCTGTTAAAAACCAAAATATATAAAGAACTCACACAACTCAATAGTAAAAAAAAAAAAAAAAAAAAAAAATCCAGTTAAAAAATGGGCAGAGGAACTGAACTTCTTTTCCAAAGAAGATATACAAATAACCAACAGGCACAGGAAAATGTGCTCAACATCACTAATCATCAGGGAATGCAAATCACCACAATGAGATATCACCTTATACCTGTCAGAATGTCTGTCATCAAAAAGACAAGAGATAACTGCTGGCAAGGATGTAGAAAAGAGGGAGCCCCTGTGCACTGTTGGTGGGCATGTAAATTGGTACAGCAATTAGGGAAACAGTATAACAGTATGGAGGTTCCTCAAGAAATTAAAATCAGAACTACTATACAATCCAGCAATCCCACTTCTTTTGTGTATATCCAAAGGAAATTTAAAAATTATCTTGAAGAAATATCTTCACTCCCATGTTCACTGCAGCACTATTCACAGTAGCCAAGGTATGGGAACAACCTAAGTGTCCATCAAAAGGTGAATGGATAAAGAAGATGTGATATATATAATGGAATATTCTTTAGCCATGAGAAAGAAGGAAATTCTGCCATTTGCAGCAACATGGATGGACCTTGAGGGCATTATGCTAAGTGATATAATTCACAGAAAAACAGTTACTGGATGATATCACTTATATGTGGAATCTAAAAAAGCTGAACTCACAGAAACAGAGTAGAATGGTGGTTACCAGGGGCTGGGGGTAGGGGAAAGGGGAGATAACTGGTTAAAGGGTACAAACTTCTAGATAGATGATGAATAAGAGATCTATGGAGATCTAATGTACAGCATGGTGATTATGCTTAATAAGACTGTATTATATACTTGAAAGTTGCTAAAAGAGTAGATCTTAAATGTTCACACCACAAAAAAGAAATGGTTAAATATATGAGGTGAGGGAGGTGTTAGCTAACGCTATGGTGGTAATCATTTTTCAATATATAAGTGGATCAAATCAACACATTGTGTACCTTGGACTTACATAATGTTATATGTCAATTATATCTCAATAAAGCTGGGAAAAAAAACATTAAAAACTTCAGTGTAATTATGTTGAGAAGAAGAGGTGTGGGAAAATGAGTGTGTTGGGGAGTTTAGGCTGTGTAGGAGAAAGAAACCTGCATCTTCCATGGTGGGAAGTCGGTTGACAGTCTCTGAGGCTGAAAAAAAAATCAAGAAATAGCAGTAAGAACAAGTAAAGTAATTTAGAAGTGTGAGGGTGATTTCCAGAAGAAACAGCTAAAATATTACCTCCAGGGAGAGAAAATTAGTGGTGGGGAAAGAAAACTGTTGTTTTTCCTGTTATGCCTAGCAGTACTATTTGACTTTTTTAAGATACTTCATATATTTGATAAAAATAAACAAACTAGGGCCTCCCTGGTGGCGCAAGTGGTTGAGAGTCCGCCTGCCGATGCAGGGGATACGGGTTCGTGCCCCGGTCTGGGAGGATCCCATATGCCGCGGAGCGGCTGGGCCCGTGAGCCATGGCCGCTGAGCCTGCGCGTCCGGAGCCTGCGCGTCCGGAGCCTGTGCTCCGCAATGGGGGAGGCCACAACAGTGAGAGGCCCGCATACCGCAAAAAAAAAAAAACAAAAAAAAACAAAAACAAAACAAAAAAATAAACAAACTAATTCAAAGTAAAATGCATGCTGATTTATTTTTAGCACTACTATTTCATTTATTAAAGAGTTCTGCATTCTTTTTGACTGTGTGCTAATTTTGAAACCTCAAGGTTTTTCCTTATCTCAGGGCTCACAATTCTTTAATCTCATGTTCTAGCCTGCACGCAGGGTGAGAATTAAATATAGCCAGAGTGCATTCATCTCTGTCATTCATTTAAGCAGTAAGAGGGCTGAAGAGTTCATACAAAGACCATCAAGTACCAGGACATGGGCAACCTGTGTAATTTCCCTTTTACAACCATTTGCTTGAAGAGGGGTCAACTGAGAGCCATAAAGATGTGGCTGAGATGTGATAGGAAGGAACCAGCTCCACTCAGTTTGGAGAAGGGACGCATGAGGCATGACTTCATCGTTTGCAACTATACAAAAGATGGTTTCCAGCTGCTTTGAATTTGCTGAGGAGGAAGTGAGGAAGTGGAATCACAGAGGAGCCTAAGGAATTTAGGTAGGAGACAGATGAGTTTCCTAACCCTGAGAAGAGCTGCCAAGGACCTGTTCTTCATAGCGAAGAGCTTCCATTTTCTTTGAGACTGGAAAGATGAATCTCACAGCTTCCCCACAGTCATCACAAAAATCCCATCTTGCAGTAGTTTTGCTGAAAGAAATATCAGGAAAGGACAAGGTCTCTGCAGGGACACACCATGCTCCTTTGCTCAGGACCAGATTGACATTGGAGGCCATCCATCCATCCTGTGCAGCCCAGTCCTTGTCCAGGAGCCGTAGCACAAAATGAATTTTCCATACTGTTGAAGAGTTCTCAATGAGCTCTAGGCTGGATCTAACCGGAGCTAAAACGTGCCTCTAGGACCCTGAAGTTGCTGGGTTCGACTTACGCTCTACTGTCCGAGCAAATAGTAGTTGCAAAACAGCACTTATGTACCAGGACCCAGAGGTGCTACAGACTTGGATGAATGGAATCATTAAATGCTTTGCCCAGTGACTTGAGCTGACGCAGTGTCCTGGGGCCCTGGCTCCACTGCACAGGGCCAGGCACCTTTAGCACTCAGCAGCCACAAGTTTAGAAGTAGGGGAGCTAGGCGTGTGGGGCACATCCTCGAGTCTCCTGCTCTCTCACACTGCCCGGGGTCTTCCTACTGCCACCACCCACAGAACCCGGGGGAAGATGCTCAGCACGCAGTACTCCCTAGAGACAGAGGCATAGGCCTGACGGGAGGCCCTAGCATCCTCACAAGCCCATCACTGAGCTGCCCAATACACCCCTCGCTGCTCTGCAGTCCCGAACGCCAATTCTCAAAATATGGTGAAGTCTCAGTTTAAGCTTCACCAGGTGTAATCAGAGCCTCTTCCTGAAGACAGTTTTTGCTGGTTGTGAAGGTACCAGAGATGAAGGCCCCAGCCACATGCATAGTGGAGGAGGGATGATAAGATGATGTTACCTTTGAACATGGAAAAAAGGTCTAGGGAGAGAAAGTGGGGACTTCAAGACCCTCCACTGATTGACCTTTCCCTGTTGGGTGGCATGTAGTTCTCAGGGCAGGTATTGAGTGACTCCTGGCTCCACAAGCTGGCCTTCTTTTCAGGTTTTCTCTCTCACGTGGTAACTCAGCTTCTGGATTGTCTACATCTTCTTCCAGCCAAGCCCTGGAGTGGCTGGAGCCATCACTGGGATGCAACATGGATGAGGGCAGTCCAGACAGTGCACACTCCTCTGCCTGAAATGGTTAATCCCATCCCAGCAAAGCCTCAGAAAGCGGATGCCTAACCCCAAACTTCAGTACCTGGAGGACCAGCCCCCCAGGCCCTGTTCACAATGTTTCCCTACCAGATGGAAAGCAGGTGCTGCCTTCTTCTCCCTGCATCCCCTCTTGAGCACCATAATATGTTCTAAGGCACATAAATCTCCTAAATGGGAAAGTAAACATTCTTCCTTTTAAAAAAAAAGAATGAGGAAAAGGAAAAAAAAATGTGTCAGATTTTCCTGGCTGTGCTACTTTTCTAGTTTATCAGATCTAAATGAATTCATATCAGCAATAGCTTCCCTGGTATTTCCTATTTTCAACAATATTGAGTTGAAACACACATCGCCCTTTTTGTGGCACAACTGGATTGCAGTTATTCTGCTCCCAATATTACTTTCATATTCTCTATTCCTTCCTGGATGATTTAAGTAACAGCAAAATACGGCTGTTGCCAACTCTTGAAACATTTCTGGCCAATTTCCTTTTCTTCCCTCAAAACCTAGATTCTTGTCAAAACCTTAATTCATAGTGACTTATTAGCAACCAGAGCAAGTTGTAGAATGATCCATTATGAAGAAAGCAAGCTTCACTTGGAATCAGTGAAGTAGCTTTTCGGAAAGGGCCTCATTTTCTAGAACTGGCATCAGAGTGTCGGGGGAGGAGTTGCATCAGCCCTCCCGCCTTCGTTTTATCTTTCAGCTTTGGGTAGGGGATATGCCCATTCTGTTCTTTTTCACTTTTTCCTGCCTGTGAAACTGACTTTTGCATTCTTGAGAGCTGTGTCATGACAAGTCCCGTAAATGATTCACAGTGAAGTGACCTTTACAGAGCAGAGTAGAAATCAGCTGGATTTCAGGAGCTTGGAGCTGTGTGAAAGCCAGAACGTTTCCTCCCTTCGCTGTAAGCTGGTTCCTCTCTGGCTGCCAATCCTGGTCATGTGATTTGGTGGTGATTTTAATCACCGAGCTAATACTGGCAATATTTACAGATGCACGTGTGTAATTTAAACCTTGGGGATTATTATATAATTAAACTTCTGAAAATGAAAATGAGATCAATACGCAATTTAATGGATTGGTGGAGGTGGTAGGCGTGGTAAAGAGGAAAACTTGTTTAACTCATCAGTATTTATTTTTTAATTTTCTGTTCCTTGTTTGTAACATTGAGTGCCACCAAAAGGAATTAACTTCGTCCAAGAAATCATTTACCCTTAGCTACCAAGGAGTGTAAAAATTTTGCCAAATGTAGATGGCGTCCCTGCTTTCTAAATTGTTAGTACCACAGATGATTTGAACCAGAGAGAAGTTTCTCTTTTCTTTCTAAATAGTGTTTTTTAAATGCTGTCTTTTTTTTTCTCCTGTTCCCAGAAATAAAAATGACCCTCCTGATCGCCCGATCCTTTCATCTCTGTCCATTCTTTTCTGCTACCATCAGGGAACAGTTGTCAAAGGGTCATTTTTAATCACTGTGGTGAGGATTCCAAGAGCCGTTCTCATGTACATCTATAACACTCTGAAAGAGAAGGTAAGGCAGCACCCTAAAACAGGGTGCTCTCCGTGTTTGGGTTACAGAAAAGTTAATCGCTGGAAAACTACACTGGGTCCCGGGACAGGAATGTGACCTGTGCCAGTGGCCGTTCAGAAAGCTCCAGTGTTCTTCAGGTCCCATCCCCCCACCCCCAGCAATCTTTTTTTCCCGTCCCTGTTTTGTTCATAGCTTTGTTTGTTGGATTTTCTCCAATGTGGTGGCAGAGGTGGGGTGGAGAGGGCATAGCTCTGAGTTTGCTGGTTTTCCTTCTTATTTAAATGCTGAACAAATGGGAGGCATTCTTAAGATGCAATTTAAGCAAGTTTTTACGGACATTTATCATGCTTTATTTTTTAAAGAAAGAAAAATACACTATAAGATAAGAATAATGTTTGTTTGTTTCTGTTTTAAAGCTAAAATATTCCCCACCTTTTGTGTTTCCTGGAGGGTGACCTGGGAAGTTGCTGGTGTATGTGTGTGTGTGTGTGTGTGTGTGTGTGTGCGCGCGCGCACGCACGTGCTTGATAGTTAGAAATGGGCAAGCTGACCTCAATCTCAGCTCAAAAGACAGAAAACTGTGGGGCTTTTGTGCCTGGGGTTTTTTCTCCTCCCTGGTTTTTATTTCCATGCACATTTGGTTATGAATGGCAGTGGAAACCACAACACCAGGAAAACAGCTGTTCTCATGGTATTTCTGGCCTGCCAAACAAGGGAAGGTTGGATTTTCCCCTACTTTTCTGTTCTCACACAATGTTAATCTCGACCCCATCCCCACTTCAGCGTTGGTGACTTGGTCAGAGTTTCTCAGATGTACATGAGTCCAACCTTTTGGGTATATGTATGTGCTGTTAGTTAATTGGGGAAGTTTTACATGTGGGTTCATAATTATACTTTAGAATTGTTTTTGTTTGCTCTTTTAAGCAGAAATCTGAATTGTTGATATTTAAGTCTGTAATCAAGATTTAAGATTAGTATATTAATTAGGAACAATTGATTATCTAGCTTCCTCATCTTGAAATGCATGCTAAGCCGTTGCCCCTGATCAGAGAGTATTTTCTTGTATTTCTGTTGAAGTGCTGCTTAGCTACATGTCTGTGACTTGAAGAAGCATTTGCACATCCAGGACAAATCAAGCTACTCCGGCTCTTGCATTTTGAAATTGATCCTTCAATCTTAGGAAACTTGGAAGAAGGATTTCTTGGAGAACAGAGCAGCTTTTTTATTTTAAATATATTCATATAGTTTATATATATTAAATATATTCATATTTAGGTATTATAGGTATATATATGCATTAGTAATAGATACTCACAAATTAATGAGCAGTAGGGGACTAACTATCTCCCCTAGAGCTAGACACCTTAAATTCTTTGGGGAAACAGCCTCCATAAATCTGAAAGAGAAGTTACTGGTCATCCTCTCTGCAGAGATCTAAAAGGTTATTTATCACTCGCCAGATCCCATAAGGACTAAGGGGCCAAACTCCCTTTTAGTGGTGTCACTGTTGGAGAAATGTGTCCTTTTTAGGTTAAAAAAAAATCGTCTTCCTCAGCAGCCTTACAGCCCCACACTGTACCTACAAGTTAAACATTTCACACGGCCACTGTGAGACCCTTCTTACATTAAGTGGCTTATTTACAACCATGGCCAGGCTGAAAAGTATCCAGGTCAAATTTCATCCAATTGAATTAAAATTGGGACAAGAAAATGTCCATGTAAGGCTGAGTTATTTCTGGGGTCCTCAAAGAGAACTATTTCAGGATTGTTTTCAGGGATCCTCCACCCTGGGTCTGGGCACATTCAATCACCCCTTCCCCTAACAAGTTTCGTTAAATTATTCATTCCTGAGTTATACACAAGTTCAAGTTATATTTCGAAGGACTAATTTATCCCTAAAAATTTAACCCTGAAAGTCTCATTATAGGATGTATTTCCAAAAAAATTAAACCTGACTCTTTTTTTATGTGGACATGTAACTAGTATCTCCAGTGCATTAGTTTTATTGTCTCAGGGATACGAATTTTTCATGAACACAGACTTTGGTTTGAAAAAGCAGAGTTTATAATTGAAGACTCTTAGGGGAAGGTGAAGAGGGAAGAGAGATTCTTTTTTTTTTTTTTTTTTTTTTTTTACTAGAATCAGGAGGTCTAGTTCACCTTTACTAGTAAATATGGACTAACCCATTTCCCTTTCTGCTGAAGTCAACAGCAGTCCTAACAGGTAAGCCCACAGGAGAGAAATCTTGCTTATCTGTAGTAGTAATGATAATAATTAGTAGTAGGAGTAGCATATACAGAATAGAAGAACTTCTCTACCGAGTGAGAACTGCTGCAGTGCTTCCCCAGGTACGTGGGTCTCCAAGTAGGAACACGGTATGTTCACAGAAACTGCCTGCTTACCTCTTTCCTGTGTTGTTTCTGACACTGATCCTTTCATTCTTAACCTGACCCCAGCAGCACGGTGCCTGGTCGAGTTGTGTGTCCCGATGCTGCTACTGCTGCTTGCGGTGTCTTGACAAATGCCTGTGCCATTTCAACCAGGTATGTCTCCTGCCACATGCCCCAGGGACACACGGAGGGGCCTGCCAGTGGGCATCAACTCTTAGGTCAGGGGTTGGCCAATTTTTCTGTAAAGGCCAGATTGTGTAAAAGTTTTCAGCTTTTGGGTCATTCAGTTTGGGTCATGACTTTTCAGCTCTGCCGCGGCAGCAAGAGACAGCCATAGGCAAGATGTAACTGGATGGGCCCGACTGTGTTCCAGTAAAGCTTTACCTATGGGCACTGAAATCTGAATTTTGTATTTTTCATGTGTCAAGAAATATTCTTCTTCTTTTGAAGTTTTCCAGCTATTTTTAAAATGTGAAAATTATTCTTAGCTCTGGCCAGAGGGAAGTACTCTGTGTCTGATGGATCTGGTTTCTCAGCTGTAGTTTGCAGACCTTTACCTTAGAACTTTAGGTCATCAATGCCATTCTTCAAATTCTGAAAGAAATTTCTCTTTTCAGAAATAAAAAGAGGAAGGGGCTTTAGAAACTCTAACACAAGGCATGTGTATCAACTGAGAGCTAATTTTCAATGTCTTCTCCAAGAACTATAATTTTCCTGAAATAGGAAAAGAATTGCCTCCCTAATTTTTATATATTTTGCCAGCCTTTCCCTTTCAAGCTATAAATACTCCTTTGAAAATCAGAAAAATTGCATACTGTGATTGTTTGAATTTCAGATTTTTTTTCTCCTGAGTCTTCCAAACTGATGGAAATTTAAATATGTGTTTTATTTTTCTGTAGATAATTTAGGAAATTTTAATAACCCTTAGTAAAATTTACACAAAGCATTATTTTTATAAGTCAGCAGGCTGTTTTATACTTTGTCTCACTTAGAAAAGTACTTCTTATTATTGCCCCTCTTCCTAATAAATATACCAGTAGAAGTAAAGGGACTAATTAGGCCATCTATGTTTAATGTCTTGTAAGTGGCATTAAGAATATCTTTCATTGTTCTGGGGAGATTGGGGTCGTCTTGTAGTAAAACCCTATATTTGAGGCTCTTCTTAAGAATCTTGGAATACATTTTAGAGTGTATTTAGTTTTCACTTGAATCACTTCAAGCCAGCATGTATAAAACACAGTAAAATACCACAGCACCTTCAGAATGGTGGGTCCTGTAGCAAAGTCAGGCCAAACTCTATGAGTGTCTTGTCACAGTGTAATACGCCAGCCTCTCTCTCCTAGAACTCTGTGCACATATCCAGATACCAACTTATTCCACAAAGATTTTGAGATGCATTACAAAAAAGTACTGTGATAAAATATATGTACATGAAAATCAAGCTAAGAAACATATAGACAGACCAGAAAGACAAAAGCAGTGGGACCATTGATATACTAATATGTTGGCCACATGGCCCTTTAAGAACTGAAGGTTGAGTTGCAGTGCCCTCATTGTATTATGTAAATTCAGGTACTTTCCATGTACCTCGTTCACTGCCCCATGGAAGCCTAGGGGCTCCCTGTGGGTACTGCAGGGACCACCACTCTGGAGGGGAGAGAAATGAGTGAGGAGGAGGAAAGGTGGGTTCTGGGCCCATAGCACCACAAACACCACCAGCACCACCAGCACCACCAGGAACACCACCACCACCACCAGCACCACCTCCACCAGCACCACCACCACCAGCACCATCACCACCAGCACCATCACCACCAGCACCACCACCAGTACCACCACCACCACCAGTACCACCACCACCAGCACCATCACCACCAGCACCATCACCACCAGCACCACCAACACCAACACTACCATCACCACCAGCACCACCACCAGCACCACCAGCAAAACCATCACCAGCACCAGCACTACCATCACCACCAGCACCACCACCAGCACCAGCACTACCATCACCACCAGCACCACCACCAGCAAAACCATCACCAGCACCACCACCACCACCACCACCACCAGCAACACCAGCACTGTCACCAGCACCACCACCAACACCAACACCAGCACCATCACCAGCATGACCACCACCACCAACACCAGCACTACCATCACCACCAGCACCACCACGAGCACCACCACCAGCAAAACCATCACCAGCACCAGCACCACCACCAGCAACACCAGCACCAGCACCACCACCACCAGCACCACCACCAGCATGAGCACCATCACCACCAGCACCGCCATCACCACCAGCACCAGCACCACCACCAGCCACACCATCATCAGCACCACCAGCACCACCACCAGCACCAGCACCACCACCAGCCACACCAGCACCATCACCAGCATGACCACCACCACCAGCACCAGCACCACCACCACCAGCAACACCAGCACCAGCGCCATCGACCAGCACCACCACCAGCACCACCACCACCAGAACCACCACCACCACCAGCAGCAATACCAGCACCAGCACTGTCACCAGCACCACCAGCACCAGCACCACCACCAGCCACACCATCACCAGCACCACCACCACCACCAGCACCACCATCAGCAACACCAGCACCAGCACCACCACCACCACCACCACCACCACCACCATCACCACCACCACTACCACCACCACCACCAGACCACCAACACCATCACCAGCACCACCACCACCAGCACCCCCAGCACCAGCACCACAACCAGCACCAGCACCATCACCACCACCACCACAACCACCACCACCACAAGCACCGCCACCAGCAACACCAGCACCAGCACCACTACCACCAGCACCACCACCCGCACCAGCACCACCACCAGCAACACCATCACCAGCACCATCACCAGCACCACCACCACCACCACCAGCAACACCATCACCAGAACCACCACTAGCAACACCACCACCACCAGCAATACCACCATCAACACCATCACCAACACCACCACCAGCACCCACCCCTGCCTTGCAACCAGAGCAGCTCCACTTCTATCTGGTTTAGGAGTGGGATTCCACTGAAGGTTTCATTTGAAGACAGGCTCTGCTTGAACATGTTTGAAAGCCACTTTCTCATACCATGTTCATGTTTGTTTTCTCTGCCCTATTATCCTAAGGGATGTATTTGCTACATTCTGAAGTTTCAGCACCTTATATTAGCCCAGTACCTTTTCTTTGGGGAGTTAAAAACATTTCCAAGATCCTAAGTAGTGTTAGTATTAATCACACTATAATTACCATTATAAAGGGGAGGAATCCTTATAACAGTTTTACAGTTGGAATGATTGTCCCTGAATCACAGAAAGGCTCAGCTAGCCTCGAGGATCCAGCTCATAGTGGATCAGTGTTGCAAACAGGGATAGGTCTTCTGGATTCTGTTCATGGTGCCCGTGCACTAGGCCTGGCCCTAAACCAGCTGTTGGAGCAGCTTTAACGTGGGGTGACTCCTACAGGACTAGGCACTGCCAGCTGATGTGGGCACCACTGGGAGGCCTAAGGGTTAGGAGATTGAGAAAGAAGAGAAGGAAGAATGGAGAAGAAAGAAAGAAGTGGCGTGAATATTGGTGGGGAGGGAAAGGTCACCTCTAGTCTCAATCAACTACTGGAAAGCAGAGTGAAATAAAGATTTGTAAGAATAAAGATAATTGTTGTATAATGGTAGTCAAAGCTATTGTTGATCTCATTTGGCAGTAGACAAAGGAAAGTGAGCTCAAAGTGAGACAAGGAATTTAGATTAGCCTCTTGAAAAATTTCCTGGCACGGGAATGAGTTGCTAGGAAAAGATTTTCTCTGGAAATCAGATTTATAAGAGTTGAGGCTTATTTTTTATTTTGCTAGTTTTGTGCAGAAGGAGATGGGAAATGCTAGAAGAGAATGAGATCCATTTGTTACCAACAGAACCCAGATGCTCTTCTTTACTTAAGATCAAGTAGCCGGCTGTGTTTCAGCATTGCTCCTTAAAAGCCTAATCCATCTTCACCAGTCCTGGGAGGGAGGCTGGTGGCAGTTGCTACATTTGTCAACACCCAGCCTAAGGCTACACGGTAATTCACTTGCCGGGTGGGGGATGAAATCCCATGTCTCATCATTTTTCGTTATTTGTCTCTCTACATCATAAATACCAAATGTGTAGATAGCTGAAAATATTATGTGTGTACACCTCACACATTTATTTATCCAATATCTATTTGTTTATGCTGTATTCAAGCCATTTGAACCAGGTTAATGGGGGAGGGGACTGTGGTGAAACAGAGTCAATATAAAGCAGGCCAGACCTTCAAGGAGCTGACAAGCTAGTGTGGGGAATGAGGAAGATCATGAGGCACTTGCATGAGATGTTTAAAGAACAATATGTGCTGGAATGAGGACTGTGAAGTTCAGAAAAGGGGAGTCTTGGTATGGGGAGGTACTTTTTTTTTTTTTTTAAAGAAGATGTTGGGGTGGGAGTTTATTAATTAATTTATTTATCTTTGCTGTGTTGGGTCTTCGTTTCTGTGCCAGGGCTTTCTCTAGTTGTGGCAAGCGGGGGCCACTCTTCATCGCGGTGCGTGGGCCTCTCACTATCGCGGCCTCTCTTGCTGCCGCAGAGCACAGGGTCCAGACGCGCAGGCTCAGCAGTCGTGGCTCACAGGCCTTGTTGCTCCGCGGCATGAGGGATCTTCCCAGACCAGGGCTTGAACCCGTGTCCCCTGCATTAGCAGGCAGATTCTCAACCACTGTGCCACCAGGGAAGCCCCCTGGGGAGGTACTTTGACTTGATGATTAGGAGAGCTTGCACAGAAGAGGTTGGATTTGTCAGGCGTGAGCACAGAGCACCACCGGAGGTCAGCAGCTGATAGCGACAACAATAGCCATGGCCTCCTGGCACTCACTGTATGGCTAGTTGTGTGCTCAGCACTTTCCCTGCATTGGATCAATTTTGAGTTTTAACTGCAGCCCCCTGAGATAGTTATCTCCAATTTATAGATGAGGAAACCGAGGCTTAGAGAGGGCGCATAGTTAGTTAGTGGCATAACTCGGGTTTGAATCCATATCTGTCTTACCTCTGGGACCCAAGCCCATACTTACTGTGCATTTTGAAACAGTCAGAGAGGGAGTCGCAACCACTGTCTGGGGTGGATCGCTTGAGCGCCTGCCCAAGCCAGAGTCCAGACAAGTCAGTTGCTGGCTGTTGAGCAAGGCTGGCTTCAGACAGACTTTTGTACAGGAGGACAGGAAAGGTATGGGGACAGTGAAGGCGTTGAAGGCTGGATGGTGCAGAAAAGGCTAGTCAGGGTGGTCTGAGCCCACCTCCTCCCCTCAGGCAAGTCAGTGTCAAAGCTTCTGGGAGGCCAACTGGCCTGGGTGTTCTCAGAGATTTTCAGACGAGGAGATCCTGCAGCCTCCCCCTCCCTCCCAGCACTTTCCAGGAGCCCAACTGAGACGTCCCCTCATGGGACTGTGGAGGCTAACCCTTCGGCAGGAACCGCCTGCCCCTTATTCTTACAGTCCACACACGGTTCCTCGTGGAAATGTCTCCCTGAGTGCACGTTTTGCCCATGGAGGACACAGATGTCTGTCCCAGAGCTGATGGTGGCATTAGGTCAGTGTTCCTCTAGGTTTGAAACCCACTGGTGGGCCACAGGACTCTTCCTGATGATTCCAAACGGATTGAATATTCCAGAGTGTTCTTTCTTCAGTTCTTACAGGCAAATTCATTCTTCTTCAATTCATGGATTTTCATTTTCACATACAACTAAAGGCTTTTTACCGATCGATAAAGTGCATAGTGTGTTACTTAAAGCTTACTGAAATGTGTCATTTATGAACCAACATTGATGTTTTACTTAGTTTCCTGAGGACTCAAATTCATAATTCTGTTAAGATGTCTCTGACTGCCAAGGCGATGCCTGGTGACCATGCAATGCTTGTGAATGAGCCCAGGCAGAGCTGGGATTTTGCAGACTGGGGAAGGAGCCCTTTGCTATGAGTGCCACCAGAGTTGCCTTGGATTGGCTGTGTTATTCAACTGCAGTTATACTTGCCTTGTTTACCACTTTACTTCTAGTGAGTATTTGGCTCTTGTTTAATGTGTTGTATTTTTATCATGGTGAGCATTGCATTCCTTTTCAATTCTTTGTTCTTCCAGCAGAAGTGGGAATGGGTATAGGAAGTGAGCTGTGGGCTGAGGTCAAACAAGTTTGAGAGCGACGATTTCCATTCCGTCTCCCGGGAGCAGTTCTTAGGTAAAGGCAACCCCTAGTCAGGTGTGGCAGCAGTTGGCTTCTGCCATCTTTGTGGAACTTGGGTGAATCCCTCCACCTTACTGAGCTTCTGCAGAAGAGGATCAGCTTAAATGATCTGAGGTCCTCATGGGGTGTGCTCAGCCTTGCTGTGGTGCCGGCCGAGAGCTGGGGCACGCGGGTACCGTGTTGCCGCATCATATCCGTGACACGCTTTGTGAGGGATGTGGGGCAGGATGTGTCCTCCCACTGTGTCCTGAATGGCAGGATCTTTTTTTTTTTTTGGTACACGGGCCTCTCACTGCTGCGGCCCCTCCCGCTGCGGAGCACAGGCTTCAGACGTGCAGGCCCAGCGGCCATGGCTCACGGGCCCAGCCGCTCCGCGGCATGCGGGCTCCTCCCGGACCGGGGCACGAACCCGTGTCCCCTGCATCGGCAGGCGGACTCCCAACCACTGTGCCACCAGGGAAGCCTGGATCTTTTTTTTTTTAATGTTGGTTTTCTTATCCATGTTGAGAACTTACCCTGGAATCACAAAGATTAATGATGCTTTATGTTGTCCGGATCTCAAGCCTCCAGAATCTTTCTTGAGTGGACTGAGAATGTGAGTGCGCCGCTATCTACATCCCCTTAAAGCGATTCTCCCAACACTGCTGCTGTAGTGACAGCAATAAGTACATTGAACTGGTGATAAGATGCTGGTAAAATGCCAGTCACCTCGATCATTCTCAACAGTGGAGAGTAATATCCCGCAGTTTTCACCTCCCATTTCTGCCGTGGGCCATTATGCAGGGTAGCTGGGTGCCCAGTGGATCTCTGCTGTATCTCCTGGTCAGATCTGCCTTAATGCAGCCCATCAAGCTGCCAGCCTGCTTTATTGTGGCATCCGTCTAGATATGAGATACCAAGAAATGCATAGATTATTGCCTCTTGGCATTTGATTGGAAATGCCCATAGCTTCCTGGCTTCCTAACTAACAAATATACTGTCAGAAAGGCTCCAGATAATCTTGTTGAGTCCAGTGCAGAGAAAAACTGGCTGCTACTAGGAAAATATACACATCTCTCCCCTCCCTGCTTCGTAGCCCACCCCTACACCCCAGCCCACACTGCCTGCCAGTGCTTGTTTTTCAGGGCACGTAAAGTCGGTCTCTGTCTTCTAAGCCTTTGTGGCAGACTTGACTCTGTAATATCCCAAAGCCTTCTCTCCCCCCTCCACTTCCTTTGCAGTTAGCTCGATTTCAATGCTTCTCTTTCTCACAGTCCATCAGGAGCAAAGGCACTGGGTAACTTTTCCGTGTCTGATTTTGGTTCATCGTCAGCCAGCTGGCAGACCTCCAGGGACTCCTCTCCTCTCCCCAGAAAAATGTGTACAGCTCAGAAAAGAAAAGTAATGAATATTGTGCAATTTCTCGAACTCGATTATGAAAATGATGTAAAGGTTCTTAAGAGGACACAGTTCTTGGGGTAGTTGACATTGCCTCATCACAGAGCATGCAGACAGCTGTTCTTTCCATGACAGCGGCGGTTCCGAATTCTCCTGCCCCCACCGACTGGCTTAGAGCTATTCTGGGGCAGCCAGCTGATGCTGAGAGCCCCGGAGAGATGCCTCCGTGTGTGCATGTTGTAGAAGAAACTCGCATGTGTGTCAATATGATAGTTTACATTAAAGCCCATTTCTAGATGATGGTAATCCTCACAGCCCAGCTGCTTTGTGGCAAATGCTACTGTCCTGACTTTAGATAGAAAGGAATTGAGACGCCTATTTGTCAGAGACCCCAGGCTGTCTGGGAGAAAACCAACTGTATCCTCATGTTTCCTGGTGCGTGGCTCAGAAGCTGCTGGGCTTAGCGCTGCGGCTTTATGTGGCTTCCTGGGGAGCAGCCTCTCTGGAGCCCGGCTTCACCTGCTGTGGGTGTGTTGCAAGGCTTGGGGCTCAAGAGGGTGAGCTCAAGCTCACTTCCTATACCCTAAAGCCCTCTGCCCTAAATGGGCCTCAGCAGTCTCTCCTCCTTCTGAGGAAAGGCCCAGTGTGCAGCTGCCATCTGTCCTTTCTGACTTGAAATTCTTCTACCTTCTCGGAGAAACAGTTAATGTTTGTTGAATGAATGATTGCCTCACTACAGGGAAGGGAGGGTGAGTTCTGCAAGGAGCCCTCAGCTAATCAGAAAACCTCTTGGGAGGCAACCGTTAGGCTCCCTCCAAGGTGTGCAGCTCCTCAAGACAGGAATTCCCACCACTTATTGGGCACTTCTGTGCAGCAAGCACCATGCTAACTGCTTTACATGTATTAACTCCCTTCAGCCTCACAAATAATCCTGTGAGAAAGGTACAATTATTACCCTTTTTCTTTTTTTGATAGATGATGACACTTAGGTTCAGAGAGGTTAAGTAGCAACCTGCTCCAGGTTAGACAGGAGGAAAGTAACAGAGTTGAGTGTTAAGGTTTGGGACACATAATAAGTCATCCCCTCTTCCTCGTAAAGTTCTGAACAACTGAGAGACCCGAGAGACAGCCGATGAAGATTAAAAATATCACCTTGAGTACCTAATGGCCGGGTTGGAAAATACAGTGTAGGAGCAGCTTATTAAAGTTTCACCCTTGAAATGGAGAGACCAACTCACCCTGTCCCAGGCCCAGCCAACAGTGTAGACCTGCCCCTGGGGTCTCCCCTGTAAACTCAGCTGAGATGCTGAGGAGGTGTGTCCTCCGTGCTAGGTAGATCCCAAAGACAATGACAAAGGGCTGAGCCAGCCTGTGCTCTGCTCTTCCCTGCAAACTCACCCTAAGTCCCTCACGTCCCTCAAGTCATCCACCTCCTCTGGGCACGAATGGCCATGGAAATACAAACACAGGGTTATGTCCACCAGGATTTAAAACCAGGTCTTTACCAGTCCACTAGGGTACCCCTTCCCCAGGGAGGAACTCAGACCCCAGAACTTAAGAGATCATGGAAGCCCTGCCCCTCATTACAGCAGAATCTGGGGTCCAGAGGGCTTGAGTGCTTCAACCAGGCTTACACAGTGGGTAGGGCTCTTTCTGATTCTCCTCTTCTCTACCTTGCATCTTCTGTCCCCCCACCCTCCCGAGCTTCACTGAGACACTAGGGACAAACAAGTATGTCACAGTACACAGAATGTCGATGAGAGCTGCCCCGGCTCACCTCATAAACAGAACTATACGTAGATCACCCCACTCCCTTGGGCAACATGGAAGTCAGGGCCCATGCTCACAGGGCAGAGGGTGGGGAACACTTGGATCTGGGAAGGATGGGATCTCACCTCTTTTTTTTTTTTTTTTTTTTTTTTTTCTTTTTGCGATATGCGGGCCTCTCACTGCTGTGGCCTCTCCCGTTGCGGAGCACAGGCTCCGGATGCGCAGGCCCAGCGGCCATGGCTCACGGGCCCAGCCGCTCCGCGGCATATGGGATCCTCCCAGACCGGGGCACGAACCTGTATCCCCTGCATCGGCAGGCAGACCCTCAACCACTGCGCCACCAGGGAGGCCCTCACCTCTTATTAATGGTACCACTCCTCCAGCTTCCTTCTCCAAGCATCCTCCCTTCTCCTCACACCTTAGCACTTCCCTTCTTCTGGAAGATATTTGTCCACCTCTTATGAGAGCTCCTCCCTCCTCCCCGTCCTCCCTCTCTGGACCTGGACCCTCTGTTCATTTCCCAGCAGTGTGATGGAATGGGAAGAAGGCAGACAGGTCGGGGTTCGGATCATAGCTTCTCCACTTACTGTGTGACATTGGACAGGTCACTTCACCTCTCTTACTTAGCCTTGGTTTCCCCATATATAAAGCAAAGTTCTTAACACCTACCTCATAGGCAGCTGAGAGGGTTAATTAAACTAATAAACATGGTGTGGTGTCTGGCTCTTAGTATGTGCTCCATAAATGTTAGTTTCTTCTGTGAGGGGAAGGAGAGTCTTAGTTACTCACCACATACTGGAAGTCTACCATGTACCAGACAAATTGGATATAACAATGCCTGTCTCCCAATATTATTATAAATAATTAAAGAGATAATGTTTGCAAAGCTCTTGGTTTTGTGCCTAGCATGTAGAGGTATGTGCTGAATAAATGGGAGTCATTATCATTATCAACCCACTAAGTGTACAAGCTCTGATTCTATCCTGTGCACTTAGAGCAGTGCTGCATTCCTGGGGTTATTATTCAGCTAGGGGTATATCAGCATCCACAGAGAACTTCTCCCAAAACACCTTTCCTTCCCCACTACCCTCAGCCAGAATCACTGCACTCATGACTTGTTGGGGGGAGTTGAATTGCTAAGAGCAGCCCTTCTGGTCCTTGCAGTCCAGGGAACTTAATGACTAAGTTTTCCCTCACAAAGGATGATGGGGAGGGAAAGCCAGTACTCAAATCCAAACCCATGACCAGAAAATGACTGTGGCCCAAGGTTAAGGAAACATCCCCTGCATAACACATCAGTTTGGCCCCCTCTTTTCTGCATCTAGCATTCATTTTCTTCCTCTTCACTCCCATTTTTAAGGGTAGTTGTGCCACTGCCTGGGGAGGATGACTGGGACTGTTTCCAACAACACTGGTTCAAAAGGTCATCTGATCCAAGGAATCGACATTTGCTTATCTGTAAGACTCCTCTCATAAGTCTGAGCTCCATGCAGGACATAAAGCAAACCCTAATGTTCTTTGTCCTTCCCTTTCTGTCATGACATGCTCTAGGTATGCTGCAAATATGCTGAGGGAGATTGCCTGTGTGTTTAACTTTGATCTATGAAAAGTATCTTTGGAGTCAGCAAAATTCAATTTCCCCAGAAGTAAGGAAGCAGGTGACCCATGAAAACACTGTGCTCTGATGGACAGTGTTCCACGTGGGGCTGAGGCAGCTGCCCATTGGCTCCTCCTGTGTTCTTCTCATCCGCAGCCTAGTGTCCGCTGTGGGCGCCATGCTTACCACCGACGCTGGCCCATCATCTGTGATGGCAGCCAGGGTGGGGGCCGGGTGGGGGGCTGGTTCATATGGAAGATAGAACTTTCACAATCCAAGTTCTCAACATTACCCTAAGTGCTTAAGAAATGGAAAGACTGTAGATTAGTGTCGACATTTCCCAAATTCATTTAGTGTGGGAAATGAAATTAAACCATTAAATATAGCTCCTACCCCAAATCTAATCTTCCTCATGATGGTGAGCAGGTTTCTTCATGTCATTTCTCTTTATCTGCCTCTGCTTCTGGAACAGAGTCATTGTCAGGGTGGCCACCTCTGAAGCCCATGCTTCATCCCCTTCCATACCCTTCTAAGCAAGACACTGGCTGTGAATACGGTCCTCAGCTGTCGCTCCCCAATTGTCTTTGTCTTAGACATTAGACTTGTTGGGAGAAGGTAGTGATTGTTGGCCAGAGACTAGAGAATGCATTCATAAAAAGGTTTTAAAAAAAAGGAAGGCGGTGTGAGTCACAGTGGTCAAGGGAATAAAAGCCACTTTGATGGCTTTTAGCAGCAGCTACTGATTCCATGTTCTGCTCAAAGCTAGAGTCTGACAGTGCTCTGTGCTGCCACTGCCTGAGTCTCATCTCTGACTGATTTCCACACAGATGTGAGCCTCATCCACAGTCTCAGATGTGCAAGAAATACTATATCATGTCTCTCAACCTAATTTCTGTCTGTGAACTCTCATTCCACTGGACTGGCAGAAAGTTTAATCCATTATTGTTGGGCTATCCCCCCATGGGGTTATATGAGGTGTCAGGTAGCCCCAGGCATTAGTACACACAGGTTGCCCTTGAGACATCCATCTTCCCATCTTCACGGCTCCTTCAAGCTCTGCTTGGGAAGCAGGAGTCTTTTGGAAGGCCATCTATGGCCCTGTCTGCCTAGATGTGCTAGTGGTAGGGTAACCAGCCCTCCTGCTTTGTCTGGGACTGTTCTGGTTTTAGCAATGAAAGCCCCCCATGTCTCTGGAACCCCCTCACTCCTGGCAAACTCAGACCCTAGGAGTGGGCACTCCCCTTTAGAGTCTTGCCACTTTTCCATGCTCTGCTTAAAAAAAGCAGAGCTGGACGCCTGGTCAGGACCCACAGATCTCTCCCCAGCCCTTCTTTCCCCAGTGCAGGGGAGTCTCACTTTCCAATCCGGGGGTGGAGGAAGACCTGCACACCCACCTGTTGCTCCCAGACTTGGATCATGTTGGGAACCCCCTTCCTTCACCTTCTCCACTGGTAGGAAGGGCCTGAAGAGCTTAAAATTTTAGAAATCAAAAGCCAGTAAGAACTGCAGACTGGGTGTCTTCTCCTGCCCACCCACCCCCCACCCTGCAAGCTCCCTCCCCTCACCTGGGGGAATGAGCACAGGGCCTCTGAGTCCTGCGGGAAGGAGGTGGGCAGAGAGGCAAGAAAGGAGGAAATACATGAGGGAAGCGAAACAGAAGTCAGGATAGCAAAGTGAACCATCACACACACACTGGGGATAGGTGGACAGTCCTCCTTCCATTTAGAGTCTCATCTCTATAGACATTTCAGAAATGAGGTCTGTGAAAAATAGGAGAGGAAGTGACTAAGAGAATTTTGGCTCAGTTAGCATTCTTATCTAGGCAGGACTAGAAAGTTCCTAAAAGTTTCAGCAAGTGGATCCAGTCTTTGATGTTCTTCAAATGGTTTCATCTCCCCCCTCCTTTTGCCTTTTATAGAAGGCCTCAGCTGGCATAGGGGTGAGGCAGAGAGAAGCATTTGCTAGACTTGCATTCATCCAAGCAGTGAGACAGCTGAGGCCAGATGACTTCATGAGGATGAATCTCAGTGGGGGTGAGAAGGGCCCTCTGGGCCTGCTGGCCATGCCCACGTCTTGCCTCCATCGAGGCAGCAACAAAGAAACTTCCTGAGATCCAAGAACACAAGCCTGTCGGCCTGGCTCAGTGGCCTGTGCCCAGCCCCGAGCTTAGTAGAGGCACACCCTCCATACGCATCTGTGGATGGAAGGATGAGCCCCTACTTTCTCAGCCCAGCCCTGGTTCATGCTGCCTTCACAGAGCCTGGAGCATCTGCTAAGCGTAGCAGGGAGACAGTAAAGAAAAAGGAAACACAAGCTCAAAGAGCTGCCCTTTCTTGTTGGAGCTGCCCTAACAACACCTAAGACTGACTGCAAGAAAAGCTGCTTTCCAAGCAGAAGTGCCAGTGGTTAGAGAAGGCCAGAATGGAAGGGCTGATAGTCTTTGGAGCTTCAGAAAGAAGAGTTCTGTTGTTACAGCCAGTGTCTTTAAATAAATGCTTTTTTCTTATAAGAGTTTTCATTGCATGCTGAGCCAAGCCATGCACAGAGCAGTAATTACTCCCAGCAGCCTGCGACCTTTCAATCGACTACCAGGCTCTCTGTCAGCAGGCCTTTCTCATGCAGCCTAACAGGTCGGCTGTTGCTTCGCCAGCCCCACACCCATCAACAGTGTGTTCATGGAGGGACACACACCTGACTTCAAAAGTTATTCCCCCAGATGTGCAATCTATGAAAACATGTAAACAATCCCATTTCTGCCCTCCATCTTCCTCTTGCTGTTTCCTCGGGCTGAGCTTCAAATAAGAGATATTTGGCATTCTCTTAACTAAAGAACCAACCTTCTCAGGTCTGTAAATAACATAGCCATTTATTGAGTTTTGAGGGTCTGCCCGGCACCCTGGTACACATTTTACATATGCCGTCAAAGTTTGTCCTCTCAAGGACTCTGTGTGTTAAGTGGGTATTACCCCCATTGTACAAATGAGGAAGCTGAGGCCCAGAGGCTGAAGAGCTTATCTAGAATGCTAGCTGCTCTGTGGGGATCCATATGACTCCAGGTCTGTAGCCTTAATGGCTTCATTGTGCTGCCTGCAGTTCCTTGTCAAGAGTAAGAGTAAGGAGGAGAGGAAGCCAATGGTCTTCACTCACAGGGGACAGCCCATCCATTTAGTCTTCTTTCTAATAAAGCCTAAGATCAAAATACAGTATGAGCATTTCCCATCCCCTGCGTTTTCTATTTCACAGGCTGCAACTTTAGTTTTGCCTTATGGAAGCCCAGGCCCCCCTTCGCCTCTCTCATTTCCTCCGCTGATTATACCCAGGTCGGATGAGGTTAACGCAGGGAGAGCCGTCGTTGGGCCTGTGGGGAGGCAGGCAGCACTTGCTGCACAGCCCTGTATCCAGGACCTGCACATCACTAAGCATCACATCCTTGTCTCGGTGGGTTTTCACTGGGAGGGCGGAACTCTGCTAGCGCATCAATGATGGCCAAGTTCAGCAAGATGCAGTGGCCTCCTTGGCTTTTTCTGGATTTGGGGGAGGAAGGGGCATGGCTGTGAATATCTGATTCATGTCCATCTTGGTTACCTCTGTCTGGTCACTTAGCCTGTTGAGACTTCAGTTTCCTCATCAGTAAAATGAGAGGGTTTTCCTGGGTGACGTCTGGGGTAGCCCTTTAATCCTAACATTCTACTGAAGGAACAAATGTACCGATGAATTGAATTTGGCTTTGCATGAAGAAGTATTATTTGGAGGCCATTCTTGGTTTGCCACAGCATCTTCCTGTAGCCGTTCAATGAGCACGAGCCTCACAGGGAGGGCGTCTTGGCCAAGGAATCCCACCCCGCCACCACGTCCTGCAGGAGAGTGTCAGAGCAGCTGGCACAGAGAAGGAATGTAAGGCAACAGGCACAGTGGCTGTGCTGGGTACACTCCATTAAGTAACTAAAGCCGTCACCACAGAAGAGGCTGTAGACGTTCAAAATCCTGACAAAGTCAGAATAATAATGAAACGCACTAAATTCGGGATGCGGGAGAAAGCGTAAGACAACTCATCTTTCACCATCCATGCTGCTGAAACTTAAGCCACAGTGTTAAAAAAAAATAAGCACTCTAACCTCTTAATGTTTTTCATAGTAATTTTAGAAAGTTTCCTTTAGAAACCTAGGTTTTGTGTGTGAAGATACATTTGTCTGACATTCAAATATTCCTTCAGTTTCAGTTTCCTTTGCTGAAGTCAAATTCACATTCGTGCTTTTACTTAAACCGTACTTTTTGTTTCCATTTTTATAACTGTTGCTTGCCTGCCCATACTTCCTCCCTCTGTCTGTCTCCCTTCTGTGTATCTTTGCAGGGAAACATTGGGGTGAGGTCCATGTGATGTGAGCAGTGGTTATTTCTGAGGGGTGGGATCAGAGCGATTTTCTTGCTTTCTTCTTTGTCTCTATGTTGCTTGATTTTCTTTAATGATGAGCATGAAAATGATAAAGCCATTATTCTAAAAAATAAGCAAAAAGGAAATACATTTAAAAGGAGCAAACAGGACAGCACTGCCGAGCACCCGGCTTTACAGTGCCTCCACCCCAACTGGTCCCAACCCCGAGGGGCCGGCAGGTTCCCCCACTCGCCGTCTCGCCGGACTTTTGCAACTGGTGAGTGGTGAGCTCTTGGACTGATCCAAGCAGCGAGCGCCAGGTCTGGAGGCTGTGCCCCACCTCCCTCAGCATGTGTTTGTGATAAAAACAGGGCTGAGATGAAACTAGCTTGGGATGGTTCCTGCAGGTTTTACCAGAAAAGACCCTTGGATGTACGGGGATCACTCTGGGCTCAGATTTCACTGTATTACTTTTGGTTCTGAGGAAAGCATGAATGCCAGTGTTATTTATTCATCATCCAGTTTCTCGGGTTTGTTTTCCTAGTTCTTGTTTTATTTTGAGTTAATAAATATCAGAATTTTGTTAGGAAGGCATTCCAGAAATAAAGCTGGCTATTCACGGCATGGCTTTTGGCAAATGCTTTTCCTCCTGTACGGAGGGAAACTCTGTTTACCTTTCTGAAGAGTCAGCAGAAGCTCGGGTTCACAGTTCTGCCACCAAAAGAAGGGCCCACTTCACTTTCGTGGGAGGACGAATGGCTTCCCTTCGCTGAGGAAGGACACAGGGTGGACCGGGCTGGCTTCCGGCCTGAGTTAAGGAGGAAAAATGTTCTTTCTGTGTAAAAGCTGCAATTAACATTCTTGGACAACTCTCAAAGTCAAGAAGTAATCCAGCTTTTCTGTTACCTAAAAGTACACTTAAATCTCTTTCATTTCTCTTCAAAAATTAGAATTTTCTGTAAAATGGGAATAATATACCCATGGTGATTATTTCACTGAGTCGTGATGAGGAGCAGATAAAGTAAGATAATAGCAGGAGGGTGTCTAGTCCACTTTGAAGTACTGCACAAACGTGAAGCACCTTTAGCTAGAACCTGAGGGCTCGTGTAAGTGCCAGGTGACATTACTTAGTGGAAGCCGTTCAGCCAGTCTTTGGAGGCAACGTGATTGGAACCCAGCCTCTTTCTACTAAACCATCCTGCCGCATCCTTGGCTCTTTTTAATGACACATCTCCTAAGAGCACCACTTTATTATTTTGAACCTTTTGGAAGGAAAAGCACAGAGTACAGCTCAAAGTAAATGTTTTCCTGATGGGCCTGAATGAGTCAGAGGTCCATTTCTTGTAAGTGATGCAAGTTCCGTCGCATGCGTGTGCCGGGGGTGTGCTACCCAACCTCTCTGCACTCTAGTCTCTGCAGCTACCTTATCATCCAGTTGTGGTTGTTAAGAGGACTAAATGCATTCAGGGGATTATAGAATAGGGCCTGGCACATAGTCTGCACTCCGTGATTCTTGCCATTATTAGTTACTATTATTATTTATTTACACACAGAAGTTGCACACCCGCCTACTAATAGTGAAAGAGAAAAAAAGGCCGCAGGGACAAATTAGGAAGCTACTGTCAGGTCTGTGGCAAGCCATTCGGGACATATCACTAAGGCATCTCTTGAAGTAGGGTGGAAGGGAGCACAGCACCTGGAAAAAGGTACAATTCCTAGTACTCTTTGTTTTTAAATTTATTATTTTATTTTTGGCTGCGTTGGGTCTTTGTTGCTGCAAGCGGGTTTTCTCTAGTTGTGGTGAGCGGGGGCTACTCTTCGTTGTGGTGCGCGGTCTTCTCATTGTGGTGGCTTCTCTTGTGGAGCACTGGCTCTAGGCATGTGGGCTTCAGTAGTTGTGGCACGTGGCTCAGTACTTGTGGCTCGTGGGCCCTGGAGCACAGGCCTCAGTAGTTGTGGCACACAGGCTTAGTTGCTCCGCGGCATGTGGGATCTTCCCAGACCAGCGATCGAACCTGTGTTCCCTGCATGGGCAGGTGGATTCTTAACTACTGCGCCACCAGGGAAGTCCCACAATTCCTAGTACTCTTATTTTCTCCCCACAGAAGAGCTCATTTTCTTTGAGCTCATCTTCTCCTGGCTTATGACTGCTAATGACACCAACGCGCTCAGTGTTTGAGCAGTCACAGGGCATTTATGTGCAACTCAAGCAGAGCCCAGGAGGCACAATGGAAGTGCCTGGGGGGCTCCCCAAGGGCTTTGGTGAGAATGAGCTTTGGGAGGTGCAGGGCTTTGTAGCTCAGCGTTAGACGGTAATGAGAGATCTTCCCTGAACCTTCACAGGGCATCCTGGGAGAGCTTCCAGAAGCACAGGCTGAACCTTCCTGTCACCCACCTTGCTCCACAGCGTGGCGTTTCAGCCCCACCGAGATCTGGGTCTGCAGGAGTCCCACCACAATTCTCTGCTTGGCCCCTGAGTCTCAGTCCACTGCCTTCTGCTGCTGCCTTGGCCCCATCCACCCCACATTCCCTGCAGGGGCCCAGCCTAATGCCACTAATGTGACGTCTTCTACTCCTTCCCCTCCCCCATGCTCTCTCCTCTCCCTCACCCCAGGCTGGGCTTCCACTCCACATTGCTCTTTCACCTGAGCTTGAGTTGTAGTTCATTGTTCACGAATCCTCCCAGCCACACAAGACCTCCACCCACCCTCCCCTGCAGCTTGTAACAGACCTTGGTGGACAGTCCATGCGAATCTGAAAGCAAAGCCACCTGTACGTGCAGGGAGTCCTCAGTCCCAGGCAAAGGAATGAGAATGCAACCTAGTGTTGAGGTGCTTCCATTGTCAAGCGGGGATTCCTTCCTTGTATCGATTTTGTGTTTTCACGGGTTCAGTCTCAGGCACAGATGTGTCCACTTGTTTGGTGATGCTAAACAGACACACTGAATTTTGTCTAGTAATAAAAGCCTGGTACCTCTACCTCCTTTTTTCTTGCTTCAGGATCTCCTGATTAACCTTCACAACAAACAAAACGTGTTCCCTGTTCCTTATATCTATTCTTTCCACATATTGTGAGGGTCTGCAGATTGCCTTAGCGTTCTGTCATGCCAGGCAAATGCAAACACTCCGAGCCAGGACTTACAACACTGAACGTGTACTGCAGTCCATCTTCCAGCTGCCTGGCAAGGAAACACTTCTCCTCAGAATAAGTATAAATTAGCTAATGCTGAAACTGCAGAAATTCTCAATCCATATCCTGTGTCATGAGCAATTCTTCCTTCCTCCAGTTCTTCATTCAGACATTAATTCTAGGTCTCTCTGCGGCAATCAGGGTTGAACCTGTGGTAAAATACTAGCGGTGTAGTAGCTGCAGGAAGGCGTATATATAATTTCCCTGTCAGAGTGGTTTTAATGCCGTCTATCAGTGGGCATGATACATTAAAGAAAAGATAAATGGTATGGGCCCCCAAGATCTGTGGAGTCAACACATGCATGAGAAAGTACTATTTTAACCTTTAATCATTTTAGCCAGGGAGCAAAATCTATTTTTACTGCTTATGAGCAGTTGTGCTAAACTGACTATGAGGTTATGATCTGTAGGTAAAGGAAGTCCCGAAGAAAGTCTGTTCCCAGCCTGAATCAGGAAGAACACCAAGAACCTCAGTTTAGAGGGCAGAAGTGTGGCCGTGGCGGGGCTGGGGACAGAGCCCGAACGCAAAGAAAGAGGCTGAGCGGCATGGGGTATTGCTGTGGAGCAAGACCACGTGGGGGCCTGGGACGTGGTCTGGGAAGCAGGTCTTGCCCCTCCTGGGTCCCTGAGAATGTGAGGGATTAAAGTCTACAGATGAAGAAACCACGGGTCCCTTCTGCACCTCCTCCGTGCTTAAAGAATGGCCTCTGTGTTTCCAGTTATAAATGAGTTCATCATTGGTGAGGTCTGGAGGAAAATAGCCACCCTTTATTACATGCTTTCTATGTGCCTGCGCTTTGCTAAATGCTTTATAGGGAATGTGTTCTTTAATCCTCCCAACAACCCTTTGCAGTAGGTGCTATAACTTACTTTACAGATCAGGACATTGAAGTCTGAGAGGCGTTAAATCATTTGCCCAAGACCAACAGCCAGTCGGTGGTAAGAACTAGGATTTGAGGGACTTCCCTGGTGGCGCAGTGGTTAAGAATCCGCCTGCCAATGCAGGGGACATGGGTTCGAGCCCTGGTCCAGGAAGATCCCACATGCCAGAGCAACTAAGCCTGTGCACCACAAATACTGAGCCTGTGCTTTAGAGCCTGCGAGCCACAACTACTGAGCCCACGTGCTGCAACTACCGAAGCCCACGCACCTAGAGCCCGTGCTCCGCAACAAGAGAAGCCACGACAATAAGAAGCCCACGCACCACAACAAAGAGCCCCCGCTCACCGCAACTAGAGAAAGCCTGCACACAGCAACAAAGACCCAACGCAGCCAAAAAAAAAAAAAAAAAAAGAACTAGGATTGGAACCCAGAGACTGGCTACAGGGCCTGTGCTTACCTTAACCACCATGCTTTTAAATAGCCTTTTGTTCTAATTAAAGTTGCTAGTGTCGTATCCATAAAGTTAGAATGAAAAAAAAAAGTTCCCTGATTTTCCAGAGCACCTGGGGCAATGCCTTTGACCTTGGTTTCCAGTCTGTACCTACCCACCCTGCACATGTGTCTTCAGGATGATGAGCTGGTAGTCAGGGCTCTGAGAACATTAGATGATCAAAGATGCTTGATCAAATTATGAGCAATGAGTTTCCACGTCTCCACTCAAGACTTAAGTCCACCAACAGCCAGTTTGGGATATTAAAAGCAATTTCACATGCATTCTACATAAGTCAGAAATCAAAAGTTCTTGTGGAATACCATTAAGGCATTTCTGCAGGGACCTCATCTGAAATCTGACTGAGAATATCCCCTCTGAGGCAAGCAGGGTGCCCTGTGTGGGGAGGTGAATACCCAGCCTTTCATCTTTAAGAACCAAATATTCCTCTCTAGTTGGCCTTGGGGAAGAGGGGGTTACCAAGAGAGGGTCAGTTAATTCCACGACCTTAGTCTCCTTCTCCTCTGTAACTCACCTTGCTTAAGACCTGCATCACTGGGGCTAAATTACTGCAGTAGACTCCAAATTGGTTTCTTTACAATGTTTTTGAATGAGTGTATGAAAGGATTACTTTTATATCATGAGATAAAAAAAACTTTCATCCTTTAAGCCAAAAGGCAAGGCAAAACCCAAGCAGGTAGCATTCCAGTGTATTTTCCCAGGGAAGTTATAAATTGTAAACTGCAGTGCAAGTAGCATTTTAAAGACCTCAAGGGAAATGGAAGAAATAGATGGTTTTGAAATTATCGTATAGTTATAAGGAAAAGGTATTTTGGAAAAATTACCAAAGAAATCTTCTTACATGAACACATATACCCACTTGTCCTCTTTGACTCAGTAATCTCATTTCTGGAAATTTATCCTTAAGACATTATCCAAAATGAGGAAATTAAGATGTTCATTGCATAGTTATTTATAATAGCAAAATATTTGAAATAGTCTAAATATGCCCTAGCTACACACACACACAAACACCCCTGATAAAATATGTATTTATTAAAAATTAAAATTATAAATAAGCCATGGAGCAACATGAAAATGCTTATTTTCTATATAAAGGAAAATAAGTCAGATATATAACAATGACACTGAACCATTTAAATTGTATATCTTTTCATTTCTAGAATTTCTATTCCATTTGTTTTCTACACTGCCTCTTCATTTTTTATACTGTGCTGTTCATTCTTTATGGTCACTCTTCCTTCTATTATCTCCTTAACATCTTAAACATACTTCCTTGAATGCTTTATTTCACATTGTTCTCAAGGTGTAGATTCTTTTGTTTGACGTGCTGTTCATTTCCTTGAGTCACCTGTACATTTTTCCTGTGAAGCCTTCTTCATCTTCTTCAAGGATGGTTGTCTGTGGGCCTCCACCATTCCCTGGCCTGGAGGGATGTGGTTTTGCTCTGCCTATGGCCAGACCCTAGTAATTTCAACGGTCCTAGGCAGATGTTGCATTTCTTTACCACTTTCCTGGAATGGCTGATTGAGTTTGAATATAAATTCTGTATTTATGCAGACAGCTCAGTTTCCTGGCATGGGCCTAAGCATTGTTTCTTAGCCCCAAGGTGTTAAATCCCCAGCCCCTCACTCCTAAAGCCTTTACTGATTCCCTGCCCATTGAGTCTTTGGGTTCAGCGCTCACCATTAGCTAGGGTCTGCTTTGTTTCTAGCACCTAAACTTCTTTTCCTCCCCTCAAACTCTGCTGTGCATTAAGATAGTTATGCTTTACGCATCATTTCCATATGTTTGTAGTGGTGATGCTCAATCCACCATATTGACCAGAAATACTTATTTATCTTTTCCATTTATTACAATTATATGAAAATATATGTGTATGTATTCCAGAGACTGGAAGGGACTTTGAAAATGAAATGACCTGTTATGGGTAGAGATAGTGGGTTAATAGTAACTATTTTTCTCTATTTTGAAAGTATTCTGCATTGGCATTATATTGTCTTTACAACAGTAAGACTCATCATCCTTTTAACTATTGTCTTTTGTTTCAGAATGCATACACTACAACTGCCATTAATGGGACAGATTTTTGTACATCAGCAAAAGATGCACTCAAACTCTTATCCAAGAATTCAAGTCATTTTACATCTGTTAACTGCTTTGGAGACTTCGTAATTTTTCTAGGAAAGGTGAGATGTCTTCACTAAAATAATAAAGGAACTTGGTATCCAAAAATTAAGCCATACAACAAAACCGTGAAGGAGAACTACTGTTTCCTGAGTGCTTACTCTGTGGTAGGTGCTGTGCCTCATCCTCTCATTTAATCCTCAATCCTGTGAAGTAACCCTGTTTCTCAGATGAGGAAACTAAGGTTTAATAACTTGTCTAGGATTCCACAATAGGTAAGAGCCAGGATTCGAATCCTAGTCTTACTCTTAGCTATGATCATTTCTTTCTACCATTCTGAATCCTGCTTTCTCATATCTAAAATGAAAATGCTACTAACCTCAGAAAATGAATGTTTTATAGGGGTTGTTTGTCATAAAAATATATGGAAATTTTTGAAATTGAAACCTGATGATTTTGAGAGCATTGAATTCATAAATATAAAGATAGAATGGTTAATGTCCCAAATGGAGCCAGTTACATTTCTGCTGTCATCTTTTTCCAAGGAGTCGTATATAGTCTTGTGAAAACCTCTAAAGATAACACATCCCCTTTCTGGGTTACAGGGAAGAATCCCTAAGAGAGTGATGAAAGTGGTGCTCCAGCCCCTGCTTGACCAGGCCTCAAGTTGAAGATTCTTTATACTGTGCTAGCATGTCTCTTTCCATGTCACCCACTGGGCTTAATTCTACACACCTGTTTGACCCTATTTCCAGTTGACTGCCCTTCAAATTCTTGACCACAGATGTCCTGACCCTCCCTCCACATCTTCCCTCTTCTAAGCTAGACATCCTTGCTTCTTCCAACCAGTCCTCCACATAGGACATGAATGCCAGGGACACTCATGGTGCCCTAAAATGAACAAGATATCAGGCTCCAGTTGTGCCAGTGCCAAATATGGGGCCTCTGGGCTCCTTGTTAGCATGTTGTGTTTCTGTGGCATTTGGTGTATGTCTCTGGTGCATTACTGTCATGGTTAGCTGTCAGTAACAAGTTAGAACATGCATGGACTTCACAGGTGTGTGTTAATTGCACATATATTTTAAGGCACAGCTGGGCCCCAGAGACTTTTCATGGGACAGTAGCTCTAGAAGAACAAACTGATGATGCCTTTCAAAACAGCCTAATATCTAAGTTGTAGTTGTATCTAAGTGGTATTGTTTACGTTAGCTTGGTAGGATTGTGGATGATATATTTTGTAATAACTACTTCCCAAAATTTTTGGAAGGAGGTTTCATTTTTTCTTTTTGTATAAATTTATTTATTTATTTATTTATTTATGGCTGCATGCATTGGGTCTTCCTTGCTGCGTGCGGGCTTTCTCTAGTTGCAGTGAGCGGGAGCTACTCTTCTATAACAGACTTGTATTTTATTTTAGGCAGTAATTCATTTTCCTATATTTCCCAAAAAGAACGCATAATTGCTGATTTTTTTTTTTTTTGAATGAAGTGGCACGCAGACATTCGCGTCCATCTTTATGGATATCCAAGTGCAGTGAGGGCTCCAGAGGGGCTCCAATTTGTCTGTTAAACAGTTAGGTACATCATGGCCTGTAATCATATTCCTGGAAATATAATAATTACATGTAGCAAAAGCCTATTATCTCCCTACACCAGCATTGGAAAGCCCATCCACTTTAATCCCCAGGGTAAAAGTACTCACATATTAAACTACAGTATATCCACTCACTGGATTGTTGTGCTGTTGTTTTTAAAAATAGCATTTATTACAAAAATTTTTTTTTAATGAAGATGCTTTTTGTAGCATTTAGTGAAAAAAACACTAAAAACTTTGTGAGGTACCATTACATCTGCATAAATACAAAAACTGGGCACAGATAAAATGAAAGTATATATACTCTTCTCATCCTCCAAATTAGCTGGGTTTTCTTTTGGTATCATAGCTTTTCATTTTTCTTCTTCCTATTTCATTGTGCCCAATTTTCTGACAAGCACTCTTTACAGTAAGGCACATACACTCCCACACATGCACATACATGAAAACTATTGCTTATACCTGACAACTGTCTCTTCTAAAATATCCTAACCAACCAACTTATAAACATTTTCAACAAACTCTTGTTCTGGACAGGTGCTAGTGGTGTGTTTCACAGTTTTTGGAGGACTGATGGCATTTAACTACCACCGTGTGCTCCAGGTGTGGGCAATCCCACTACTATTGGTTGCTTTTTTTGCCTACTTAGTAGCCCATAGTTTTTTATCTATGTTTGAAACTGTGCTGGATGTACTTTTCCTGTGTTTTGCTGTTGATCTGGAAACAAATGATGGATCATCAGAAAAGCCCTACTTTATGGACCAAGAGTTTTTGGTAAGTAAACATCTCATTTCCTGTTTTAGATTCCATCCTCACAATCTCAAAAACGTTGAAGACTCACACATAAAGGAGGCTGGTTCCCAGCTTATTTTCTCTTCCGGAGGGCCACATGACCCAAATGTCCTGAGAGTGAGATTTGAGATGTATTTTCTGAGGTTGATCCCACCTCCCTTATTGAAACCTTCTCCCTGGAAAGAAGTGAAACTGAGCACTTATCACTAAGCAAATGACCCAGGGTAGGAGGGTCTGGGTGGAGTAGCAGTGCAAGTCCCCTTTGGTGCTAATGGCTTGGTCTGGCCTTTGGGATGGTCTGGAGATTTCACAGATGATCTTTTTCTAAGGCATTTTTTGCATCCCCAAGCATCATGTCATACCCGTTGTATTTTAGGGAACACCCACTCCAGTGTAGCCCAATCACCTTCAGCGCCAGTATGACAGATCTGCGATTCTGAGGCCCTTTATTAACCACAATGTTGAGAAATGTCACACCCTCATTAGAGCCCCCATACTGCTATCTGGAAATAGCAGGCAGCTGTTTCCAACAGCTTTTGCAACACAGTTGTTGCTGATTTGCCTTATCCTGTGTAGACAGGCATATTTTAACAGCTGAATGAAGTCTCTCATCTCTTTCTGTTGTCTGGGTCAAGTGACATTTTAACAATTTTCTTTCATTCTATTACCCTAAAACATAGGCCCTTTTGCTTTTAAACAGAGCATGCAAAGCACTCCTTAGTCCGGCCAGGCACTGAAGTTTAACAAGCACTTCTACAGTTTTATAATTAAGTGTATTATCATTCTTCTCCAAATAAAACATAAAAATACAGTAGCACTTTAACATATTTGGTATGTACTCCAAAGAAAATACTTCTGATGGTGGTAGGAAGCTAACTAGGTCTTCTTTCTCCAATTTACACTTTTCTGATTAAAAACCTACTTTGAAATCTACCCCCCCAAGATATTTTAGTTCAACAGGGAAAACTTTAAGGATTAAATTCCCCGAAATGATATGGCCAAGTGAATGATTGCCAATCTGTGCAGATACAGAACACTGGTCTAACTCACTCTTTTGTTTTTCAGAGTTTTATAAAAAGGATCAACAAATTAAACAATGCAAGGGCACAGAGAGACAAGAACTCATTAACGAATGAAGAGGGAACAGAACTCCGGCCTTTGTAAGATAAGCACCCATCAGGTATTTGCACCTGGAAAAAGTTTCCTTCTCCTAAGAGCCATGCTCAAGGTGGACCTGATTCTTCCTCACTGTTTTTGTCCCCACTGTTGGACCACATTACAATACTAGAACCATAAAAGCATACAACTTTCTTGTACCAACTGGGACTGAAAAACCTTTTAACAACATGTTTATGTGGTCAATTAAAAAGCACATTATGTAAAAACTGATTTAAAGGACAGTTCCTCACTGACAACCGATAAACCTTAGCAGAACTCTCTGGAATGTTGCCCTAGTGCAGAGGACTTTTCCCTACTCTTCCACTCCTGGAAATGTGCTAAATATGTTATAGCTTTTCAAAGTACAATTCTTAGATTTAGGGACAATTAAAACCGAAAGTGTAAAAGGAACTACCACCTGATGGGCGTGGTATAGAACGGGCAGAAGATTAACCAGATGTGAAAAGTTAAATTTTGTTAAAAGTACAAGGCTAAGTCTTACAAATTAGCAAACGTTCTGCAGAAGTGGGTTTTCAACCACAGCCCCACCTGAGATTGCCCGGAGGAAGGTTTAAAGTCCTTCTGCCTGGACCCCATTCCCAGATTTAGATTCAGTGGTGGGTCAGGGGAAAGGGCCACGGTGGGCGTGCACTGGCGGCTTTTCCTTTTTAAAGCTTTAAACAAATAGGAACATCTAACGTGCTGATTGGCAGCCTCGTTTCAACTAGATAACAGGTAAACTGAATTACTAACTCTCCTAACAGGACGCCCAATCTGGCTTATTTGGCAGGACAAGCAGTGCAATATAAGGTTTCCCTAAACCCCTCTTCCTGGAGGGCAGGAAACAGCCTGCTAGCTCAGGTCTCCTTTAACAAATGCAAATTATAACTTTTTCTTAAACAAGACTATTAGTTGAGCTCTGACAGTCTCCTTTAGGAAAAGGATTTACAACAGAGCAGTCTCTCCGAGGCATTAACCTTAGTCACTGCAGCACGAAGAGCAAGTCAACTGCGCTCCTGTGGGTTCATCAAACACCCCTATGTCCTCATTATCTGCCTCAGCAAAAAACAAGCAGGCACATTTCACCCCCAAGGCCTAATAGAACCAGTGCTATCAGAGGAAATCAGTTGGCTGAGAAAATGTCAAAAAGTGTGTTAGTGATTGAATTTTTTATCATTACAACACTTAGCTCTTTGACCTCCTCTAGATCATAACTGAAGGTTAGGTTTTGCTAACACTTCCTACTATAAATCCTAGTTCATTATGAAACAGCGTGTCCTATTCCTGATCCAGTATGTTTCTTAATATTTATTCACGCTAGAATATGAATATAAAATCCCCCCACTCCATCCCCACCAATGTTCCCCAAGATGATTTTAAGATTATTCTAAGTTGGATTTAGAATGAACTGGAGGCAGATGAGTCACAATGGAATAAGCAAAGGTCAGATGATAGTTTGAATCCCGGCTGGCATTTCCTGTGTGCAATGGGCAGGTCCCTTCGTTTTTCTAAGCCTCCTTCTCAAGTACTCAGTGCACTGGTGTATAGATTCAGTAAAGAAATGTTCAAGTATCTTTAACAGTACCTGGGAAAGAATACTTAAAAAAAAAAAAATCTGACTCTACCCATCTGGAAGTTAGCCAGAAAAGAATCAGCCTGTGGCTCATAGGAATGTTCAAAAAAAATATTTATTTATAAAAAATACAATGGGATAAGTTTATGCTGAGAAATGCAGCAATAAATACAGTGGAAGAAAACAGAGCAACTCTACATCGATACATTGGCACAAACAGGAAGAGCAAACGCACCCCCCAGACCTCGATGTCTGCAGGCCAGCTTTGTACACGCTCCTTTCGAAACACCACTCGGAAAAGACCTTGTCGGCTTAGGTAAGAATGAGTACACATATAATCACAAATGCACACTGATCAGGACTTTATTTAAAATTTAGCAAACAATACTGTAGAAACATTGATATATAAATTTCTAAAATGCTGCATCTTAAATTTAGTTGGCAAAGACCACATTTAGCTATAAGCATGAGTTTAGTCTTCCATGTAGAAACCAGATACTAAACTGTAAAAAAAAAAAAAGCTTCCTATTGTTTGAAAATACCAATTTAAGTAGAGGATTGTAAAAATGCATAGATCTTTAATAAAAGAATTGACTGTACAAGAGTACTCCCCTTTCACAGTATTCCTTTTTACTTCATATGTGAGTTATTTGTTATGCTGTAGGATTTAACTGTTACAGCACTAAAAGGCAACTATTTAGGGAAGAGGCAGAAAAAGGAAAAAGGAATGTATGTAAGGCAGTATTTCCTTTAGGTACAATAAGCATAATAGTGTTTTAGGAAGACAAGATAAAACTTACTCAAGGCTAGCTTGGTTCTCACTGAATAAAAACAACGGGCTAAATACTGAGCTCCTCTGTGACTCTAATAATCAATGCCTTGGTCTCCATATTGGTAATCTCTGGGGTAGTCATCTTGGTACTCGCCATGATATTCATCTGGGTATTCTGCCTGATAATCACTATCACTGATTTCTGACCCATTTGTTCCGGTTCCTTGGCTTCCATTGTGAATGACAGGTTCTGTGGGAGCAGCACAGTACTTGGGATCGTATACTTGCCGCCCAAGCCCATACACACTCATTCCTTTCTGGGAAGCGACTTTGTTGGTACCCATCTGTAGAGAAATCGTCGAGTTGTCCACGGGTTGTAATGTTAGCTTCTGATCGTAGATGTCTCTTCGGGTACCCGGTGCTAACATCCCCGCCTGGTATTAAAACATAGTATAAAAGTTAAAACAGCAGCTAAAATCTATTCTTGTTTCTTGTATTTTCTAAATTATGAAATTCCCATCGAATGTGAACACTCACAACTTTCATTCGGTTCAGGGGTAAAGCTAGCTTACCAAAATATCCTGATGCTGACTCTCTTATAAAGCAATATTCACTGGCTTTCGAGCTAAGGTCAGCCCTCACTTCAAATCCTTGCTCTGCTACAAAATTGCTATGTGGCCTCAAACAAGTTAACTTACTTTTAGTTTTAGGTTTCTCAGATGCAATATGGAGACAATACTACCTACTTTGGAATAAGAAGATTGGACATAACGAATATAAAAACAAAGCATAATGCTGGCATACCTGAAAGCTACATCTGAATGCCTATTATGACCATACACGCTATCCAGGTTACCAACTTCAAAAGTCTGTAATACATTCAACAAAAATTACGCTGAGCAGTCCTTAAGGACTTGAGTCTTTCAGAAGGCTCTGAGACACCAAAGAGCCAGCTATTTCAGAACAACTACTCCCACTCCCCTCCTTTTCAGGGTACTGTAACTCACCTCATTTCTCCACTTATGCCAAGCACATGCTTTCAGATTTAATCGGTAAAAAAGCAAACCTGAGTGGCAGCTCTGAGACAGTGCCCCGTGTGGCAGGACATATTCCATGAAGGGCAACAACACCACACCTCATGAGGTCATGATGAAAAGCTTTTTCAAACTTTATCCCCACTCTTGTTGGATGTAAGACATGTCCCGCTCTGATATGGTTATGTGCACACCGCCTTGCGAGGTGCTGGTGATCTATTTATTCTTCACAGGAAATACTTCCATCTTGTGTGGTGGTAGAATACTAGCATTCTCACCATGCTGTATTTCCATCTCCTTAGATTCACACATTTCCCATGATGCTAGCTAGAGTTCTTTGTAAAATACCAGATAATTTTACCCACCAAATTAGTTGAGGGCTTCTTTAAAAATAAAAGAAGCATTAGAATGAGCAATTCACTTGGATTTGGAACAAGAACACTGTAACAAACATATTTTTTTCTTCTGGTTAGGTAGAAAGGCCAGCTGTTCTAACTGCCAATAAAAGCCATGGGCCACACCATACTTGCGTGGCTACAGAAAAGGCCCTTTGATTCTTTTGCTTTCTCAGCAAATCTTACTTTCCTGAAGGAATATATATATATCGTACAAAAAATAACTGCTTTGGACTCAGTTAATAAGGTAAGTGTGAATTTAAATAGCCCTTTTGTACTCTTTGAAACAAGTACAAAAAGGTATTGCTTACCTGGCTGGCTCCTTTGTTGGTGCCCATCTGCAGACTAATCGTGGTCTGATCAAAAGGTTTGTCAGTTTGCATTTTGGGATCATAAAGATGCCTCCTAGTCCCATAGGCTGTCATACCTGCTTGGCTGGCGCATTTGTTGGTTCCCATCTTTTAAGTTAAAAATAAAATCACTAATTATCAGAAGTCAACAATATATATGACACAAACAAAACTTTCTGTTCTACTGAAAAGGTTTCTTAGAAGGGACGCAATTGACAAGTCCCTTCCAATGCTGAGGGTGCAGTCAACTAGATACAAAATCTATGCTTTTCCAAATAAATTTCAAGGTGCTCACTTTAAAAAGGAAAATTTCGAAAACTTCACTGGATATAAAGCCTCACAACATAATTCATCAGATACAAACATGCACATAGAAAGAGAAGGACAGACACACAAAAAGTTATTACAGTGGCAGAATTATGAATAATTTCCTCTCCAACTCTTTCCCCTACCCTCTTTAGCACAAATAACCAAATTTATGGGTACCTGCTTCAGCCATTTAAAGGGACAGAGCAATCTTTGGCTAAACAACATGCTTTTCTACTCCAAACATGTTTTGCATAAAATGTGACAGTAAATGCCAGGTGTCTTCTCTGGCAGCTTAGCAAGGGCTTAAGTTTCATTAAAATCACCAACATTTTCATGTGAAAAGAACCACATTTTATTCCTCTAATTCTCATGTCACTAGACAGAGTCAGGGGCAGAATGAAGAATCTGAACTTAGTAATATTCAGAGGAATAATAATTAACTTTTATTCCCCACTGAGAATAACATGGCTTCAGGACCAACCAGTACACCTTGTTCTACTGGTTGGGGACACATTACTACTGCTGGTCTTTTTTCCTTAAAAAACAAGATTTATTAAAGGAAAACTTTATTACTACAAGTCAAACCTGTCACTGGAGAAGATAAAAAAAAGCACATATAAGCAAAAAGGAAGGGAGGGGAAAAATCATTGAAATCCTACCATTTAGACATTCATTGTAAAGATTTGTGTATAACCATCTAGCTTTTTTTTTTTGCGGTATGCAGGCCTCTCACTGTTGTGGCCTCTCCCGCTGCAGAGCACAGGCTCTGGATGCGCAGGCTCAGCGGCCATGGCTCACGGGCCCAGCCGCTCCACGGCATGTGGGATCTTCCCGGAGCGGGGCACGAACCCGTGTCCCCTGCATCGGCAGGCGGACTCTCAACCACTGCGCCACCAGGGAAGCCCAACCATCTAGCTTTTTAGGCTTATGTTTCTGTGTACATATCCAGATACACATAGATATACATACAAAAATATGCATGTTCATTTAAAAAATAAAATTGGGATCACACTGACTATATAGTATTGGGTTGGCCAAGAAGTTCATTTGGGTTTTTCATAACATCTTCTGAAAAACCCCAAACAAACTTTTTAGCCAACCCAATATTTTATGACCTGATTTGTTTTCCTTAATCTTTGAACTCTTGTATATCATTTTCTTCATTACTAGTTCCTTTTATGGAGCTCTCACAATTTAAACAACCGATTACTGTTTGGAAATTCAGGTTTCCAATTTCTCGCCACTGACATGATTTTGTACTGTATAAAAATAAATCCATATGTCAATTATACCCCGATAAAGCTGAAATAAATAAATAAATACAACTCATGTAGACTCAGTCAACAGTGAGGCATTGTATCCAGCAGGTATCAGACAGTAAAGCCCTTAGCATATTAGGCATTTAGCAGTGGTGTTTTTGTGACACTCTGCAGGGGAACAACATGAAGGGAAAAAAATACCTGAACAAAGTATTCCCCAGGACTGATAAATCATGCTTTACTAGGGTAAAAAAATGGTATTGAGGTTTTCTAAAATTGCTTCATTTGGTCAATAACATTTAGGAATGTATAAAGTATATTTTCTTAAAAAAATAGGACAATGTAATTAGGAAAAAAAATCATTTCCTGGAGAAACAATTACTAAGTCAGATGGCACGCCTGAGGTTTCTTCTAAAACCATCATCGTCTCATGGGCTTTAAATGGACATAAATTGTATAAACCACAGATCCATCCCTAAATATACACTACAGTATATCTATCTGTTCCTCACTTATGAGAGATGCTTTGCATGGTAAGAATTAATGACATTGAATAAGTAACTGATATGCGATACCACATTACTTACCTGCAAACCAATTACACTTTGGCCAGCTTTTAATTTTCCTTCATCAAAACGTCTTGTTTGTTTTTCTGCATACTTAACTCCAATGTCAATGGTTGTATGGAATCCTTTTGTTTTAGCCTAGACAGAAATATGCACACTAACTAGTGATTCTGCCAACAGAGTTTTACAGAAGGAACAACAGAGAAATGATACTGTCCATAGATGAAGGTTTCATTTAAGACCCAAGCTAGGGGTCAAAACACATCTAAAGCCATTCAAAAACACCCCAGACCTCTGAAATGTGAGTATTCTGATTAAGCTATCCAGTACTAGGCAGCTAATGTCAGCAGCCTTTCCACAAAGCTAATAATTACAGAAGAGACAGGCTCCTCCCTGCCTAGTCTGAACTCCTATGAGAGCAAAGATGCAATTAATCACCAACATAGTGGGGAATTTTTTAACCAGTCATTAAAGACGTATACGTACCAGACCTGCTAGGGCCACCAGCGTAGTCTGAACCTGGGTCATGTTTCCATTCTCAAAAAGATCATTTGCTTCAAATATGTCATGTGGCTTCATACCATAAGCCTGAATAGCTTTGATAAAGTTGCCAATATTCTCCAACTATAAAGAAAAAAAAGCATACAACTTTTGGAGTTAAATACCGACATTCATATTATCTAAGAATTCTAAGGCTTTATGACTAGGTACAAGATGCCAGGAAGAAAGCTACTTGGCAAGGATTCTCAACCAGATTCTCAACCAGATACATGGTAAATGTAGCTCTCTCTGGAAAAGGAAGCGTATTTTCATAGTTGGTCACATAATGGTCTTTTTAATATTTTTAAGCAGTCAAGTTTTTTCAGTTCTTTAAAGTCAAAATCTTCCTCACATGTTTTAAAGAATTCTGTGTCTGACCTATCCAGGGCTGGAATTTTCTTTGTCAAAAGGTACAAAATTATATTAATGCACAATTTATTATGTTTAAATTTTAATTTAAAAAGTGTGTGGTTACTAAATGTTTATCCTCATAACTCAAAGCATATGCTCAAGATAGAATATCCAATTTTACTTATCATACACATTCATGAACTAAGACTATGCTTAATACAGTGCTCTACAGTCAACCCTTAGTTGTTATGTTAAATTCCTTGCTTTTTCCTTCATTTATCCTATGTTCTAGGACCTAGACCACAGGTTGTATTTCTCTGTGTAAGCTGTGTCAAATCCTCTCTGAGAGTATACAGGCTAAATACATAATAAGAAAACTTCTAAGATAAACATCTAATAGTCAGTCACAGAACTAATTGTAAGTAATTATGGAAACATTAAAAATAACATTGTAAAAAACAATATAGTCATGTGCACAAATTTCTGCTAAAATGTCTATTTTAAAATTGTTATCAAGTTCTCACTGCATAAAGAGTAACCGACTGGAATCAGGGGTTGCCAGGTTTGGCTGTTACCTGAGGCCAGTTTAATGATGACTCATTGACCTTCTTCACTGAGCCTGGCTGTAGCTTGTTTATGAGTCTGAAAAGAAAAGCATAAGTGATACCATATTTATTGGAACAACAAACAAGGACTGGAATGTAAAGTTGGTTCTTCTGACATCAGTAAAGGAAAGCATTAAAAACATGTGCAGATGGGCCTCCCTGGTGGCGCAAGTGGTTGAGAGTCCGCCTGCCGATGCAGGGGATACGGGTTCGTGCCCCGGTCTGGGAGGATCCCATATGCCGCGGAGCGGCTGGGCCCGTGGGCCATGGCCGCTGAGCCTGTGCGTCCGGAGCCTGTGCTCCGCAACGGGGGAGGCCACAACAGTGAGAGGCCCGCATACCGCAAAAAAAAAAAAAAAAAGAAAAAGAAAGTTGTTACTTTCTGGCTTAAATATGTAATTCAGGAAGACGGATGCTGCGTGCACAGGTTTTAAAAAAAAAAAAAAAAAAAAAAAAACGTGCAGAATATCAAGGTTTGACACCCTGGACTAGCAAGGTGGGCAAGACAGAGGCCCGTGGAAAGGACTGGAAGAGTGGCCACATCAGGACCAAAACTTACTCGCAGAGGATTATGCCATCTTTTAGGCCCAGCTGAAAGTTGGTGCCGATGCTCATGCCGGTCACCTCTTCTATCCAATTGCGAAGATCTTCTTCTGCCTGATGATCATACTTGGAAGCAATCTGAAATACAAGTTAACTAACTTTAGAAGTTTCACTAAAGCACCCAAAACTGCCGGCTTCTTCTGCTTTAATTATCCATGAAGACCACAGCTGTGACCTGCAGTAAATTACACTCATTGGAGTTCACTGGGGAACCTAACCATTACAGCTTCAGTAACTAATAAAAGTTTTTGGTTAAGGAGGTGTCATACAAATTTTGAACAACACATGGAGGGAAGATGGGACTGAGGGGGAGAAAATATGGATCAAGATAAAACAGATTCCCATTCATGACAGGACAGGAAGTGACAGGGGCTAACAGTGTATTACAACATTGCACCAGCCACAGGAAATGTTAAAGATTAAGTCATCAGTTACCACATTCCAAAAAAGAGTGAGAGGGAGTGAGAATGGCAGGTTTCTGATAGATCCAACTATTTTACACAGTATTGCAATACCTACCAGTCTAGTAGTTTTGTTGCCTGGAAAGCTCTGGTGTTTCTATGCCTTCTATTGAGCCAAATACACACTGTACCCTACACACACACACACACACACACACACACACACACACACAAACAAACACACCACACATACACGCTTTCCTTGTAATAATTATTGTACTTACACTAGAATACTGAAATTCTGCTTATGTATAGTCTGTATCATGTTAGACTCCTCAGAGGAAGGAAAAGCATTTGATTCACTTTTGGACCCTTAGTACCTACCCAGCATTGCATCTAACACCCAAACATTTAATAAAATTAAAAGTTAACTCTTTACTTACAGAATTCTACGATAAAGGCAACATTACCAACACAGATGCTTTACTATCATACATGCTAAAAATACCTGCTAAACACAGGTTTTGAAAGATTCCTTCATAATAAGACCACAAACCTCAATTAAAAAAATAATAATACAATTTAAGTACTGTTAAAGATCCCATGCTCAAGTTATTATGCTGTTCCTTGTCCCAGGGTCAGTCCTTGTCAATCAGAGTTGCTAAGGAGAACACACCTGGGAAGAAGGAAAGATTATGTGTCATTTTTCTTCTCATTAGCACAGGTCAAAGTGCCAACAACACACAGACAATGCCCAGGGGGACAGTAATCATGGTGAGCTTAGGAGTCAGCTGCAGGGTTGCAGCGTTGCTGGAAATGGAAATAATCAGTAGAAATGTTTGCTTCTGTAACACACGATTAGGTTTAATTACCGAAAGAAATGAGATGGCATGAGGACATTTTCATCATGGAGAGGCCCTCCAAGTTCCAGTCTACCCCAGTCCCAGAGGAAACCTTCCCCCTGCCCGCCACCAAGTGTGGAGGAGGGGCCTCTGCTTCACCAGAGGGCAAATGACTTCACTAAGTGCTGTGCCATTTAAGGAGACAGCAAGTCCTCACCGTGTGCACCTGCTTTCCAAGTTAGAGAAATGGCTCTACACCTTTGAAGAATAATGGGTAATTTATTTAAGCTGTAGATTTACTTAACCAGCATCACAAATGGAAATTCAATGTGTTTATATTTTCATGTTAAGATAACTAACACTGTGCAATATTTCCTGGATCAAGCTTTGGCTTGGAGGTTAGTTTATGAGAGAGATCAGGCAAAATGTTAATGTGTTAATTTCCTGCTCCCGGGACCCCCAACCCCTAAAAATCGCACATCTATTCTGACTTCCTGCCAGTCTGAGTTACACTGGCATCTGGATGTGTGGACAGGGAAGGAGGAGGTAGTGATGTGCGAAGCTTCTGCCACAGGGACTCGCAGCCTCTGGTGCGCAGGAGGGAGCCATCGTTCCTATTACACCCCAGACAACAGTCCTGGATAATGTACCTCCTCAACACATCAAACACATCCACTTACATACGGCACCTTTAGAAAATGGATAAATAATACATTAGAAAAATTTTAAGACGGCTATATTTTCACACTGGAGTCTTGTTCTAGGTGGCTAGGAAAAGAAATTATCTCTATATGAATGTGGGGGTAGGGGGAAACAGACAGGCACAGGCAAGGAAGAAAAGTAGGAAGTAGTACTCCTTAAGCATCAGCTATGAAAAGCAGTATCTAAGAGTGAGTTGAAGTTTTTTCAAAAGCAAAGCACTCTCAACTAGGAGATGCATTTCAATAAATCTAAAGAAACACAATATGCTAGGGTAGGAGGGGCTCTGCCTTGGCTAGAGCCTGGCTCCCCTCATCTTGCTATGGGACACCGGTTCATTCATCTCACTTCCGAACCAGTTCCTGTCTGTACGACAGGAAGGCTGGCTGAATAAGGGCACTAGGTCTCCTCCCATTCTAAGCTGTGTGTTAAATAACTTGGTCAATCAGCAAAAATTGTAAAGAAATTCTTTCTCTTCATTTTTTCAAATGTAGAGTTGGAAGTTACGTTGGAGGAGTTTTGTCTTTCTTGGGGTGGGTGGTTAGTGGTGGTGGTAATTCTCAACCAAATGAGACCCATTTTTATTCAACCAAAAGCATAAAAGCATATTTATGTTTCCTTTGTTCAAAATGTTTCTGACAGGTTCGGTGCCGTGCCCCAGACCACGGGGTGATTACAGATCTGACGTGAAATATCCAAGTAGGAACGCCAGGGAGAATTTTCATCTCCTCTGTTCACTGTTCTAATCAAGGGTATGATGAAAGAAAAATCAAGGACTGGACTCACATGAACCCAGGTTCAAACTCTGACTCTGACTAGTTACATGTGGGGCTCTGGGTGGCTCACTGACTCGGTCTCTGAGACTTAATGTAATAGCACATGCACAGAAAAAATTCTTAAGCACGTACATGCAAAGCCAAGAGCCCAGGTGATAAACGAAAAATGAAAACTAGGTATGCTTCCACATCATATAACTATTGGTTTTGACTTAGAGTTTTCCTTTAAGTGAAGGAGCAGCAAGGATTTTTCTACCCAAATACTGCTAATAGGTGAGCTTTCTGAAGTCACGTCAGCTAAATAGAATTCCAGATTTAGGAATGTGTCCTTTTTTTTTTTAAGTTCAAAATTAAAAAAGAAAACAATTCTTCAAAATCATCTTGGGAAAAAATCTATTTCAAGTTGTCTCTTAGCTTCTGGCCTGCAGCTCTGCTCTATAGGATACAGAAATCATAAGCTTCCTTTAGAAGTATACGAGAATACAACCCAAGCTACTATAATTATATTCTTGACACAGGTTATTTTTAAATTGTTTGTTATACACATCTTTTAAAATCAAGGGACTGAGAGCAATTAAAACTAAATGTAAGCTTTGGCCAATAAACTTTACTTACTATTTTCATCTAAAAAGCCTTAATTACTGAACATCAGGCAGGAAGTAAATGCTGGTATTTCCTCCTCAGAACAAGAAAGTTAGCTTCAAAAATTACTTAATCTTATCTCATTAATACCTCATGGAAATTTCACTCCAGTCTGTTTAAAAATCACTCCTCCAAGTTGTTTATAAACATTCATTTCTTTACTATTCTTTAAGATTTATTTTATTTGACCTTCCTAAGTGGATTTCAGAATTTCTGCCTGGTGCGTTCAAGTCCACAGCAGCCCCTTGTTCCTCACGTGGCCCTGCCTCCTTGCCTAATCACCCACGAATTCTCTGCAGCGGGGCCTCCCAACTCTTCTCACATCAAGACACACCTGTAAATGACTTTTGTACGGTCACTGAGAACACCTGCTAGGGGCTTCTCACTAAAGCTCACCAAACGCCCCCCACACACACACACCGCAAATACAATCAAAAAGCAAAGAAATGAAGACTGAGAAAAAAGCCTCTAGGGCATCTGATGGGATTGACCATCTCCTGCCATCCAGTGCTTCTGAGCCCAGGGCCCATGCCCAGAGTGGCTGCAGCCTCTGCTCGTCCCTGCATTCTCTTCAGAACAGCTAAGAGCACCAGTCTGGAGTCACCCTCCAGTACAAAGGCCTTTCTTCTGGATTTCTAAAATAGCACTTGTTTATTTATTTTTTTAGGCCACCTGTTGAGGACCTCTTTTTTTAAAAGTAAATTTATTTATTTTATTTATTTTTGGCTGCGTTGGCTCTTCGTTGCTGCGCGCGGGCTTTCTCTAGTTGCGGTGAGCGGGGGCTACTCTTTGTGGCGGCGCACAGGCTTCTCATTGCGGTGGCTTCTCTTGTTGCGGAGCATGGACTCTAGGCGCGCGGGCTTCAGTAGCTGCGGCACGTGGGCTTCAGTAGCTGTGGCTTGCAGGCTCTAGAGCGCAGGCTCAGTAGTTGTGGTGCACGGGCTTAGTTGCTCTGCAGCATGTGGGGTCTTCCTGGACCAGGGCTCGAACCTGTGTCCCCTGCATTGGCAGGTGGACTCTCAACCACTGTGCCACCAGGGAAGTCCCATAGCACTTTTTAAAAAAAAATTTAACAGGTATAAGTATGTAGAGCACGCGTTCTCAGTGGGGGTGATACTGCCCCCCAAGGGAGTGAAAACCACCTTAGATATTACAATAATTTGTGACCCTCCCCAACAAACTCTGTTCCTTTGTTTTAAATTTCGTGGAGGTCGGGAGGCAATTAGGAAAAATGTCTAAAAAGACTCTTTGGGAAAGAGATGCGGAAAACAAAGTTGAGAAACACTAGACGGAGTAAAAAACTACAGGTCTCTCTTCACCCCTCCTCCAAATCCTACTCCCTTTCCCACCTCCCCAGAAGTAAGCTCCTGTCCTGTCTGCCAAGTCTTCTTCCAGACCACATGCACATATCTTATAGTGAATCGTGTACAAAACAGCACTAGAAAAAGATCCCCTTCAACAACACAAGCCCTGAGGGCCTAAACTTCCTAGCAGTAAAGGGAGACACTAGATCAGATAAAAGCCCGCTCCTTCTGGCTGTTAAGAATTGCCCAGCCCTGCCTGGCACGGAGGTCTGAGAAGCTTCCCTCGCAGAATCCCTAAGAGGGGATACTGAGTAATGAGGGAAACCGAGCTTCAAAAACATCTCCACAAACTGACCCAAACAGTGCTGTTCCACACTGTTCTATGGAGCATTTGGACAAGACGCAATTTAGTAGAAAGATGGGGCTGTACCTGGCACGAGGCAGAGTGATGATCATATATGTACGAGAACTGTCTGACAGCCGGCTTACACCCAGGATATTGTAGAATCTGCTAAAGAATTAAGACATGTCTTTCCTCTATATTCCTTCCCACAATACATTTTTTATCCCAGCAGTCGTTAAAACCTGAAGCAAACAGACAGGTTACTGTCTCTGGTGGTTACAAGAGTGTCCCCCAAATGTCAGTCGTGCCTGAACTCTCACTAGACACCATTTTGAGCCACCAGAATAATCCAGCATTACCCCAAACTCTCTAAGTAAAATCATATTCAGTGTCAGCTTCCCTCTCTTTCAAATGATCCTTGTGTGTCTTGGACTCTTCCTTCAACTTCTTTCTGCATTACTCCTTCCTTCTGTCCTTCATTCAAATGGCCACTTTGTAACAGGCATGGTTCAAAGGCAAAGTCTCTGTCCTAAAAGCTGATATTCTAGTGGAAAGAGACAAATATTAAATAAGGTGTGTTAAGACATTCGTCAAAAAAAGAATAAAGTAGGGTATTTAAAATAAGGGGAGACTAGAAAGACTGGGACCACCACAGACTCAAACAAGAAATGAATAGTAAATTTCCATCTGAAATATCAAGATGCTGCTTCCCTTCCTTTGCTTTATCACTTGTCCTGGTTGATATCTCATGCAAGAGAATGAACAGGCTTTAACAGGGTTGACCTGCCTTAAACCCTTCCCCCAAGAGATCCCCCAAACATGGAAAATACCTTTGCAAATTTTTAAGTATTCACGTTGGGGATACAACAGACCAAAGATCACATGCTTTGAAGTCAAACTTCAAAAACTTCCAAAAACTGTGTTCCCAGTTCCAGAGTGACATAAGTAAGTAACTTAACCCTGGTGACCTCATTTCTTGCAAGTTGTCTCCTTCCTTCCAGGGCCATTGTGAGGAGGAAGCCCATCTCAGTGCCTGACACACTTCAGAATTAACACTCGCCATTTATATCAGCTTGAGCACAGAACTGGTATGAACCAAACCCCACCGCAACCTGTTCCCTTTACTGTCTACAATTCAAAAAGCATTCCACCACAGACAGGCTCACCTCAGATACTGCCCATCCCCACTGACCATTCCCACATCTCCACTCTCCTTCCTGCCTGTGTTTGCATCCCAAATTCTCATTCTTTTCCAGATTACTGCTGGTGAAAGAGATGAAGTAACTATTTTTTTTAAAAGTGAGTTTGTCAAAAACGAAGCAGATTCACAGACATAGAAAACTAGTAGTTATGGGGGGGCAGTTTAGGGGTTGGGTGTGGGAGGTACAAACTACTGGGTGTAAGATAGGCTCAAGGATGTATTCTACAACATGGGGAATACAGCCAATATTTTGTAAAAACTGTAAATGGAAAGGAACATTTAAAAATTGTATAAATTTTTTTTAACTTTTTAAATAAATAAAAAAGTATAAAATTAAAGAAAAAAAAAGAAGTAGCTAGTACAAATGTTCAGTCTACTATCATCAACTTTAAACACTGGATTAAAATCAGATCCTGTGGGAATGGTAAATACCAAATGTAAGACAGCAGTTTCTACAGGGAAGGAAGAATGGGATCAGAGAGCAATTGTATTTTTAATATACATTTTTTCTTTAAACTGGAAAAACATTTTTTTAATTTAAAAAATTAAAAGTGGGTTTGTATTTTATGGGAAGTAGGGGGTAGGAATTCTAGAGAAAATCACTTTACATTGATGGCAAGGTAGATTGCGTGCCTTGTTCAAGTTCACTATAGAATCTGAGACTCATTCTATGGCATGAACTTACTAAATATTTGAGAGGAAATGACTATATATTCCAAAACTAGAGAAAATCACATCTGCCTGGGGTAAACCAGAGTGACGTCTAAGGGCATTTTAAATTTTGGCCCTTCTCTTGAGAGGTACGGCCAGATCTTCGGATCAAGGTATCAGCATATGGCACCAGCACAAATTTTTCCCTCCAAACATGTATAGTCAAATAAATACAAAGATACTATGACTCAATGTATGAATACTGTGAAACTGACAAGAAATGAAATGTGTTAAAATAACTTAAGAGGAGTTGGTCCAGTGCCTAAAGCAAATACTATAACTAACAAATGGTAGGAAAAATGCAGAAACAACAGAAGGTCAACTTTGTCTTTTCTATCTAGAAAATGACCATCAGACTACAAAGCTTAGAACATACATAGTTAAAGGTGGATTTTGAAAGCTGAAACTTAAACAATGAGGAAGTAATCATAGAGGCTGGATTCCCAGAAAAATCTAGACTCAGAAATAATGATTAATAGAGGTGAACATTGAATAGCTCACCATGTGAGAAATCTTGGCAAACAGTAGTAACGGGAACCTAGAGATGGGCCCACTCCTTCCCATTCCCACCCGAAGTCAAGGGTGTCTCCGCTACAGGCTGAAGAACCTGGCTGTCACACTCCAGTGGACTACAGAGAGAGGGTGTGCACTCGCGGGGGCAGGGCAGTCATCACCAGGAGCCAGGGTAGGCATGTGAGGCATATCCAAGAACACCTGCCTATGTCTTCTTGAGGTCAAAACAGGCTTCATTCATCTTTCTACCTGTAGAGCCCAAGCCTGACCCATAGCGGGTACTCAGTAAATGATTTTTTATTTACCGATAGTATTACCAGACTAGGGAAGTGCCACAGATCTAAAGATCTCTCTTGTTACGGAAAGGCATCTGCATTTGAATGCTTGGTTTTTATGGGCGTCACATCTCCTAGATCTCATCTTAGATGGATCACTAGGGACATATCTGTTTTACTTTCTGATAAAAGTCCCTTATGTCTATGGCACTCCTGAAGTCCAGTTTCGTAACCCTAGAAGTAGGGCCTGGTCAGAAGGAACAACCATGCTCACTGTGCTGATCTACGTCAAGGTAGGAGGAGCTCCTAGGGATGTGTACCCGGAGGCTTAGATTTAGATCTGTGCTCTTCTGTTCTGGTAGCTAACAATTTGAAACTATTGGGCATACTTAATAAACTTATAAAAAATAAATTGGGAATAGTTAAAAAGAAACAAAATTCAGATTCAGAAAGATCCTCGCTTAATAAACAAATTCTTCAAGATATATGTAAAATCCTGTCCAAAGCTCTAGAACTAACTAGTAATGCTTACTCAGTGAGCCTAAAAAAGCTAATGCTATCTTGGTCTGCACAGATCTACAATTATTTATAAAATACTATTGCTCATCTTATTTGTTCAATGGAAACAGCCTCATGAGGTAATCAAGGAAAGAATTATTTAAATGAAACAGGTGTGAGAGGAGTATGTGAACTATAAAATCTTAGGCAATTAGTCACCTCTAGACTCAGAAAATCAACTTGCCAAAGCAAGGATTGGAATCCCCCTTCAAACAACCTCACCAGATGGCGGCACTGATCAAAACAGAATGAGTTAGTGCTTTGTAGTCAAACAAAGGAGCTAGTTAATAATCCCACTGTACCCTAGTAGTCAATTCTGTGGGCCACACTCTAAAAGGGGACATTTACAAACTGGCATCAGCTTTGAGAGGGAGCAAACTGGGTGCAGAAAAGACTAGGAGAATCATACAGCCTGTCATGAGAGACTGGTCAGCCAGGAATGGCTACATGTGGCCTAGAAGGGACTTTGGGGGCAGGAGAAACAGCTTAGTACCATCTAACTATTTAGATGGAAGTCATACAGAAATTCTGAATGCCACACATAGGGCAGACCACGGCTAAAAACGCAGAAATCCTAGGGAGCCGACCAAAGAGGCACACAGGAGTGGAGAGAGCACATGTGCCAATGCAGCCACGGTGGGAAGGAGACCCATGAGAAAGCTTGCTGGAGGGCATCCTCTCACTCAGGAAGGAGGCCGGCTGGGTCTTGAATTTTATGTCACTGTACAGATCTTGCTGAAAGGGGATCTTAACGAAAGCCCCCAGAGATAAGGGAAAACAGAGATGCTCTTCCAAGTTTTTGTTTGCTTTGCCTCACCTCTAGAATATTTAAGGGTCTACGCCTCACTCATCACAGTATTTGCAGGTATCCACCAGATTTTTTGATGCTATCCAGGTTTTCAACACTTGCCTCCTCTGCAGGACTCTAGATGCCTCCTAAATAATCTGAGTTGGGCATGTGAATAGCACTGAAAAATCTTCCTTTCTTTTTCCATAATTATAAGGAATATCATGGCAGTAGCTTTTTGTAGCTTGGGAATGTCTATTCATTCCTCATCGATTACTTGGCAAGTCTGCTTCATAGGATGAGTCTCGGAGTCCATTATGACCTGAGGAAGAAGGCATGAAATCCACCCCCACTGTCCCAAGTGTCAATCTCATCTCTCTGGAACTGGGAAACCCTTTCTGCTCCCAGACCACTGACCACATTCATCCAAGTGCTCCCAGCTGTCTACCCCAGAACAGAGTCAAAACACACATTGCCCCCTGACTCTGAACTACTGATGAGACGAGGGTGGAAAGGAGGTCAAGGAGGAACAGATCCCAGCATCTCAGTCAGCTTTCAGTACATCTGGAGCTCCTCTTGGGGACCCTCTTCTGCTTACTACAGCTGAGTCTGCCCATAGGAGAGATGGCTTTATCCAACCAGCGAAGAACAGAGTTGAAACACCTCCTTTTAAATGTAGGATGGAGAGGTTTCACTGGAGTCTTACAGAGGTATTAACTGTGCTAGATATCACTGCTGTTTTCTCCCCAATGAAAACTAGAGGGTGTGAAATTTCAGTGGGGTCACATGGCACTCTCCACATCTCAACAGTAAAAACTAACTCCACATTTTACCTGATTGTAATGTCATCTGAGAGCACAGAAAGGCGGGGAGAAAGTGAGTGCCTCTGGAAGCACTGCACGGTCCCCTGGACATGGTGTCATGAAGGCTTGCTAGGGGACACCCAAGCACAAAGAACAAAATAAGCCCAGCTTCGCATCCTTTCCAGGTCAAGGGCCGAGGGACTGAGGAGACAGCGGTACCCAGGCTGCAAAGGGGCCCCAGCAGGACTCAGCGGAGAGAAGCAACTGAATCAACAGTGTATTCCACGAGCAGACCTTGGCCTGGACCCTCTCCTCCTACCCCTGGCTGCATACGCCATCATACATGAGTGGTTCCATGAGAAGAGGAACACGGCACTTGCAACAGAAAAGGGGATGTCTTATCCACCTCAGTTCTGTTTTCCTGGTCCTTTTCCTTTTCCTTTCCCAACTCTTCATGGCGAAGAAGCTTCTTTGCTGCTTTGCTCCCACCCACCATGTGTATCGAGCCGTTCCTTTATTTGGTCCGTCAGTGGGCACAGACTACCCCCTATCTTGTCTGAAACAAGTGCATCTTTGAACCTGCTGCCAGCCTCAAACACTGTCCTGTTTCTCTTTTATTTCAAGACAAACCTCTCCATTTCCTCACTTAGTACTCCTTCCTAACCCCCACCGGAAATTTGCTCTACTGAAAACGATCTCTTAAAAGGTCACCAGTGATCTCTCTGTGGCCAAGTCCAGTGGGCTGTTTCCTCTTCCTGGCCTCTCTGCAGCACTCCTGGGGCCCCCTCCCGTCTCTCTTCCCTCTGGCTTCTTGTTAAAGGACCTGGAGCTTCCCTCTCTGGTCTGCCTTCTCCTCCTCCCCTGAAAGATGCCGATTCCCCGAGTTCTGGCCTCAAATTAAAATGGTTAGGGGCGTGGGCTCTGGAAACTGAATGCTCTGTTTAGAATTCCATCTCCACCATGCCTCAGTTTCCTCACCAGTAAATCAGAGATAATTAATAGCACTTCCATCAGAAGGTGCTGAGAAGAATCAATGACTTAATTTACATAAATCTTAAGAACTCAATAAATGTCCACCCCTAACCTTCTATCTACACTTTGCTGGCCACTTCTGTCCAGATACTAGAAAGATTTCCTGTTTCAAATCCAATATACCATAAAAACCATTTACTTGATACTACTATTTGATAGCTATTTTGATAAGAGATCATTGTGATGCTGTCTGAGCTTTCTATTGAAAAAATTATCTCATCATATAATTTATAAGAGATGCCCTCGCCCCATGCTTTGGCCTCATCTCATTGCCAACTCCCACTTGAGTCTGGTGGGGGTGACAGATGGCGTAGAGGTCACAAATGTCACTGACTCAAGACTTGAAAATAAAGAACTAAAGCAAGTGACTTGAATTTTGACAAGGCTGCTTTGACAGTTTTATTTGTTCTTAACATCAAGAGGAGATCTTCCTTCTCTTCTGAACCTTTGGTGGGAACTATACAACTGTTTAGACAGCAAGTTGGTAATACCTATAAACACATTTAAATGTTAGGTCAAAACTTACACACTTTTCCGCACAAGCACGTTTTAAGACAATATCCACCAGTAGGGAAGTAATGAATAAATACATAGTGGAAATCCACACAATAAACTATAATTCACTTTCTAAAATGTTCAAATGATATTTAAAGTTGTACAAGCAGTTGGGTAGGGGTAAGGGATGCAGGATGCTTTCACTTCTTTACTTTTATATTTTGGTACGGTTTGCATTCTTCCTGACAAATATTTCATTCACAAAATGAGGATCAAAAAAGAGAAGAGGTTCTCATAGGCAAGGAAGGTGGCATCCCAAGGTAGATGCATCATCTTCATGCAGAGATGACCTGTCCATGGTCATGGGCTCAGCAGGGATTCGGACCCAGGTCTGGCTCCGAAGTCTAAGGCTTTTCCACCACTGGACGTTCTCCCAATCACCCCACCCCTCTAACCAAACTGAGATGGGAACTCTAAGCTATACACAGAGAATATAGCACGGGCAACTACGCCGCTTGCAGACAGAGGATCAAGAACCAGGAACAGGGTGGTGGCTTAGACACTGTGGCTTAACATAAAGTCCTTCCAACTCATGGAGAAATGAGAGTGCAACCAAAAGTAACCACCACCACTATCACTGTAGCAGACCGATACACCGTGAACTTGCTGTGGCTTTGATTCAAACCAGCCCCGGAATCTGTAGTCTCAAAGGGCGTTGCCAGCATGGTTCAAAAGTTCACAGTAAGAGAGATTTGGCAGAGATGCCTCAGACTTTAATTCTTCCCCTGGCCCCTATAAAAAGTAGCTTCCTACCGCATGCATGTTTTAGAAAATGCTGTAAGACCGACTGCCGAAGAGGATGTCAATAGCAGAGTTGTCACTGAAAGGAGGAAAAGAAAATGGAAAAACGAAGCCCAGAGAGGAAGACATTTAGGAACGAAAGCCCGGCTGGCAAAGCCCACGCCTGTGTGTGTGTGTGGCCGAGGTGAGGTTGGGGGATGGGGGTTTATTCAACATCCAGGCCTCTGAAGAAAGGGAAAAGAAGAGACAAATGCATGTCCATTCAGGGGGAGAGATCTGGCTGCGTGTGGACTCTGAAGAGCAGCCCTAAGGTTCCAGCTCAGCTGCTAAGGGCTAAGGACTCCAACAAGCTCAAAATATGCTATTTAATATAAGTATAATTTCTATACTCGATTATAAGTATGATTGCTGTTGCTATTTTTGCATCCAGAGTAGAATCACGTGTTTGAATTATGAGAGACTCACTACACATGGTATTGATTATTTTCTCTATTTCCTCCCACGTGAAACGAAAGCAAGGAGGGAAAACTGCAATGATAAAGCACTCTCTCGATCCATTTGTAGAGCCTTCTGAGGGGCTAAGCAGGCAGGGAGGCTTGAGATAATGAAGAAAGATGAGTGTGCAAACATCTGAGAAGGGGAGAGAAGAAACAACAATGATATCATAGTCAGCATGCCTAGCCACCACTCAGCAGCTAGGATCCCCTAGAAAATGTGTGGGGGAAGAGAGGAAAAGGGCCATAAATGCTTAGCTTATGACTTGCCCAGAAGAGTCCTTCCCAGCCCAGAGGGCCTTCTCTTTTCTCTGCACTCACATCCTTAATTCCTGGCCTTCCCACTGCAGATATGCCCGCCCAGCAGTGCCCGTGCTCACACCCTGAAGCTTCCTGGTCCTGGGAGGAAGGAAGAGGTTCCCTCCCTACCACCCCGGGGAAAGCCAGGAATTAGGCTTCTCTACTCAGGGACTTGCTTCAGGTCCGCACAGGTCTAGGGAGACCCTTGCAAAGACCATTGAAAACTGAAGGCTCCAGTGACAACACCACAAGGTGAACCTGTTTATCAGTCCACTGTGGAGGAATACGAGCCCTGTGTGAACCAAGAAATGAAAGATGTGTCTGGTCTAACAGAAATCGACTTCTGAGGAAGAAAAACCCAAGTAATGGCATGCTCAGAAAACAAGGCCTCTAGCTCTACACAGAAGTCCGTGGCCCCGTGGGCAATGTGGACAGAGCGAGAACAGGGAGAGAGACCCCGAGATTTCACTGCAGAAATGCGTCACAGGCTGCCGGGGGAGGACGCTTGGATCGGGACTCTGGGGGCAGATCACAGTCCTGACACAGAAGTGAAATCGAGAGGTACTGCTTGGCTCTTTAGTCCCCTATTTGCCAGCAGCCTCATTCAGATACAAACAGATTCGTGCCTGAATGTCCAAGTCCTGGCGATAATCTCAAAATCTAGAAGATTGATCAGGAGAACACGGGACTGAACCTAACCAGCAGAGCAAAATGGAACAATTGCTAACATTTACATAATGTGTACTTTTGGTTCTAGGCATTATTTGAAACATGTTACGTGGATTGTCTATCTTGCTTATTTCTCCCCAAAACCCTAGAGGTTGGAACTAGCACATCCTCATTTTACAGATGAGACACAGACAGGTTATTGGCCCAAAGTCACAGGGTAAGAGGCAGAACCAAGATTACAACCCACTCAGTCTCCAAGGCCACCAGGTTCTACTTTCTCACTGAGAGGAACCTAGAGGGAACCTACCCGACATCTTCAAGTTCACAAAGCTTCTCATGGTCATGTTTTTATAAAATGTGCAAAATTCTTTTGTACTTTTTGTAATGATAAACCCTAAACTATATAAGCTTCAGGCTCCACAAACAGTGTGGATCAACCCCAGGCTCAAAAAACCCTTAACAAAAACTTGAGCACAAGTTCATATGAATAATAGCTAAGAGCCCACCATCGCTACGAGTTCAGAGTTAAGGAAAGCCAATGCACGCGGTATATGCTATAGAAGGCTAATGCCTAGAAGAAAATGAAACTTGTGGAAAATTCTAAGAACAAGCTCCTTTCCACCACCTAGTCATATTGAGACGAGAAATAAACATTTCCTCTCTCTCTTAGATATGATGGTCATAATTGGCTGAAAAACCAAAACCATCCAATTGTGCTTCTTCTTCTTTTTTTAAATTTTTCTTAATGTAACAGATAATATTAACTGTGGTTCTCGATATACTGTTAAGTGAAAAGACACTCACTAACCTCATGATTCCACCTGGAAGGGGAAAAGGTATAGGGAAATAGAGGATATGCCTCTGCTTGATGATGGCAGCAGCTAGGTCTTCATTGTCAAGCTTATTTTTGGAATCTTAAAGAACAGAGGCAAAGGAAAAAGTGTAAAAAGCTGTAGATCACAGGATAGCGAGCTTGATAATGATCGCCATTACTATTCCAGAGTAAATAAGTCTGAGTTTTTTTGTTTTTGTTTTTGTTTTTTTCTTTGCGGCACGCGGGCCTCTCCCGTTGCAGAGCACAGGCTCCGGACGCGCAGGCTCAGCGGGCATGGCTCACGGGCCCAGCCGCTCCGCGGCATGTGGGATCTTCCCGGATCGGGGCACAAACCCGTGTCCCCTGCATCGGCAGGCGGACTCTCAACCACTGCGCCACCAGGGAAGACCAGTCTGAGTATTTTTAAAGAGGTAGCATGGTACCTCTTCTCAATTCAGCAAACTGTCTATTTCTTTAACTGTTTTGGTCAAGACAGGAAAACAAACCAAAAAAGCAGGCAAACCACAATGGCACATCCCTACCAGGAGGAGCACGGTACCCTGGCGGGCTTAATGGCCACTTAGAAGGAGGTCTTTTGGGAGATGCATCTGACAGAGCCTTGCAGAAGGAGCCTCTACTGTTCCTCCCTAATCTGGGAGTCTAAGAAAGAACTTCAGCAACAAAGAAGGAATTATCTTACTGATAAGTTTTCAGTGTAATATTAACTAATAAAAGAAACTGCTCAAGAAAAGCAAACTATAAAAATCACCATGTCCTTCAAAAACATCACACTTGTACCACAGAATTCCTTTACACAGACTTGTCAAACATGGTTACTTTCCAGTTTCTAGAGATGGTAAAATCTATTTCTGATGGGTAAATTCATTAAATCAGCAAATATTTATTGGGCATCTACTATGTGCCAAGTTATATTCTAAAATATAGATCTTGATATATCTCATCAGTGAATAAGACCGAGATCTTACTGCTGGTGGAAAGAAACAATAAAAAAGTTCTGAATTAAAAACCTATTTCTGGAGACTTCCCTGGCGGTCCAGTGGTTAAGACTTCCTTCATCTTCCAATGCAGGAGGTGCGGGTTCGATCCCTGGTCGGGGAACTAAGATACCAAATGCTTCGCAGCCAAAAAACCAAAACATAAAACAGAAGCAGGGACTTCCCTGGTGGCGCAGTGGTTAAGAATCCGCCTGCCAATGCAGGGGACACAGATTCAAGCCCTGGTCCGAGAAGATCCCACATGCCGCAGAGCAACTAAGCCCATGCGCCACAACTACTGAGCCTGTGCTCTACAGCCCATGAGCCACAACTACTGAGCCTGCACGCCTAGAGCTGGTGCTCCACAACAAGAGAAGCCACTGAAATGAGAAGCCTGTGCACCACCATGAAGAGTAGCCCCCCTGCTCGCCACAACTAGAGAAGACCCAACGCAGCCAAAAATAAATAAATTAATTTTTTAAAAAGCAATGTTGTAACAAATTCAATAAGGACTTTAAAAATGGTCCACATGAAAAAAATCTTTAAAAACCTATATCTGAACTGTAAAGTTAAAAAAAAAAAAGCTAAAGCTAAAGCTAAAACCATCAATATATTTTTACCATGATTCTGTTCCTCTAGCAGAAAACAAGGCAGACCATCTTCGGATAAGGTTTACAACAGGAGTCCACAGACACCCTGGGGTTACTATGATCCGCAGAGCAGACCGGGTGTCCAAGTGGCACTGGGCTGGTGGGCCGGCATGGCCTCATGGGACATTTGGTCCTATTTAATTATTACTATATGATTGTTTAACTTACTCTTCAATGACTTGCAATTTTAGTAAAGACTTTAAAAGGCTTATTAGCCTTCCAAAATGGTTTTTATCTGTTGAGGGGTACCATTTTGAAACCAAGATTCTGTGAGAAGCTACTTTGCTCAAATTAGACATTCCCTGGGAGCAGAAACTGTTAGAATGTGCATTCCAGTTCTATTCTTCTTAGTATCTCAGTTAGACTCCTCCTAAGAAACATGCCCAGGTAAGATCATTTCAGCTCCACCCACTCCCACCCCACAGCTAATTTCCTCCACGTTCCCTGAGACCTGTAAGAAAGCTCCTGGCAGCATGTGCTCTAAGACTGGTGAGGGTATGCTTCACTGCGTCCTCAGCTCTACAAGAAAGTACCCGACTCCAACATCTTGTTCAGAGCCAAGTGTCAGGAAATGCTGTGCTTCCTTTTGGGACCTGTCATGTTTCCATGGCTTATAAGGCACAGAGGTATTTAACTTTGGTCCCCAAGATGCAGTCAAGGGCCTGGCGTAACCTGTATGATACATGTAAGACCTTACTACTTTACGAGTGTTTCCATCCCTCACTGAACTATCTACACCAGCTTCTATATATTCCCTGACCTTCTACTCCATTATAGTCTTTGTAGATTGCAAGTTATGATCCTTTTCTTGTCATTAGAGACATATTGATTATATCGCAGGCTGAAGGATTCTACTTTTTTTAGGCTGTTTTCAAACATCTCCTTGCCTATTAAAAAAAAGTAAGTTTGTACGTTCTACCAGGTATTATTATCTTATCAAACAAGTATCTTAAATTTACTGACTTTTCCCTGAAATTTTACTAATTAAAACTATCTAAGATCAAATACTTCCTCAATTCAAATATAAAAAGACCAAAGGCTTTTTTAATAGAAATGGAATACTTAAAGAGGCAGTGACATACAAGTCTAAGAAATATAATACCAATACTAGTTTTCTATGACTAAGAACTAATAGCCACAACATAGTCATTGAGTACTTACTGCAAGCCAGATACATCTCAACAATGCAGAGTTTAGAGGTGGTAACTATCACTTCCCCCATTTTACTGATTAGGAAACTAGGATAGAAATACCAAATAATTTGCCCAACATCATTCAAGGCAGTAAGTGGCAGAAGGGGGATTAGAACCCACATCTGCATCACTCCAAGGTCCATTCCACACTACCTCCTCCCACTTTGTTAATGAGGTTTTAAGAAAAAAAATTAATATTTAAGCAACATATCAGTTATGCAATACATAAAGAAAAAGCAGGAAGAAATCAAAAGGTGTCCAAACCAAGCAATGACAAAGATCACGTTCCATAGACCCACTCAATCTGGTGGTTCTGAGCCCTCAATTGAAATGCAATATCTCATACAAAGGACTAGCAAACATGGATATTTGATTTCCAAGCCCAGAAGAGATTAAAACAGCATTAAATGAATAATCATGATGCCAGGAACTGACAGGTGAACAGCAAAAATAGCGAGGAAGAGGGTGGACAATAGTGACATGTAGCAGAACATCCCTAAGTACCTCACTAAACTAAGATATCACTCTTAGAGTTAAAATTCTTAGAATAGTTCAACATTTTTCTGTGATCTTGAGCAAATCCCATCTTTCTGAGCTTCAGCATCCTGATTTGTAAATGATGTTGGATAATCCCAGGAATCCTCAGAGGGCTGCTCTACTGCTGAGATCAAAAGACTTCCTATGGGGCTTCCCTGGTGGCGCAGTGGTTGAGAATCCGCCTGCCAAAGCAGAGGACACGGGTTCGAGCCCTGGTCGGGGAAGATCCTACATGCTGCGGGGCAACTAAGCCGGTGCACCACAGCTACTGAGCCTGCACTCTAAAGCCCGCAAGCCACAATTACTGAAGCCCGCGACCCGCGCACCGCAACGAAGAGTAGCCCCCGCTCGCCACAACTAGAGAAAGCGCGCGCAGCAACGAAGACCCAATGCAGCCAAAGATAAATATATATATATATATATATATATATATATATATATATATATAAAAGACTTCCTATGAAAGAATACTGTAAGAAAGGACCATATAAATGAAAGGGGTTATTAAGGATGGTTTGATGCTTAAAGGGATAAACCCACAGTTATATAAACCTAAAGTTAAAACTAACTTTCCAAAGGTTCTGAAAGCTGAGGTTTTACTATTTTTAAAAACGTATAATAATTACAATGATCTAGCCTCAGTCCACGCATTTCCTTCAGTCTGCTCAATGACAGGTAGGCAAAGGGCAGAAGTTGCTTCATTAGTCAGCCAAAAGAAATTAACATGGATATTAACGTCCAAGAAAAGTAAGTCTCTAAAAGGACTGCCAAAGTTATCAGTGCCTCATTTACAATGCAAAAGGTAGAGACTCAACTGTTGCCAGCCAAGAATCACAAGGGCGAATTAAAATTAATGTGCACAAGCCAGGCCAGGGTATCACATCCAGCAGTTTGGACATGCTGAGTCCTCTGAAAGGATTCCTAAAGCTCCGCTTGCAAACCTTGGAAAGAACTGAAAAATATTCTGCAAGTTTTCAATTGGTGGGGTTTGTAATCAATCATACACAAACCACTCACTTTTCTGTTCTTTACAAAAATGTTCAGAAAATTGTTTTCTAAAATGGGCAACACACTTGACAAGGTAAAAGATCTAAATTTCAATTCTGGATACATAGACTAAAATCAACTCCTTGCTTCAGAGATTGTTTAGAATTTATTCACAACTGAATTATAATATGATCTGGAGACTATATAACGGGGTGAGAAGAGCCACAATTCTC